>NW_021604687.1:4262551-4308518 GCF_004785775.1 Grammomys surdaster
TCTCTCTCTCTCTCTCTCTCTCTCTCTCTCTCTCTCTCTCTCTCTCTCTGTGTGTGTGTGTGTGCACACGTGTGAGCACGCATACATGCTCTCATCCATGTAGGTGCATGTGGAGGCCATAGTCTGATGCTTTCCACATTAGTTTTTGAGATAAGATCTCTTCAATGAACCAAGAATTTAGTGTTTGGTTAGTCTGGTTGGCCAGGAAGTCCCAGGATCAACATGTTGAATGACAATGAATAGCATTCATGTGAGTGCTGGGGATTTGAACTCAGATCCTCTGCTTTCTTGGTAAGCACCTTACCCACTGAGCTATCTGGTCAGCATGGTAGATGCTGCAAGCATATATATGAAGAAAATCAGGAGAGATTTTCTTGCATAAGACCTTCAATCTAACCATGTGTCAGGTGCGAATATAAGAACAAAAAGTGCCAAGAAAGGCCGCCCAAACTTTAACCAGCCCTGTGAAGCTACACATGCTTCTTTCGGCAGACGGTACTACACGCACGCACATACTGGCAGTACTGAATGGGTTTGGTGGATGAAAAAAATGAAGTTAGGAAGGAAACGTGGTACTGGGGATAGGTGAGAAATTGGAGGAAAAGGAAGGGATTAGATTTGATAAAAATGCATTATATACATGTATGAAATTCTCAAACAATAAAAAAGAAATTTTAAAAAATCAAGATAAAAATATAACAAGAATAACAAGCTCTCAGTGAGTAATAGTTCCTGGGGTCGGTTTCAAACATATGAATTTAGAATGATATGCCCAACCATAGGAACGAATGAGATTCCACCTACAGAAGGACATTTCACGTTAGATAGAGTGGAAACAGCCGAGAGAAGGATCTGACAGGGCGTCAGCAGCCTTAACTGAAGAGTAGATATCATGAAGTCAGAGAAACAAACATGTCAGGAAGGGGTTTACACTGAGAGAGACACTAGGCTGGTGGGCGGGATGGCAACAGCAGGAACAGGGAGCCGCTCGGGTACAGCGTCATGGTGCATTTGCTTTATATCCATGTTAGTCATCAAGCTGTGACAAATAAAGCAGGGCAGTCGCATGGAACTGGAAGTGAAGAAAGTGAAGACAGAACATCAACTTCTCACTTTTGAACGGTTTGGCTACAGTATGAAGCTGTGGAATGGCACAGTACGGAGGGCATGGGGCTGGATCAGGACAGTGCTAGGTTTCAGTGTTGAGACTGGGGATACAGATCACGTAGATACATGCAAATTTCCACTCTTGCGTTTCAGAAGATCCTCCTCTGGAACACCCCTAATCAGTGTTCCATCCACTATCAACCTTTCTTCTCAGGGCACACACCATTCTGTGTCCACAAGGTATACCTTATTTGCTTGTATAGTGTGTGTGTGCGTGCGTGCGGGTGTATGTGTGTGTTTGTGTGTGTGTCCTCACGCGCACGTACGTGCATTTTCGTGCGTGTGTTCACATGCACATTGATGGAGGCCAGAGGATATTAAGTATCCTGTTGTATAACTTTCCACTGTATTCTATGGAAATGATCTCTTACTGAACCTGTAGCTGTAGTGATGATCAGCAATCCTCCAGTTTCTGATCCCCACAATGTTGGGATTATAAGGGCTTGAGCAGACACACCCAGCTTTTTATCTGAGTGTTATGGATCTCAGCTCAGATCCACATAGGAAGCGCTCTTGTCCACAGAACCATTTCTCCATCTCTGATACCATCTACCTTCCAATGCCTTTTTGCCTAGTATTGGGAGTTTCCTTATCTTTCCTCTTCACTACACAAAATCGAGGCTTGAAAACTAACTATATGTCTTTAAGCTAGCATTTCTGGCACAGATCAATGCTCATTAAATGTCCAGTGGATGAATAAATGAACTAATAGACTAAGTTTGAAGGTAGTGTTCGTGGCAACTTTCCCTTATTTTGTACATGGTGAAACCAGAGCATGAAGCAGTTTGGAGTCTGATAGTTTTACAAGCTTGGATCCCTAGGAAACAAATCTCTACTTCTACTACTTTAGCAGTGGTTGCCTATGTTTTCTGTAAAGCTGTCCTGCCAGCTGACATAACACCCAAGGCTGAAATTCTCTCATTCACAAGTATGTCTGTTATTTTTACCTGGACTTTAGTAGCATCTGCCAGATTGCAGCTGGAAGCAACTTGTGGAGGAAGGCGGACGAATTCCTCTGAGTCTGGCAGGAGACAAAGTGAGGGCCATGATGATTGACAGAGGTGAGCCAGGGACCAGGAAGGAGAGCAGGCCAAGGGGACACTTGTTTCTCTATGGCTGTCCAGTGGAGAAATGAAAGGCATGGCTCCAAATGAACCACCAGGTGTCACTGTCGGTCCTCAATTAACAAAGCTGACCTGGGCAGGGACTATAGAGACATCTCAAAAGTCTACAGATGAAGACATGGGGCATAATCCACATGGTCTGAGCAGAATCATGTAGCAATTTAGTGGTAGGGCAATAATAAGAATCCATGTCCCCTAACTTTTGAGCCATGGTGGCCACCATCCCTAGTTGTTCTCAGGGCAGGCTACACTTTAACATGTAGTTGAGCTGTGGATCTCTCTAGTCATTCAGTGCAACCTGCAACAGAAGAGAGAGAAAAAATGACAAAAGCCCCAAGTTCATTTTCACATGTGCCGCCTTCAAAGGGCTGGGTGTAGATGCTGCCGCCACAATGGGAGAACGTGGCCCTCGAGGCCTCCATCTGGGGCATGGCTTCAATAGCTGAATAGAGAAGTATCAGGTGATGTATTTCATCCCTTTTATGGCCTAAATAGAGTCCAGTTCCCAAGGAAAATAAGAGGCCAGTGGCTCAACAAAGAATTGGTTGAAACCTAAGTAGGAACCAGATGCAAAAAAGAAAACATTGGCTGGGTGGAAAGATGAGGGTGAGTTTCTGGGCTCAACTGTTTGAGGATGAGAAATCATGAAGCAGAAGACTCTTTGTGAGCCAATGACCCATGACTTGGCATTTATCCTAGTGTCTGGAAAAAAAAAAAACAGGTGACAGAAAAGACTGTAGGAATTGGGGGTGGGGGTGGGGACTTTGTCTTCAGCCCACCAGGTTTTTTGAGACTCCTTGGCTTGACTCCCACTAACCCATATTCCTTCCGTTGTGGTTTCTATCAGAGTCTCATTTATCAACAACCAGGTAACTATGTTACAGTTTTTAATTTTAAAAGCTTTCTTAAATAATAAAATTAATATATTCTTGTTTAAAAGGCCAGATGCCATGTAACAGGAAGAGAGAGAAGATGAAGAAAAGGAGGAAGAGGAGGAGGAGAAGGAGGTGGTGGAAAGAGAGGGGGAGGAGGAGGGGAAGAATCTCTAATCCCTCAATTCAGAAGCAATACTGTTGGTATTCTAGTTTATAGACTCAGGAAGTCAGCCTGCAGAGCACCTGCTTGGTGTCCTAGGCAACAAGATTTGAAGTTATGAAATGAATACACAGCAATTTCAGCTTACATAGAGCCCATACTCTGATTAGGGAAACTTATACTTTTGTTTTTAAGTAAAATATACAAGATGTCAGATCTTTTAAAAATCTTACTTTAAAATTATTTTAAAATTTCCATTCCATGTATACAAGTGTCTCTGTGTGTATGTGCTCACAAGTGCAGGTGTGCACAGAGGCCAAAAGAGGGCATCACATCTTTCTCTTCTTTTTAAGAGTTATTTATTTATATGTGTTTATGAGTACACTGTTGCTCTCTTCAGGAACACACCAGAAATGGGCACCAGATCCCATGACAGATAGTTGTGAGCTACCAAATGCTTGCTGGGAATTGAACTCAGGACCTCTGGAAGAGCAGTTAGTGCTTGTAACTGCTGAGCCATCTCTCCAGACCACATCATATCACTTAAAGCTAGAGTTGCAGGCAGTTCTGAGATGTCTGCCATGGGTAATGGGAACAGAACTTGGGTCCTCTGCAGTAGTAGTATGCCAGCTTAACTGCTGAGCTATCTTTTCAGCCCAGGATGCCAGATTTTGGTAACTTTTGTGAAGATAATGAACTAGAGAAGGGAATTTAATTTTAAAGTGATAAATTTAAAAAGTGACAGATGAAATAGCAAAATGTGGGCACTTGGGGAAAGATCTGACCTTTGCTCTGCCTCCAGAACAATGCAGTAATACATTCACTACTGAAACAATATATACCCGAATCCCTGATTCAAAATCTTAAGAAAATACAAAAATTTACCTGTAACAAAGGAATAGCCTTCTCACCACCCTCTTGCCATTTTTTTGTTCCTTCAAATAAATATTGATCAATGATGTGTTCCTTTTCCAAACTTTCACTCCATACTTCTGTTCATTTTTACACATTCCCACAATTAAGTTTGACTATATTTCATCCTTAAGTAAGATAATCCTGTATGAAGTTGGTAATTTTTTGAAAAAAAAAAAAAAAACTAAAGATCTTCAAACTATTTACTAAAGTTCTAAGACACACAAGAGCTATAGATCCCATGCTGAAATGAAATGGCTAAGCATGGATGGATGTTACGTCTCATCCCTTGGGCCATAATCTGGATTTTACTATATAATAACAATTTGTTTTTCTTTCTTATCTTACACAAGTGAGGTTATGTGTGTGTGTGTGTGTGTGTGTGTGTGTGTGTGTGTGTGAGAGAGAGAGAGAGAGAGAGAGAGAGAGAGAAGGAGGGAGGGAGGGAGGGAGGGAGGGAGGGAGGGAAGGAGGGAGGGAGGGAGAGAGAGAGAGAGAGAGAGAGAGAGAGAGGGAGAGAGAGAGGAAGAACTATCTCTTCTGATTGCTTCATTTTAAAGTCCTTTCTACTATAATGCCTAGTGTGTGGCAGGCAGTTGTTAAACTGATACACAACCAATGATACTTACACACATTAACTTGGAAAGTGCCCAACACTAGCCAGGATATTAGCTGAGATCAATACTCTTGCTTAGCTTATTGATGTCTAGTCTTTTTTCATCTAAAAAAAAAAATGTGTCACTGTGGGATGCTGCCACCGTGGGACGGCAGTTGAGTCAGGTCCTTCAAATCAAATAGTCCAAATCTACTGTTAAATGAATAAAAACTACTTTTTACTATTCATGTTGAGAGACAATTAACATTTAGTGAGGGCAAAGGTACCTTGACTTCCATATAACACTTCTTGGAAAGGCTAAGGACAATTTGACAAGTTTCTGGGGCAGAGAAACAAAGTATAAAGGTATCATCACCATCTTGATTTAGCACATCTTAACACTTCCCTACACTTGATTTAGTTTTTTTCTGAAAAATAAAATGTCATCTATAAATATGACATGTATTTATGCATATATATGCATACACTATACTTTGGAGGGCCATGCTCACAGATGTAATTGCCAACATTGATTTCGTACTTTCAATGCCACTTAGAACACCTGTGTCATTTTATTTAATGTACAGCGAGCTTACATGTGACCTTGTCAGGAACAAAGTAGAACAAAATATGATCCCTTTCTCAGTGGACCTTCTCTCAGGGGTGGCAGACAGACAGAATTTTGCAGTTGAGAAACTGAGGCTCAAAGAGGTGTCAACTTCCCCACAAAACACGCCAGTCTTACAAGCCAAAGCTCAAAACACACCAGCACCTCAAGAGCATCAGGAAGGCTCCATGTTCCTGCTCTTCTGACACAGCACAGCCCTGAAGTTTGTGTGGGTGAGCAGGTGACTGACTCCTCCAGTTAGAAAGCCCAGCTCCTCTGAGTGTGAACCTTGGAGAAGCATGCACTCGTATTCCTTCTTGTGTTCACTGGCTGTCATTTTCTCTGCAAAGAATTAAATTCTTTTCCAATGACACATACTTCCTCTCAGAGCAGCAAACACTGAGGCAGATAAAAAAAAAATCCACCTACAGTAAGTGAAATCAAATCCCTCTCATTCTTCTAGGTACACGTTTTGGGTTTCTGCTGGATTGTTGCCATTTTCTCAGGGGTTAGTTTGAGGACCAGCAAATTAGAATCCCATGATGACAGGGCTAAAAGCCACACACATTAAAACATCCATGATGGCTTGTCTCCAATCACACATCTATGTTTCATATAAGCAATGCACTCTCACTGCAGAAAACACGAAATGGTATATAAACTTCTGGGTTTTAGTATACATGGGGAAAATCAAAACCATCTGTGATCTTTCAATACAAATAATAACCACAGTTAATTTTTTATATAAATAATTTTCTATAAAAATCATACTGATGTGCACTTACAGCTAATACTGTTCTTAAGAATTTATGTTATCATTTCCACATAGTTGTGTATAAGATATAATTACAAATGTTTATACAATATTCAGTTAGACAGCTGCTCTGTGATCCAGTTTTTCAATTAGTTCTATTCAATTTTCTCCTACTTTTTTGGCTTTATAGTATGACAGGTCTGAGCAGAGTTTTGCACAGTTGAGTAATACCTTTGGCCTCTATTCTTACATTATCTCATTTCCTCAGTGCAAGTCTCCAGAATAGACACTAACACAGTTTTATGACGGAACCAAGATTTAAAGGGAGTAAGAACTATACCAATGCCAGCTCTATACTAATCTCTTTCTAACTCCCGAGCCAGCACCTTGGGTCTGTCTGTCTCTCCCCAGTTTGTTGTTGACTTTCTGTTTTCCCAGAACATCATTATCTGTGGTGGGAAACATCTTTTTTGTATTGTGCTCTTTTTTTTTTTAATTCCCAATTCTGGTTTTATGCTTCTCACGTTCCCCTTGAGTCCTGGTCTCTTACTAAGACTGCCCCTTTCAGTTAAATAGTCTCCATTGTACAGTTGCCAGGCAGCTGGACTGATGCAAGTGATGGTTCCCAACTGCTGTGCCATTTGCTCCCTTCCTTCCCAGCTGTCCTCAGACAGGCAGGCTGTGAGTGTACTCACGTCTCCAGGTTGTAAAGCTCAATCCTGATACACTCACTAAAACTCTCCCGGTGATTTGTACTCCACTCAAGTTGCCATTTATATTTTCGAAAACTTGCAAGATATGAGACATTCCCAGCAACTCAGCATATTTTTAAAAGAACACTAAACTTGGAAAGAACACACTAACCTTCAGTCTTTCATATAAATTTCAAATTTGGATCTGTCTAAGTGATGCTCACACTCAAAGGTTTTTAAAAAATATTTATTAAATGAATTAATGTTATAATGATATCAGTTTTAGGCTAATGAGTACCTTGTTTGTTCAAATCCTGACTCTGCCACTTTAGTAATGTGAGTTCAAGAAAATATTCTTATTTCTGTTTCTTTTTGTTTGTTTGTTTGGTTATATTGTCATCTAAAAGGGAAAAGATAACAGTACTACAAAATAAAGTTGCTATCTGTATGACATCATTTATTACATATAAAAGTTACAGCAATGTCTCAAGGAATACAATTACATGACTGGTACTGCTATCATTGTTATTAACTCTGCCAAGAACCTGCTTCTCAGGAAAATTAAGCACAGAGTCACACCAATAGCAAATGACAACTTGGGATTCAAATCTATTGGAAGACTGATTTGATGAAATTATACCTTTTGAAGTAAGACAAATTACTAATATACTACTGAAAATTTCTGCCATAACCTTTACGCCAATTGCTTACTTTAAATTTGTGAAGGCATAATTAATTAGGTGGCTTTGTTTTAAAGGACAGCCACATAAATATGTGACCAAAAATGGTTTTGTATGCTGATGCTTCTTAACTTGTGATAGGGTTATGACCTAGAAAACTTATTATAAATCAAAAACTGTGATAAATACAGTAAACTACTGGCCAGCACTATTCGGAGTATTGCCTGTCTCCGATTGTGATGGTACAGCTGGGTGGAAGCTATGGTATGATATCACTGATTTGCATTGTGATAGACCAGCTCACCACATATAGCTAGCCTGGGGAAAGATCAAACTTCCAGAGCAAAAGTACAGTTTTCACTGGATATGTGTTACTTTCAAACCACCACAGAGAAGTAAAAAACTGTGAATCAAATGATTTAGGTGGAAAACCATCTGTAACAATTTTCTCTGAAAAGTATGCAGTACATGGTTGTGAAATGTGTGTATCGAAAATGGTAGGAAGCGTTGAACGTATCTGTAGATGCAGAATGATATGCACCCAGCACATCTTCCCTTCACTTTTAAACCTTCTCCAATCTGTCATTCATTGCTTCCACCAAGGTCAGTGGTGATATTATGACGGAGGGCCCAATGGGAACACCATGGACTTGAGCTTACCTAGTTAATTTGAAGCTCCCAGTGTTATTAACCAACATTCCTCTGTGACTCTCTTCTGTCACTGTACCCACTCTCCTGGACCTCTGGATCTTTGTAGTCATTGGTTTGTCCTATAGTCTCTGTTTCTTTCCCAGGGTTCAACTCTTGCTTCTGTTTGTCTTCTCACACTCTATTTTGGTGGTTTGAACAGAAATGGCTTCCATACTCAGTCCCCAGTTGGTAGAACTGTTCGGGAATTATTTGGAAGAGTAGCCTTGTTTGAGGAGGTGTGTCACTGAGTGTAGGCTTTTAAGTTTTAGAAGCCCATTCTGTTCCTGGTGTCTCTCCCTATGCCTCATTCTTGTAGATAAGGATATAAGCTCTCAGTTACTGTGCTAGTGCTATGTCTGATTGCCTGCTGCCATGCAATTCTATCATGATGATCATGGATTCTAATCCTCTGGAAACTTGAGCCCCAAATTAAGTGCTTTCTTTTATAAGTTGCCTTGGTCATGGTATTTTGTTATGGCAATTGAAAACCAACTAAGACATCTGTTTTGTAGCAAACTTCTCCTAATTAAAATATTCCAATATTAAAATATTGGAAGGAACATGGTGACTCATTGGGATTTAAAAAGGAAATAAAACTTTCACATCTCAGAAAGCTCCTGAAGCTTACAAGATTCAAAATGCCCTTTGGAGTTGAAACTTTTAGTTTCTTTGGAAAGTTAGTTATGTCAAATGTTGTTTTGCTGGGACACACAAGAGAAAGGATGTCTCGCTAAAGCAAACACGTGAAAGAATATTTTCCTAAAGCAGACACAGTTGAAAGGATGTTTTGATGTAATAAACACATGAAAGGACCTGCAATGAAGGAGTACAAATATGACTCCATAGACAGTGGGAGATGAGCACCAAGCATTGGTTTGATTTGCTCTGCCTCACTATGTCTTACATAGCTTTGTTGAGCTCAACTCGTGGTAATGCCCCCATTCAAAGAAACTCGCTCATGAGGTTCCTGCAGCAGCTTGCCGGCCTTGCCTTGGGCCAGTTGGCAAGCTTTGCTGTTTCTTCAAGATTGAACTACAGCTGCTGGTTCACGCCTGATGAACTGATCTGCAGTTTGCTAAGTTGTATTTGGTGTTTGCTGTGGGACTAAACTGATGCCAAAGAAGATCAACTTTGTCCAAAGAACTATTGCTGGACAGGTCCACTTCCCTCACATCCTAATAACTTTTCTCTTCCACTCCCTCTGCTGGGTGGTGGGCTAGAGGAGAGGTTGAACCCTTATTAAAAGTAGGTGGCAAAAAATTTTATGCTGTGGAAAGAAGTCTCTCAAACAGGCCAAGCAGCCTTCCAGTTACTCAGGAAACTATGGAAGAGGCTGTTATAAGGTATCACCACACTGTTGTCTTTTGGGCAGTGTAGCAGCATATGAATCACCCATGTTTTATGTGTAACTCCATCTATGTTCTCTATTTCATTTATTTAGACTTGTGGGGAATTATTTCTTTGTTGTTTCTTTATGCTGAGGGCAGAGCGTGACAGTCCATGTCTCTTCAGGAGAAGTCACAGCATTCTCTTCCTCCTGTGAAAATACCATTCCAAATCATTACCTTGCCTCTCAACATGAAGGACATCTATATATCCAGAGGTTCTTGACATTTCAGTTCAGGGTCAGTTTTCAGCCATTTACTGGAGAGTGGGAAAATAGGGGGTCTGAGTCTCCCAGTGCAAACTTCCCTTTTCATTTAACACGCTAAGTCTCCTGCTGCTTTCCCTGTACTGTCTTTAAAGATGTAGGTTTCACTGCACTGTTGTTAAAGATGCTGAATGGTTTCTTCCCTCCAGTCTCATTTTGAATTCCAGGGGAACACATTCTAAGGTGTAGATTTTTGGAAATCTGCATGTCACTACTAGCGCAAAAAAATAGTTTCTATACAGTCAATTTTCCCCAATAAAAAACTACAAACTGTAGACAATACAGGGAAAAAAAATAAAACCAATTACCTGAAGGCACTGGAAAGAGAAAAAGCAAAGTAGAAAAAGTCACTGAGACAAAGAAATGTCATATGTAAATTTTGCTTTTTAAATAGATTTTTCCCTTGAAGATATGCTCTAGTCAGTACTAAGCAAGGCAGCTAAAACTTAGAAGTATGTAGTCTTACCTGACTGAGAGCAGCATCCACTGTGATCATACCTACTACAAGCTAGGAACAGTACAGGTCCAAGAAAGAATTATCATTTGGTTAAGAAGGGCTCATGTATTGAAGGTTAGTCTCTAACTAGAGGCATTGTTTTAGAATATTCTGAAGGCTTTAGAAAGTGAGGCCTACCTGGAAGAAGCAGATTACGGCAAGAGTATTCTTTAGGCCATACCCTGGATATCTCCTTGTCTCTCTGCTCTCTCCCTGTATACCATAGAGTGAGTAACGTCCGTTGTGTTTTTACAGCCATGTTTTTTTCTATCTCTATATGGTATTAAGAGCTACAAACCAAAATCATAAGCCAAAATAAATCTATGTGACAAGTATCTTGTCACAGTGACAAAGGCCTACATAGCAATTAAGTGACCTGACCTAAAATTTCTCACACATGATTGCCTAAGTCTCTTCCTGGTTCCCGGAACTATATATTCACACAATAGACAGATTCCAAGCAGTCTAAGTCAGAAAGAAGCAAATAGGCATTCCAGTGATGCCTGCACTAGACAAGGACTCAGAGATTGAATTTAGCCTTATTAATTTCTGGCTAAAATGACAGTATCAGCTTTTGGATGAGTATGACAGAAAATAGACTTTATAACATATCACACTGTTGAAGACACAATTCAAAATTGCTAAAAGGTGGAAAGGCAGGGTGGCTCAGTGGGTAAACACACTTGCTGCTCAGCCTGACAACTTGAATTTAAGCCCTGGAACAAACATGGTAGAAGGAGAAAAGCATCTAGTACAAGTGTCCTCTGACTTACACATGTATACAATAGCACCCATGCACTCATATACATATGCATGCATATATACAAATACATAGATAAGTATAATAATCTTTCATTACTACAAAACAATACAAACATGTAAATCATACTTTATAGGGAATACAACACAGAGAGACAAACATTTAGTATTATTTTATTTTTATAAATCAAATTGTAATTTTTACTTATTCACACAGGGGTTATAAACACAAAAAGGCAGGACATGGGGAAGGGGTTGACACCAGAGCGTGGGTGTTCAGGGAGAGTACAGATATCTTTCAGAACATGGTATCGGCTGGGTGAAGGTTCAGGGGACAGGTCATTATGACTCTGCCTATGATTCACTTCTCCTTATCTAAGTTGATATTCTCCGCCAAGGCTACCTATTTACAAGGTCTATGACAACTCAGGCTGGTAAATTTCCTCAAAAGCTGCCTGTTTACAATAGCTTATAGTCATCTGTTTCAATGTTTTTCCACAGAGACCCAAGACTTGGTGTTAGTATATATGTATGACAGGTCTATTGCTGATTTTAGGCCTATGGCTGATTTTAGGCCTTCAGTGTATAAGCAGGGCTGCCTCTGACATCTCCTCCCTTCTCTAAGGATAGAAGGGCTGTGGCCATTCTAATCTTGAGACTGCAGGGATAGAGGCCTGACCTCCAGTAATTGAAGGGGACCTTGTAGTGGCTCCAGTCCCCCTGCCATTGTCCAGTGAGGCATGAGGGCCATACCCATCCCGACGTCTTTTATCTGGAAAGGGGCTATTTTTGACATCAACCCCTATGCAGTCAAGCTTGTCCCTCAGGGAACCCAGATAGATATTTTTAACTTTTATTTATATTCCCTTGCAGTGCTTAGCCTCGCAGGCTAAGCAATAATTCAGATTGCCAGTCAGAGGGGGTTCTAGGTGGCCCCTCTCTGCTAGGTCTAGGGTCGGAAGTCCCCTCTTTTAGGTTGGGTGGAGATGGGTTTTGGGAACACCCTGGATAGAGTAACAACCTCATCTTGAGTCTCGTGGTCCTCCATAGCTAACTTACAATAATGTATCTGAATAGGTTTTGCTACCAAATTATTTATCTATTGTTTCACAAAGTTAGTCAGCCTATTTAAGGCCCAGGGACCAAAAGAAGTAAGCAAAAATAACCCAATTAATGGTCCCAAGATGGGAGGAAATAGGGTTGACAACCATGGAGAGGTTGAAAACCAATTCTTGTACCAGCTTTCATCTTTCTCTTTCTCTCTCTGTCTTTTCTCAGGGCCTTCTCTGATCTTTTTCATGCTCTCTTTAACAGTTCCTGTCTTGTCTATGTAAAGGCAAAATTATTATTTAAGGGCTGTACACAGTCCAGAGCTGTACACAGTCTTTTCTATTGTAAAAAAGTAAATCAAGTCCAATAAAGTCCTTTGCAATTTTTAGAGGTCTCTTCAGACAGTGAAATGAGGGATTTCTTCAGATTAGTGATATCAATCTCTAGCTGTTTGATGTTCTTGTCAATGGCCTGTCGAGGGTCTGAGTAGTACAAGTTTGGAGGCGAGCATCTGGATTAGAACTTCTAATAGCAGACATCATGGGTGATTCATTTTTACCTGAGATACTGCCCGGGTTAGAGATCCTGGGAGGCTCTCTTCCTCTGGGTTTTGTGAGGTTGGATATAGAGCTGCCGCCTGAGATCTGCTCTGTGCTCTGAGACAACATTTAGATGAACTAGATATTAGAGTTCTCTAGCAATGATATTCAAACAGCTTATGATAGTTATGTTCAAAGACTTATGAGCAATATACCTGCAAAAATGTAAGGCTTAGGGTGAGATCTCTCATTGGAGAATAAATAATGTTGATGAAGTAGTGAATAAAAATTTTCAGATAAACAATGTGTACAAAATTTAAAAAATGACTGATATACAACTGAAAATGCAATATATGAAATCAAGTATTCTCCAGATAAATGGCATAGTGTCTGATAGGTGACACAGGCAGGGTTAGTCAACCTGAGGAGATCTCAATAAAAATCACTGATTTCTCCTGTTGACAGTGTCCTTGGCTTTACAGAAGGTTTTCAGTTTCATGGGGTTCCATTTAATAATTGTTAATCTTAGTACCTGAGCAGTGGGTGTTCTGTTCAGTAAGACGTCTCTTGTGCGTTCAAAGCTATTTCCCACTCTCTCTTCTATTAGGTTTAGTGTATCTGGTTTTATGTTGATGTCTACAGAATGGGAAAAGATCTTCACTAACCCTATATCCAAAAGAGGGCTAATGTCCAAAATATATAAAGAACTCAAGAAGTTAGACACCAACAACCCAAATAACCCAATTAAAAAGTGAAGTACAGAGCTAAACTCAGAATACTCAACAAGAAATATCTAATGGCTGAGAAACACTTAAAGAAATGTTTGAAATCTTTAGTCATCAGGAAAATGCAAATCTAAACAACTCTGAGAATCCATCTTACACCAATAAGGATGGCTAAGATCAAAAACTCAAGAGATAGCACATGTTGGCAAGGATGTGGAAGAAGGGGGAACACATCTTCTTTGCTGGTAGGAGTGCAAACTTGTACAAGCACTCTGGAAGTCAACTTGGTAGTTTCTCAGAAGACTTGGAATATTTCTACTTCATGATCCATCTATACCACTCCTGTGTATGTACCCAAAAGATGCTCCACCATACTAGAAGGACACATACTCCACAATGTTCATAGAAACTTTCTCCATAATAGCCAGAAACTGGAAACAACCCAAATTTCCATCAACTGAAGAATGGATAAATAAAATGGGGTTCATTTACACAAAAGAATACTACTCAGCATTAAAAACAAGGATATCATGAATTTTTCAGGCAAATGGATGGAACTAGAAAATATCATCCTGAGTAAGGCAACCCAGACCCAAAAGGATATGCATGGTATGTACTTACTTATCAATGGGTATTAGCCATAAAGTATAGGATAACACATGCTATAATTCCCTGACCCAAGGAAACAAAATAAAAAGAGGGCCCAAGGGAGAATGCTTGAATCTTACTTAGAAAGAGAAAAAATAGACATTAGAGGTAGATGGAGTAAACTGGGTGAGAGAGGAGATGGGGAGGGAAGTGGTGTGGGGGAATCAGGAGTAGGGAGGGGGCACAGGGAAAAACAAAAATCAGTGGCGGGCAGGGGAGGGGACATCTCTTGGATGTGCCAGAGACCTGGGGCAGGGCGAGGCCTTATGGAGTCTATAGGGGTGAATCTACTAACAGTGGGGGACTGTGAAACCTGAAGTGTCCATCTCCCGCAGCCAGGTAGGACTCCCGGTGGAGGGATAAAGACACTAACCCACACACAAAACCTTTGACCCAAAATGTGTCCTGCCACTGAGATGTTCAGGGATAAAGATTGAGCAGAGACTGAGGGAATGGCCAACCAATGACTGGCCCAACTTGAGACCCATTCCATGGGCAAAAGGCAATCCCTGACACTATTGTGATACTTTTCTATGCTTGCAGACAGGAGTCTATCATAACTGTCCTCTGAGAGCTCTCTACTCAGATGCTAATAGAAATAAATGCAGAGATGTACAGCCAAACATTAGATGGAGCTCTGGGAGTCTTGTAGAAGAGTTGGGGGAAAGATTGAGGGACTTGAAGAGGATAGGGACTCCAAAGAAGACCAACAGAGTCAACTCACCTGGTTCTTGGATGCTCCCAGAGACTGAACCACCAACCAAAGAGCAAGCATGGGATGGACCTAACCCCCGACTCCCTCTGAACTTACGTAGCAGAAGTCCAGCTTGGTCTTCATGTGGGGGGTCCCTCAACAACTGGTGCAGGGGCTGTCCCTGAATCTCTTGCCTGCCTGTAGATCCTGTTCCCCTAACTGGACTGCCTTGTCTGACCTCCGTGGGAGAGGATGTGCCTAGTCCTACAGTGACTTGATGTACCATAGTGGAGTGATATCCAGGGGCCCCTCTCCTTTCTCAAGGGCTATGGGGAGCTGTGGGGGGACCAGAAAAAGGGATGCAATGGGGATCCAAAATGAATAAATAAGTAAATTAATTAATGAAAAAAATCAGTAATTTGTAGAACATAGAGAAGGAATAGCAAAAAATTTGAGTCTTAGCAACAGGAAAGGCAATATCAAGAGTCTAACATATATACAATTGTTAGTCAGAAAACCTGGCAGAAAGCATTTTGAAGAAATTATGCTTAAAAGCTTTCCAAATGTAACAAAAGGTACTCTTACAGAGTCATGCTTAATGGATCTCATAACGGACAAAGTACAAAAAACAAGCACCTCAGAGTTCAGTAGCAAACAGCAGCAAATCCTGTGGTTGTTTATAATCATGCAGTGAGACCTTCCTTGTGTTTCTCCACTGGGCACCACCCTCTTTCTTTGGAGATAGGCATGAACAAACCACCTTAAGATACATCTTTCCAACTGGTAGTGCAGGAATGCAAGTGACATTGTTGATATTGTTGGTTCTACAACAACACTTTCGAGAGATGAAACCCAGTCCAAGAGGGCTATGATGGAGGAGGACAGAGATGGAAATTCAGGATCATTACATATAAAATACTTTCCACTTCCTTTTACTGTTTACCATAACATGATCATTTGCTGATTCATTTATTCATCTCATTGTGAAACAAGTATAGGGAACCAACATATATGGGAAGATACCTAGGACGTGATAAAAATAAGGTAATACTTATTATTTAGATCTTACCATGTAATGGTCCCTATTGGTCACTTGTATTCTGTTGTATATTCAAATAACTTACTATTTTTACTTCATATTGCACAAGGAATACACAGGATATTAAGAAGACATCAGCAATCAATACTTCTTTATTGAGCCTCTGTTTTGTGCTGGGACTCATACATAGTTTTGGGAACATGGCATTAAAAGAAAGAGGAGCTGGAAAAATGGTTCAGAAAGAGGGCTTGACTACCAAGACTGAGAATCTGAGACTATCTAGACACCAAGTAAATAGTTGGGTACTGTAAATAGTTATGGCTATGTGCACAGCCATAACCCCAGAGTTGAGGGGGACAAAGACAGGAGGATTGCTGGAGTGTACTGGCTGCTCTTCTAGTTCCATATTTAGCAAAAGACTCTATCTCAGGGAATCAGGCAAAGTGACAGAAGAGGGCACAGTATGATGGCTATTCTTGGTTGTTAAATTTACTTCATTGGAAATTCACTAAAACTCAAATGATTGGGTACACCTGTAAAGGAATTTTTTTCTTAACTGAATCAGTTGAAGTGGGAAGACGCACTTCTAGTTCAGATTTTTTTGAGGTGAGAAGATACACCCTCAGTTCACACCACATGGAAGAAGGAAGCTCTCTTTCTTTGCCTGGCTGCTCTCATCTTCTCTAGAAAATCCATTCCTTCACTGGCATAACAGTCTACTTCTTCAGGATTCTGTTGTATACTGAGACATCCAGCCTCTTGGGCTGAACAGCTACTGGACTCTTGAACTCCATTTATAGGCAGCCATTGTTGAATTAGCTGGACCACAGCCTGTAAGCCATTCTAATAGATTATATATATACATATATATATATATATATATGTATATATATATATGGAATATATAATATATATGCACATATAGGAATATATAATATATATATGCACAAGGAATATATATATATATATATGCACACATATATGTGCAAGGAATATATATAATATATATGCACATATATATGCATAAGGAATATATATATTATATATGCACATATATAAGCACAAGGAGTATATATAATATGTATATTATATATATTGCTAATGAGTCAGAAAACCTGGTAGAAAGAGAAAGCAGAGAGAGAGAAACAGAGACAGAGATAGAGAGACAGAGAAAGAGAGACTCATTCTATAAATTCTGTTACTCTGAAGAACCTTGACTAATACACCTGGAACTACAAAATTCTCTTTTTCTCCAAAGCTCTAGGATGTCTGGCTGGTGGCACCATTGCTGAAGTGGGCTCCATTCTAGATGGCAGTGATACATGCCATTAACAGTTTTGAAAGTAAAAGCACAAATAAATGCTCTAAACCCTGTCACTCACACTATTTTAATATAATCTTATATTGTAACATTTCCATGTTTCTACAGTTGTTGACTTTAAACTTCTATAATCATTATTTTCAAACAACGACACGATATCCCAGTATTGAAACAGGAGCATTTACGCAGCAGTTTGGCAGTGCTGAGCCAGTGAGTCCCAAACCTGCGGTTCCTGGAGAAGCAGTGTGCTTCTGGAGCAATGGCAGGGTGATCCTTTGTTTGTAATTTCTTTCTGGAAAGACGCTTCAGTGTCACATTGGTCTGAGACTGAATCATCCTGAACTGTTAGTTTTGATGTGTTGTTTTCCAAAAGTCCAAAAACATCCTATATGTGTATGTAGTTTGATTTTTCAAAATACTTCTTCCCCTGAATGCTATTTGTGAGAGCAGAAAACAGTGCAACCACTCTGGAAAATGGAGACATTTACTTAAACAAAAGAAAACAAACAAATGAAAAAAAAACCAAAACACCAAACCAAACCAAAAACAAAAACCTCATTTCTGGGTATTAATTAAACAGGATTGAAATTAGGATGTGGAAGAGACAGGTTATTCATAATATCCAGGAAGTAGAAACACCATAAGCACCCATTGATATACAAGTAGATAGATAGCATCTGCTCTAAACATACAGTGTGGTGCTTTTCAGTCTTCAAAAAGAAGGCGATCCTGCCACATTCTACATGAATGAACTTGGATGACACCATGGTAAGTGAATGGACACAGCGATAGAAAGATAAATGCTCTCATGGCTTCACCTCCATGAGGTCGTTAAAACTCAGAAGTTAACATAAAAAGGTAGGTGCTAATATTTGGGGGAGGAGAAATGAGAGCAGTATCTCAACTAGTAAAGTATCAGTCCTGCAAAAAGAAGCAGTTCTAGAGGGACTGCCACTTGGCACTGCAGCCCACAGTACTGTATTCTGCATTAGAAATTTAAGAATGTAAAGCTCATACTGAATAAAGACTATTCCTCAGAAGAAAGATCAAAATGACAGCTGGATTAATGTTACCATTAACATTTTAATTCCTTAATTTTCAATCTCAATTTGTTCCATGTACATTTACTGTAAATTTAGACTGTACCAGGTACACACAGTGCTAGGTATTGACGATACTGCAAGGAGCAATCTTTAACTATACATACCGAGTTTATAATATTTAGTGAACTTATACGTAACACAAAACAAACTGCACATTTGTAATTGAAATTGTTTTCATTCATAGTACTTATGTAGAAAGAAAAATCATTAGTTATGTCCAGGGTGCATTAATGATTATGTTCTTCTGACCTGGGTGTACACACACACACACACACACACACACACATACACCCGTGCGCACATTTTTATTATGTGCAAAAATCATAGAATCTGAGTAGATACATGGAAACATGTGTTTCCTGGTGTCAGCAAGATCTTTTTCCAGGGCAGAGTGGATGGAAAGCCATGTTGCTCTTGCCTGTTCCTGTTTGACCTCCCTGTGCCTTATTCTCCTCTAGAAACTAGATGCAAATGCTGCTATCTTGGGCTGAGGAGAATAAATGAGTAACATGTATATTCAGCAAAGTTATATATAAGGGCCCCTGCAAAGTGCTCCATAAATAGTTGACATTATTGCTAGTCACCATGTGTGCTAGTGACAGAGGGTGCAACAGTTCAAACATTCCCTTATGGCATATTGATTGCAGTGCTGCAAACTCAGCATGCCTTCAGAAGAGGCCAGTATCACAGAGGGAGAAGATAGACCAGCAAAGAGGACTTTCCTCTTTCTATTACTTACTATGAGGTCTCCTATGTGCTCATTTTGGGAGATTCAGACCTCTCTTCCCATTTTATTACATTTTATTCATCATCATCATCAGTAGTAGTAGTAGCATGTCTCTGTGTGTGTGCATGATTGCATGCATGCCATTGCATCAATACAGCAGTAGAAGACAAGTTTTTGGAGCTGGTTCTCTCCTTCTATCATATGTAATGAGGATTGTGGTCTCTTTAAAAACACAGAAATGTTATGGGAACATGTTTTTGTTTTAATCCCAGGTACATGATATGGGGCAGTTTCCAGCTGTCCACAGCAACAGACTGTGGTTTTCCTCATGCTCTGGCAGGGGTATGATTTTGTCAGCTGCAGATAGTTCCTACAAGTGTTTAGCATTTGGAATTCTGGGGACTTTTGAAAGGGTATAAAAACTTTAGAGCCTCTTCAACCAATCGTTGGACTGAGCATAGGGTCCCTGATGGAGGAGTTGGAGAAGGGACTGAAGGAGCTGAGGGGGTTTGCAGCTTCATGGGGGGAACAACAGTGTCAATCGGCCAGACTCTCTGGAGCTCCTGGGGACTTGACCACCAACCAAAGAGTACACATGGAGGGACCCATGGCTCTGGCTGCATATGTGGCAGAGGATGGCCTTGTTGGACATCAGTGGGAGGAGCGGCCCTTGGGCCTGAGGTGTTTAATGCCCCAGCATAGGGGAATGCCAGGGCAGGAAGACAGGAGTGGGTGGGTGGGGGAGTACTTGCATAGAGACAGGCGGATGGATGGGATAGGGAGTTTCTGAAAGGGAAGACAATTGAAATGTAAATAAAGAAAACATCCAATTAAAAAAATTTTAGAGCCTCGAGAACTGTGGTGTCTGCTCCCGTTGTTGCTGTTGCTGTTGGCTCATTGGAGATATTTTGATTATGAAGATCAACATTGTCCCAAGAAACTCAATGCCCCTAATCAGCAGGAAGTAGTCTAATAAGATCGACACCCACTTTCTCCTCTAACCTTTCTTTCCTATCCAGTGTTGGGGTTTTGGAAGGGATGGGGTGGAGAAGGGTGGTAGAAAAGGAACCCATAGAGTAGCCAACCAAAAGTCCGGCTACAGTTATATGGCCTGAGGATTGAACTCTGGTCATCAGGTTTAGGTGACAAATACCTTTGCCAGTTGAGCTATCTTGCTGGCCTTATCTATCACTTTTATTAACCTTAACAACAGACTCTACAGATGTAAATATATTTTCAAAGAATAAATGGAAGAGAATGTATTAAGGAAAAGCTGAAAGAAGTGGAGGAGGCAAACCCTCAGCATCTCTAGGCTTTCAGAGCATCTCATGCATTTGAGGGTGGCTCAGGGATTCATTATTACTAGAAATGCTTCAACTCAGAAAACATCCCTAGGAAAGCCTGTAAAATTCATAGCAGCAGTCATTTCTTCTGAGATGTTTAAGGCTAGAAGGAGCCAGATTTTTAGGTTGGGTTTATTCTGTGTATGCTTCTAGTAGAACATTTCATGCATTAGCCAACTTTCCATTCTCCCAGGGAGACTACTGGCGATGTTCTCAGAGCAAGCATGAAGCTGTGTTTCAGGGGGATGTTCTTACAGAACCATAGCTTCACATGCCTTTTTACACAGAAATGTCAATGAAGAAGGTGGCAAGTATTAGTCCCATTCCTCACGGTTGTCACTTCAGACTTTGAATGGTCTGTATGGTTTGAGTATAGGAGGTGCAAAGATAAGTAAGAACCTATTTCTATCCTAGCTAATAGTCCAGTCATGGTTAATGAAGACTTAACATAGATGCATGCCTATGACTACTAGGCCACATGAATGAATGCTTCTGAGAGTTGAGATGCAAGTGTTGTTCTCCTTTTAGGGACCAGAAATGTGCAGAGAGGTTAAGTGGTAGATTCAAAGACACAAAGCTGGTGAACTCCACTTTTCAATCCACTGAAGGAAGATAATAGCAACTCACTGGATGGGAGTCATGAGAAAGGAATTTATAAACTGTGAAAATTCATAAAGACACAACCACGGTGTCAGAGGGCATCTTTAGGGATCTCCAGAATGGGTCTGGGATATCTCCTGTTCCTAGGAAGTTGTTCTAGTCAACAATGGATGGTCTACCCAGAGGAAGCTGCTCCTAGCTCATTCCTCCTGGTTTCCATCCTCCCACATCTTCTCATTCATCTTTTCTGCCCGCTCTTACAGCACACACTTGACTCCCCCTGTCTGCAAATCCTGGGCTCACCTCATCTCTCTTCTGTAGATCAGCTCAAAAGTCTTGTGGTTTCAACAAAAACATTACATGTTATTGTGACACATTAGTCTCCCCAACCAAGTGTATGTGCTTCAAGACAGGAACTCATAGAGCAATGACAGCAGAGATTCCAGTTGCTGTTTCTCCAGACAATTGACCAGAATGGATTTCTCAAAGGGCCTACATTAAGTCTGATGGAAAATTGTGTTCTTGGCATTATTCTTTCCAATAATATACCTATATATTATTTATTGTAATAAATATTTAGTCTTCTTATAAAACAAATAGGCTCTAATGAGGTATGGTAGCATTCTCAGATAGTTTTATACTGTATTTAGGAAAGAATAAAGAGATCAGAATAATTCACTTGTCCCATCTGGTTCCATTTTGGGGTCTTCTTCATTATTATGTTTTCAAACATGCCTGGAAATGGAGGTGAACCCTTTTCCTCTCCACTGCACTATTGACTTAAATATACCTGTGACTTAAATTTTAACTGTTAGGTTCTCGTTGAAGTGAAAGTCTGCCTTGGGGATTAAATTTCTACCTCAGTGTGTAAGATGAGTCCCCACTTAAAATATGGCAATAAGAAAACTTGGGATTTGGTTTTAAAACGTTTTCAAATAATCTATGGGGGTATATTATATGTTTGTAGCACTACAGTTTGATTTAAAGCAGAGCCTGGTCTATCTATCTGTTTTGCTAAGGAGAGTTCCTGAGGGTCTAGGAATCATGTTGATCACTGTCAACCATTTAAGTCTCCAATTGGCTCTCAGTTGATATTGGTTTGAAAAGAAATGATGAAAAGACACACAAAGAGCAAAAAAAAAAAAAAAAAAAAAAACCAAGATAAAGCCACTCTTATGTACTTTGACAGTGATAGTCATTATGGTAATAAGAATTATCTGTAGCTAAGTTGTATACTGTTTATCAAACACCGTGCCACATCCTTTTCAATATAGCATCTCTCTTTCCCATGCTTTTGTATGTCACTCATTTTTATTAAAAAAAATGCTCAGAATCAAAAACTAAATCATCTATGGTCTCTAACTTATATGTGGCATTTCCAAGGTAACAGTTCAGACCTCCTTCTTCATTTCGAATTGCTGAGTTGGTTTTTCAAAAGAACTATATTCTATGTCTATTTCACAAAAATAACAGGGCCAAATGTTTAAAAATGTTTCATGTGTTCTTATTTCAGCTACTTTATAATGTAACCCCATGGAGGTAGGGTGGTGGTGGTGGGGTTGAAAAGGATAAATCATGGGGTAAAGTTAAAGATACACATATTGGTTTAACCCTGAAGGGTTAAACAGAATTGCAAGTGTTCAACATTACAATTCAAGGCAGGAAAGTGTTAGGAATTTCCTTTCCTCTGCACCACTGGGTTTTTGCCAAAGCTGCAGGGTAGATGTTGCATTCATAGAAGATGGATTTGATGCAATAAGGCATCTTCCTGGTCCTTGTGCATGATTAGTCTGCATCGCAGTCGCTTGGTAACAATTTGGGATAGAGTTTGTTAGAAAAACACAGCTTTGTCTGGGTTGAGCCCAGAAATGGGTGACAGATGTTTATGCTGAGCGACTGAACAGATGTTTGGGGGAGAATTACAAAAAGGGTTTCTATCACACGGGATCTCAACCTTAACCTTCCTGGCTGTGGTGAAAGGAGTGCTTGTTTGTGAAACACGTTCTTACAAAACTGTTTGGAGGGTTGTGACAAAGATGAATGGCCGGATGCTATAATTTAAATTTAAAAATGAGGTAAATGGGAGTCCTTGTTTGCATGTGCGTGTATATTACGTTTCTTTGACATGGGTCAATGCCTTATTAAAGAATGGGAAAGCTGAACAAGCCATTTCACTCTGCATTTCTCATTTTCTCACCCCCTCCCCCAAACAGGAAGAGCAGGCAGTAAATGGCACCATACCTTAAAGTTCAATAAAATCAACAAAATACCATTCCTTATACACTTCCTGAAGTAGCTGCTTTACAATTACATTTGGAAGAGGTTTTTTTTAATGTGCAAAATAAATCTGTAGTCTTAATTACAATATTTGAGATGTATTAAAAATGTGTGTGGTTTGTATATATGTATGTGTGTAGGTATGCACTCACATGCATACTCACACATATGCCTGAGTTCAATGTGTTCTTTTATCGTTCTCCAGTTTTACTTTTTTAAGAAAAGGTCTCTCACTAAACCTGAAGTTCCTGAATTCAGCTGGGTTGACAGATGATCTTCAGGGATCTGTCTGTCTGCCATACCCACCTGAAAGAGCTTATAGGCACATGCTGCCTTGCTAAGGTTTTTATATAAGTTCTGGGGATCAAAAGTCATGTCCTATGCTTGTGTAGCAAACATTTTACCCATTTGGTCATCTTTTTAGACCCTTATTTAAATTGTTTTAAGAGCCCACATCTCTCTCTCTCATAGGTAGATAGATAGATAAATAGAAAGATAGATAGGTAGATACATGAATATTGGATTTTCTTTCTTACCAATTCCACATAAAGTTAATTGGTTAGTTTTATTTTACAAATGATTGTGGTATTTTCTGATAATTTGCTTTAAACAAGTCATGGACTAATCAAAAGCATTCATTGGTTCATCTTAATTTATAGGTCAAAATTAATATAAATGTGATCTTTTATTAACTCTGTTTCTCCATAATGATATCAAACATCTGATTAAGTATATAAATGCAGAAACAAATTCAGATGATATAGTGACATTTACCATTGAGTTTATGATAGAGACCGACATATACAATAACATCATATATCACAATAACATGTAAGATGAATTTACTATTGGTATTCAATGCAAAAGAAAGCAGAAGTCTAGAGAAGTTAAGAGACTTACCCAAGGTCACAATATGATTAAGTAGCAGTATCAAAATTGGTTCCCTTGGTGTGGAATATTCAGAGTTCCTCTTTCACTTCTAATAAGTCAAACCACTGTGATTTAAACAGATATTTAATTCTCCGATTGAATCCTTATAGGCTACTGTATAACAAAATAGAATCAGATATAAAGTCATGATTATCAAGCTTACTTTAGTACTATTGAAAAAAAAAAAAGAGCTGTGAACTCTGTGCAGATGAAAAGAAAAGCACAAGAGTCCTTCCTCTTCCTGCTCTGTAGTGCAGAGGGTCTGATGGGCAGCAAAGTACAAATGACTACAAGGACAGTAACCGAGGCAGTGGTGTACCAGAAGCTGTGTGGTAATAAATAAAATGCTTGGAGCTTACCGGAGAAATAAAATCAAAACATGAATAAACAGTACGTGGTGAGGCAGAAGGCCAAAGAGCAAGGAGTAGGAGAAGTTAAGAGAAGAGATCTTAGCTATAGTGATGGAGCAGGCTGCTTGGAGGAGATAGGCTGTGAGCTCTGGGCATAAGATACCCAATAAGGATTCATCTTCCTTTTTCCTTCAATCTGATTTTTCCTTTCTATGCTTAACCCACAGGTCAGAGAACATTCTAGTCATTACCAAACTTCTCAAAGAAGTATTAAAAATTGGTCTGCCTTCGCTTCCATATTACTCATTAATCCTTTAACCCACAGCGTGTTTCTTGTCTTCTAATGCCTGTTTTCTTTGTGATTTTTTACAAAGAGATGTCTTCATTTTTATCTGGTCACATAGTTACATGAAAAATCCCCTGCAATTGTTAACCTCTCCCACACAAGTTGTAGACATGTGTGAATTGTGCTCAGTAGAAAATGGTCAGAGGATTGCACAACTCCTAGGTGATAGCCTGAGAGTAGGGTGACATTCCTCTGCATAAATCCCTTTCCTGCTGAAAGCAATGAAGTTATAGCATTGATCCTGGTCTGTGTAAAGCAATACTCAAATGATTGGAAAGGCAAAGATTAAGGAAGTTTGTTGCTGACAATTGGAGGTTAACATACTCTTTCTAGAATGAATATACAAAGAAATGCATGCACCTGCATGCACACGCGCGCATGCACACACACACACACACACACACACAGAGTTACAGAGAGTCAAAGACAGATAGACAGACAGACACACATATACACAGAGATACACACATACACAGACACACAGAGACACAGACATATGCACACTCAGACACACACACAGAAACACACACACAGAGTTACACACATACACAGACAGACACAGAGAGACATAGAGACATAGACACACACATATGCACACATAGACACACACAGAGACACACATACAGAGACACAGAGAGACAGAGACACAGAGACACAGACACACATGCACACACACACACACACACACAGAAAGAGACACAGGCTTTCTTTTTTTCTGAACAATTAAACTTTAATTCTATTTAAAGATCGTGAATTTACACACCTCATGTTGATAAGAGTGAGAGAGGAAAAAAACTTATTTTCACAGGAATGAAAGAGGATATGTCACTGTAGATCCAACAGACATGAAAAGATACTGTTAGGCTCCTTTTGTTACACTTAAAATAATATTAAGATACAATTTCATGCTGTCAAATTGTATAGTGCAGATAAAAAGTAAGAGTTTCTTTAAAAGACAGATACAAACAATCCAAGCAATCCTCAGAAGTAATAAATGATTCTGAATCTATTGAAATTATTACATTCTTTTTTTGATGTTTTGTTTTTAATTGGATATTTTATTTATTTACATTTCAGACGCCATCCCTTTTCCCCATTTCCCCTCCCTAGAAACCCCCTATCCCATCCCCCTCCTCCTTTTTGCTTTTATAATATTTTAATTACATGTGAGCATTGAGGTAAGTTCTAGGTTGAGGAACTAGCAATACAATAGATGCAAATAGTTCAAGGAACAAGCAAGACAATAAACACAAATAGTCAAAGAACAAGCAAGACAATACACAAATTTCCATGAACACTCCTGTGATCACTGTTTCTAAGGGCTTATCAGGATGACCAAATATCTGAGCCTACTTCCCAGTCTTAGCCCAAAATCATTTTCATGTCTGAAGCCTACTTCCTTATTCTAGCCTAAAATTTAGATTCCTGTCTGAAAATACTTCTTTGTTCTAGCCTAAGATTTATATTCCTGCCTGAAATTACTTTTTTTTATCAACTATACAAGGGAGTTTTGATTTTAGATTTTTAACTGTAAGACATTTCAAATTTTTCAAAAGACCCTCTACCACCTTTTAAACTAGGATTTCAAAGAAACTGGTCAGTTTTCCTTTGGGGACATTATTAATAGTGATAACCAGTACATAATTTCCCCCAAATACTTTTACATACAGTGATTTACTTCAGTCTTGTAACAGGTTACTGCATTGATCTGGGATTCTTTAATTTGCTTCCATTTTCTTCCTGTCTCCTAGGACCTCCCTTCTGCTAACCTCGGTCATCTAAGTTTATTTACTCCTTTGCTTCCTACTTCCAAGGGTGAAAAAGATCATATTCTGTGTGCAGAATGGAAAGAGCCAGTGGACAACAATAGTTAAAGATAGATGAAGATGAGCAAGTGGTTAATAAAGTAAGGCTCCAGAGAGGTAACCCAGGCCTCACTATAGGACCTCTCCTCAGAAAGAGGATACACAAACAACCACACACACACACACACACACACACACAGAGAGGGGGAGGGGGAGGGGGAGGGGGGGAGAGGGAGAGAGAGAGAGAGAGAGAGAGAGAGAGAGAGAGAGAGAGAGAGAGCTCACTGAGGCCTTTAGCAATTTTAACAAAGCAAACCCTGATAGCATCAGAGCTGGGGTTCCTCTTCCTTTAGCTTAGGTTACCTGTTTTGGGCCATGATCTTTGATGTGATGCTATGTGTCACATGGACAAGATGCTCTATTGTATGGATAGGACCTAGTCCGGAGCAAGATCATAGGAGGAAGAGTAAAAATGTTTCATTTCTCAGCATAAGAACACAAGAAAGTACAACAAAGAGAAGAAAGGCCAGCTCTCAGATTCTCTTTCTTTGTTATGCTGTCAGCTGAACTGGGCACTTTTGGAGGCACAGGGAACAGATTGAAAGTCAAGGACAGCTGTGTTCCTAAGCCCAGAGGAGCTGTCAACAGCCACAGGAGCTAGACCATTATAGAATGTTATCTTTTCCCAAGTGATTAGGATAGCTCCCTTTGGGAAATGGGAAGATAACTGCTCATTTCTCCAAACCAGGACCTCAAAATAAGAATTCATTGTTGAGGGGGCAACAGAACCGTCAGAATGTGGCTTTGGTTTCATTCCATCTTATTAGACTTGAGGTAATTATCCAGGTAATTCAGAAAAAATAAACTGCCATGGCCTGACTTACTCAGATAATCACATCCATGTTCCAGTCCAGTCCAGAGCCAGCTGTAGATGTCTCAGGGGCCTCCACATGATAACTCAAAGCAGGCACAGTAATGGAGGAGCCAGGGTGAAATATGCAAGCTCCTCGCCAACAGCAGGAGCCTGGGTGTTTTACATCAGGCTCTGCCATGTGCTATCTGCTTATTCTTGGTGAGCCATTCTGCCTTACTGCATCACACAGCAAGTGCCTGGGCAATGTAAGCAAGAATTATAAACAGTATTCTGCTTTCATTCATATTATCAGCAACTGATATAAATTCTAGCATAAGGCTGGATATAAACATGCATGCTTTATATTGAACTGTGAAATTCCAGGACAGTGTTTCTTAACATTAGCTCCAACAATGATTCCTCTGGGGAGCGTTAAAAAAAAACTGAGACTTTCCCAGGCTCCAGACCAAATAAATTCAAACCTCTGGAGTGTATTCTTCAATTTTCTACTTTAAAAAACTTTAACCCTGATTAAAATGAGTGCTCTTATTTTGATTATAGTACTTGCTGTGACACACACGCTCCACATGTGTTTATGGATATGTGTAATTTTAATTTTTTCAAACCTTAGTTTTAAATGCTTTGACCTCCCTTGTAGCCTTCCACCCACCAGAGGTAGTGGAAAAGAAAGAATACAGGGAAGTGGATCTGTTTAAAAAGGTTCTTTGGAGAAATTCCTGTCTGTTGTCCGGAAATTGGCAGTTCAGTTTACATGTTAGCAGGCAGCGGCAGCTTGTTCTACTCGCAATCACTTCATGGATACACCCGCAGTCCAGTTCGGTAGACTCACATTAGCAACAGCAGTGACACGACCCAGAAGAGACAGCCAGGCCTCAGATTCAGCTCCAGTCAGCAGGAGGGACCAACAGGGACACCAGAAGAAGTTCTGTGCTGTGCCTTTCTTAGAGAAGTAAAGATCAGTGAAGACATGAGACTCACAAGCATTTCACAGCTAGCTGTACCAGCAAGCCAAGCTCCCTCTCCATCACTCTGTCCTAATTATACCCTCCAAACATTACGTGTCCTTCACGTGCCTTGCCTCAGCACAGGTCTTGCCTTAGCATGTGCATCCAATCATTTCCAGTCTGAGGAGTCCCAACAAATGCAGCTCAACTACTCAATGGACCAATACATGCATATCATTAGCAAAGAATTCTTCATCACTTAAAGGACAAGTGTTTGCTTGTCCTTTAAGTTGGATGTGTTTGCTCTAGCAGAACATCCTCTCTCCTGTGTCTGCTTCTGTGAAACATTCCTTCACAAGTCTGCCTTAGTCTTTCATCTGTGTCCTCTTCAGGAAAACACTCCTTCATGTGTTTGTCCCAGCAAAACACCACCCAGCACAACTGATTCTCCAAAGAACCCTTGAGTTTCTACTTCAGGTTTGCATACAAGTATATGCACATGTCTGAAGGCTGGAAGCAACCTCAGGGGTTGTTCCTTAGGAGCTGCCTACTGTGTTTTTGAGACAAGAAAGTGAGACTTGAGAAATATTTATTAGGCTAGACTTGCTGCTCAGCAAGCCCTCAGCATGGCCCTGTCTGCATTTACCAAATGAGCTATCCTCCCAGCCTTGACATTGGCATTTTAAAAGATTTCTTTTTATTTACATTTGTGTGTGTGAACACACCTGTACACAGGTGACTGTGGTGAAGAAAGTGTTGGGTCCCCTGGAGCTGGAGTTACAGGCAGTTGTGAGTAGCCCACCAGGGTGCCGAGAATGGAACTTGGTTCTTCTGGAAGAGTAGTAAACTCTCTTAACTGGTAACTATCTCCAGAGCCTGGATATTGGTATTTGTAGAAAGCTCTCTGGCTGGTTTAGGGGAACAGGATCACTGCAGAGAAGAAAAGGATGCAGAACGGGGAAGGGGGTATATTTCTAGTATCCATGGAGTACCTCTAAGGTTTGGCATGCATTGTGGACAAAGTCTCAGGGTGACAAATAAGCTATCTGTCTGGTTTCCCAAGAGTTGCAGTCAGACTGGACTTTCTTGGCTGTGCCTTGGACTGAATGTGTGTGTCTCTCCAAACTTCACATCGAACTTTCTCCTCCAGCACAACAGCAGGAGAAGCAATTGGGTCTTCAGGGCTTAGCCTCACAGGGGGATTAAGACTTTTATGAATGGCCTTGAGCAGGTGAATTCAGTCCTGTCTCTTGCTTATTCTGTCCCCTCTGTCATGTGAAGTCTCAGTACTTGATACTTCAAGTATCAAGTAAATTGTCCAGTCTCTGATATTTTTGTTTTATGAATGGGAACAGACCCTCATCATTATGAGTTCTTTTGCTTTAGTGCTTTGGGTATTTTCTGTGGCACTGAAAATACCAAGATAGAGACTGAATCTATGGGCTTCAGAGGTCCCTGATCTGCAGGACAAGGGGTAAGCTTGCTGTGCCCATCTTCTGGCATTCACTAACTAGACAGGAAGTGTGAGCAACAGAAGGACTGTCAAAAGCCTCTTAGCTTCTACTATCGATTCACAGAGATGGGCAGAAAGCATCATTTCCACTTCCTTTAAATCTTAAAAACATCCTTTCTGAAGGATTTGGACCAGGCACATCCCTAGGTCTTTGTAAGGTGTACTACATCAACATCCATTAAAAATAACGAGGCAGTAACTGCAAAAGACATGACTTCATCCTGGCGGCAAATGTTCCGCAAGCACAAACCTGCCATCTGCTAGGCAGTATGACGAGTTAATACACTCTTCCTCTGAAGTCATTCAGTTGGATCCTCCTGCTTTGAAGCATCTGGCTGGTAGCTGTGCTGTCAGCATGAAGCTACCTTCTCAATTTCAAACACCCTCATGTTGGAGACTGAGGATAGAATTCCTGTGGTCTAGACACAAAAGCCCACTACCAGGACCTCAGATGGGGCTCGCTATTAAGCATTGAGGGTTGTAGCTCAGAAATGATTGAGCAACCTTTCAACAAAGTCTCAGGAGTGATCAACAATCTCTTACAATGCAGAAGACCATCTGCTTCCTGCATGTAACTCCACCAATGAGGCTGCCTTCCCCACGCACGTGCTGCAGGGTTTTTATAACTTCAATTCAAAGGAGGGCTTTTTCTTTTGGTCCCTGACAAACTTTTCAAGGGGTGAACTGCTTGGATTTACAGCAATTCTCCCAGAGGATTTTCCTTCCAGTTGTTGAAATATGGAAAATAACAAGTGTTCATCATCTATTGTCAGACAGTGAAGTAAGGACTCCTTGGGTTCTGCGCTGGGGAAAAGTGAAGTGGAGACAATGTGGGTCCTCTCTTCTATGCAGAAAAGAGGAGTGCCTTAAATACAGAGGGCTCTGTTACCCCTCAAAGACTCGTGAAAATGTCACCTCTGCTGAAAGTTTTCTGAAGTCCTCTTGCACCAACATGCCTTTATTGTCCAGTTTACTCTTAGTAGTAACTTGATGTTCAGTAACCTTGTATACTGGCTTTTGTCTCTGATTTTTCTGAAATTTTCTTTTGTTTTTTTATGTGCGAGGGTCTGTGTGTAGTGTATGCATGTGTGTGCATGTGTGTGCACTTGTGTATGGGTGTGTTTGCCTGAGCATGCTTGTGTAGAGGTCAGGGTGCCTTCTGCTATCCTTGCCCACCTTACTTTTTGAGATAGGGTCTCTCACTGAGACTGGGACTCACCATTTCGACTAAAATGGCTGGTCAGTAGACCCTCCTGGGATATGCCTGCCTCTACTCATCCAGGGATGGGGTTTGAGGCACATAATACTGTACACACTATACGCAAACATAGTGCTAGGAATTGGATTCATGTTCTCATGTGTGTGCTGCATGCCATTTGCACATTTACACAGACATATCTCTCTAGCCCCTTGTGTGGTGTGCTGTTTTGTTGTTCAGTACATGTGTCTATATCTCTGAACCCACCTCCATTCCCATACACTGGTTTGCAAGCTTCTGAAGCCAGGGAAAAAATAGGTACAAAGTAATTATTGCATGTATGGGACTGAATGTGATTGCTGGGACAGTTGTATTTTTATAGTGGCTATTTGGGTTGTTTGACTATAAGCTATTTTGATAAAGTTATGTCTGAAGTGTTTGCAAAGAATGTTTTCTGAACCTTCTCATCTATTTCCTTGTCCTCTCCTCTGTGGCTATGAAAGTTCTTCTGTGACTCTCAGCTTTTATCCTAAGACTTCAGTATTTGTTTTCTTCCTGGACCCTTTTTTTCCCTCATGACTCTTCTGGCTTTCATAAGTGAAATATCATATACTGGGCATAGCTGACATTTGGTTATGGCTCACTACTCACCCAGGCTGATACTAAATTTTACCTAACAAGATTAATTTAGCTAAGCCATCTAATAACACTCTGCAGTACAATCTGAGGTGGATTCCCAATCTGAGTATGACTGACTCCAAAGCCCTGCCCACCCCCACTCATCCTGACTTTCTCCAATCACCAGAGCCCTTCTTCATGCAGTTTCAGGAAGCAGATATACAGTTGATAGGGCTGGGTTGTTCTGTCTATAAAGTTGTTCAGATGAAATAGTTAAATTACATTCTTGAGCTACTAATTGTGAGGGGAAATTCTATGTTGCAACATAGTAGTGGGAATAGTACTAAACAGCGGGACCATAGACTTTGAATATTTGTTTGAGATCAAGCTTTACTTTAGCACTGGAATACAGAGAATGGTAGAATACATACTTTGACTCCAGAAAGCATTTCATTTTAAAAATCTATAAGGCAGTATAATTAAAAAGTTGCTTTATTGAGGATACAGATATAGAGTATTGAAAAAGGACCTTAAGTGTGTCTGGGATATGTAAAGTCCTTTCTGGAGGGAGGGGGCAATAGACTCTAAGGGATGCTTATAAGATGCCAGTTGAAGAAGCAGTAATATCATTCAAGATCAAGGAAGTGTGAAAGACACAACATGTTCAATAATTTGTACATATTCTGTATGTCTAGAACAAGATGTGACAGTAGAGGGGCATTGATGAGACATGATGCTGACTAATGAGTATCTTAGACAGTATCTTGAAGGCTTATACCATGAAAGGGAATCCACAGATTGTTTCATAGGTGTCAAGGTTTGAATGAGAATGGTCCTATAGTCTCATATGTTTGCATACTTGGTCCCCAGTTAGTGGAACTCTTTGGAAAGGATTAGGAAGTTGTGATGGTTTGTATATGCTTAGCCCAGGGAGTGGCACTATTTGGAGGTGTGGTCTTGGTGGAATAGATGTGGTGTTGTTGAATTAAGTGTGTCACTGCGGGCATGAGCTTTAATATGCTTGTCCTAGCTATGTGGAACCCAATATTTGCCTAGTGGACTTCAGATGAAGATGTAGAGCTTTCAGCTCCTCCTGTACCATGCCTGCCTAGACACTGCCATGCTCCTGCCTTGATGTTAATGGACTGAATCTCTGAACCTGTAAGCCAACCCCAATTAAATGTTGTTTCTTTAAGAGGTGCCTTGGTTGTGACATCTATTTGCAGCAGTAAAACTCTAATTAAGACAGATGTGTAGTTTTGCTGGAGGAGATGTGTTACTAGGGGAGAGCTTTGAGGGTTCAAAAGATTCCTGCTAATTCCCAGTGTACTCTCTTCCTAGTACTTGTGGATCAAGATGTGAGCTCTTAACTGCTGCCCTAACCACCTGTCTCCATGTCCTGAATCCAACATCACAGACTCTAGCCTGGAACTGGAACTGGAACTGGAACTGGAACTGGAACTGGAACTGGAACTGGAACTGGAACTGGAACTGGAACTGGAACTGGAACTGGATTAAACAACTCTTTCTTTTATAAGTTGTCTTGGTCACAGTGTCTTTGTTGCAACAATAGAATCCTAGTGGAGATAATAGTGAATGAGGCTTTGAGAAGGAAAATGGTACAATAAAATATGTGTATAAGGATTTTCTGAAAGATAAACTGGAAGCATTAATACAAAGTAGGAAGGGGCTGATAGTTCAAACCATAAGGGGAGAGATGATGATGGGATCTATTCCAGGACAGTGTTGGTAGAGATTAAAAAACAGAGGCTAATATGTATGGAAGGTGTGTGTGTGTGTGTGTGTGTGTGTGTGTGTGTGTGTGTGTGTGTAGGGTAAAGGAAATAAGGACAGGTGGCTTTTGTTTATAGTAACAAGAAGGGAGAAAGTAATATGAGCTGTTTCCAGGGTTCCTGTTTTGAGGAGTTAACTAAATAATGATTCACTTAAAATGCTAAGGATTATATCAGGAACACCAACCTTAAGTAGAAAGAGGAGGTAAAATAACGTTCATCAAGATCGGGAAACCTTTGAGGTGAATCAAAATCATGAAGTTGATTGGAATTCATAAAATGTGTAAACTAAACCATGTACTCATACTTTCTGATTGTAATGCCAAAGTTACAGTAATAAAGACTGTATGATACTAGCATTATGATTGGCATGAATGGACAGACAGTTCATTTATGATAAACTCTTTCTGAGAAGAGTGGCAAGTCATCAATTTAATGAGAACAAAGAATAGTCTTCTTAGAAAATGGTATCAGGACAATTAAATATTCATATGTAGTTGAAACACTTCTTGTATTTCTCACTGTCAATAAAATTTGAAATTGATCACTTAAATGCAAGATGCAACACCATGAACACCTAGAAGAAAACAGAGGTTGAGATCTTTGTTCACTTGCATCATATCAGCAACAGCCATTTGAACATAACATTAAAACATAAAAAGCAAAAGAGAAAGTAAATGCAATAAACATTAGTGCCAGTGCCTCAGATGGTATGCTGGAGAAAGTGAAAACACAACTCATAGAATGAAAGAAAATACTTGCAGACCATACATGCAGTGCAAGTCCATATCCATAACCCAGAAAACATGGGAAATCCTGAATATGAAGAACTCATACAGAATAAAATAAGAGACAATCCTTACATATCAAAGGGTTTGAACAGATATTCATAAATAATCTACAAATGGCAAAGACATTAAAAGATGCTAAGGATTAGTAGCCTTTGGAGATAGTAGTATTCAATGCTCTTTATCTATATTTTGTAATCTTCCCCTCTTACACTTATCCAATATTCACTAACATTATTTATTAATGTTGGGTAAATATACACAATTGTGTAAAACCTAAATTCAGTGGCTATTTCTTATTTAAATATCTAGAGTGGTTTGATAATTTTAACTTTAGGAGTTGACATGAATTATGAGACCATAATTTTTCACAGGGTATTTTAGTATGATGAAACCTTCATAAAAGTATGTTCAAAATATACTATAAAAAGTATAAAAAAATGTGTGTACAAAATATCTAGAGGGTGGGGGGTGTAAGTCAAGAAGTTAGAACTTGCCTAAAACACATAAGGTGTTGAGCTTGATCCTCATTACTGTAAACAATCACTTAGTTAACCAGTCATAATCAACCAATAAAAGTCTAGAACTTTTGTGTATGTAAAGGATAAGAATTTCAGAGATGTATATACGCACACAGAGGGGCCATAGAAATGCTAGAACTATTTAAAGAGCAGAAAAGGGCACCACGCCGGATGGAACTGACACACCCCTTCTATTCACAGTGGCACTATGCTGAGAATTAAGGACTTGCAGAGAAGATAAACACATTTGCCTTGGCCCCAAGAGTTTTGCAGTGCAGTGGAGGAAATAAGCATGAACAGAAAACAGGACCTGATGGACAAGAAGGGAATGAAGCGGGGTAAGCGCCTGTTGCCAATCCTACATATTGCCCATCTTGGTTTGATTGTGGTTACCACAGTGACTGAGTGTAGCATGGGGAATCTTGTTCATCCACCGAGGTGACTAAAATGACTTGCTCATCCAGGGCTCAGCTGTGCAGGAAGAGAAGAGGTCACTCAGCTCAGTCTAATAATAGAGACTCTTCATGTGTTCAAAATCCCACAACTTCTGGGAACTGATAACTAGACTAGTTCGTGTTGGGCCCACTTTTACATCATCCTTCTTGCCCTCCCTCTTTCCTCCTCCCTTCCATTTTTTCCCAAACAAATGCAGAGCCCCACTATTGAAAATTATGAAGTCAAGTTTCTCACATCTAGGGAAACTTCAGAGAATAGTGCATTAAGAATGTGCCATTGCCTTGTGATTATAGTGTCTCCCCTGACAGATAGTTGGGAGATTCTATGTATTGTACAATACTCTGCTGCTCTGTTTTTCTCTGTGTCTGTCTTTCTCTATGCCCCTGTCTGTCTCTGTCTTTATCTCTGTACATGCATGTAGAAGTCAGAGGACAACTTCAGTTGTTATATCTCAGGTGGCATCCACCTTTTATAGGAGACAGAGCTCTCACTGGCTTGAAGACCACTAAGTAGACCAGGCTAGATAGCCACTGACCTTATTGATCCATCTGCAATACCCCTGAGATTATAATCCACCATGCTTGAGTTTTGTTGTTATTATTGTTTTAATATGGGTTCTGGGGACTCAGGTTTTTATGTTTGCAAGATAAGAATGTCACTGACTGAGCCATCTCTCAGCCCCTAGTCCCTTTTGTTCTTAATTTCTACCATCCTTAGACTTTTAATTTTATTAGGTTATTTTGCATTGGTTAATAGGTCACTTTATAATGGATCTGAAATTGCTCTTTAGCCTCTATCAGAATATTATACTTTTAAATAGATTACTGAATCACTGGAAGTCTTTTAAATTATAAATTTGGATTCTGTGACTCTGAGTGAAGCTTGAGACAGCATTTCTAACAAACTCCCAGGTGACATCCATGAGTCATTTCGACTAGAAAGGAAAGATTATATTTTTAATGTTTTAATATATATCAAGAACTTCAGGGCCTAGTCCTGCAAAGACTTGATGGGAACACCCAAGGGGAGTCTCCACTTCCTCAGAGGAGAAGGAGAGGGGGTGGGAAAGGGACTGTGTGTGTGGGGGGGGGGACAGAAGAGGAAGGCAGTGATCAGGATATAAAGTGAATGGAAAAAAAGAACTTTAGTGTTTACTATTTATGTGTTTAAATATCTTGTCAGTAGGTAATGTGGTTATGTCATTGTTTTTGTGATGACAGAGGATACTGATAGACACACTCACTGGCTAGCTGGAGGGGATCAGGAAATGCTGGAGCTGGAACTCAGCTTCCCATTGTCTGAGTGATTTGGAGCAGATGTGGCTCTGTCTTTCTCTACCCTGATATCTTTGATATCAGGAAGCATACTTGATCATCACAGTGTTCACAGTTTCTCCTAGCACAGTGCCTGATGATAAGCATCTAACGGTGGTTTATCCAGAGTTTCTTCTTTAGATCCAAAGCCACTGTCCAATGTCTCACAGCTTTATCTAATACTTACATTTCGAGTTCTCACAGTAATTCACATGCTGAGGAGACTACAGAAAGCTACCTGGATAAACATGAAGAATGGAAAGTAAAATTTAAGTCCACTTCTGTCTCTTGAACTCTTGTTTTAGCTCACTGTTAAATTACAGAGCCTCGTGTACTTGATACAGTGAAGGAGTACTTGTCAATAAACTCTTTCTTTATTAGTGGCATCGACATTGTCAGAAGTCTTTAGGAACTTGACCGTGAGAATGAAAATTGATCTGCACAAGATCTCTGAAGATAAAAAGGAATGCTCTTATCTTCCTTTTACACATCCTCCCAGCTGTTGACACTGCTATCCCCAGCTTTACACCAAATAACAGAGAATAATTGATGAAATTAGAGGTCTCTGCCTATAAACGCAAATCAACTTGATCTGAGGTTCCCGATATCTATTCCATTGCTTAAATTTTTAATCAAAGATTTTGTCAAGAAATAGTGCAGAAAAAGTTAATGGTTGTCTAGAGTTCTTAGGGGTGGTCTGAAATAATATTGTTAGAAAGCTCTGTGCTGGGAACTCATAAGCACTTTGCTCTTTGTGAGAGAGGTACTTCTTGCCCATGGAGAGTTTTTGAGTGACATAAAGAGGCACAATGAGTTTTTAGGAAAGATGTTCTTAGCTTGGTCAATACATTCATATGGCATGTTAACAACTTGCCTATAAGATCTTTAAGATCAAAAGAAAAACCTCAGTCGCTTACTTCTCTTTGGATGTAGGGTGGCTTGGGAATACTTTATCCAGTAGGATGCTGCAGAAGAGAAGCTAAGCTCAAACCATGATATTTTGCTTTGTTTACTGAAACTGGCATGCTCCATGTCCTAAACTACCATGTTAAAAAAAAAGCCCAATTATCCCAGGGTAGCCATGTTCGAGGAATTCCTAACCACAAGGAGGAGACATGTGTAGGTGATCTGGTTGGTATCACAGTTGAACTCAGTCTTCAAGTAACACCAACTGGGGATGAGATAGCATGTGAGTTCAGAAGCTACCAGGTGTTTCAGTCCCTTGGACACTTGCTATCTGTATGCCAGATAAGGCCTAAGCCATTGTGGGGCAGATACAAGCCATCTTAATTGTAATACATCCTAATTAATGATTGGCAGAATTCATAGGCATAATATCATGGTTTTTATTATTACACTGTGAGTTTTAGGTGATTTGTTTGCATTAATAATAGTAGTCAGAACTCACTGGGCTACAAGTCATGAAAAGAACATGAACACTAGCTTAAGATAAGAAAAAATCTATTAGAAGATATATTTGGAAAAAGCCCCAAAGGAGTCCCAAATTACAGTTGGCCATTGTGAGAGCAAAATGACTAATGGTCAGTCCCATCTGCTTCAGTAAGATCCATTACCCCTGAATTCTCTGGTTCCCTCTGCATTTTCTGTCACCAACATCTGCAAAGCTTATATGTCATAGTAACAGCCAAGGATCCCCACATGAATGAAATGATTTTGACTAACCAAGCCACAGGGACAACTCAGGGAAACTGAGGATCTCAAGTCTTCCCATCTCCTTCGGGCCATTTCTCCTTTTTGCTTCCTTCTGCTCTCACCAAAAATAGAGAGTTCAGGTACCTCCTACCATTAGCGACAAATTGCACATGACAACTCTTGTCAGTCTTAGTCCATTAGAAATCACAAGCCCGTGAGCCTTAACAGAAGATCAGGGTTGGAAACTCTGATCAACTCACAACATGGGTTGGAAAGATGAACCTAAACAGAAAACAAAACTCTTGCAGAGGAGAAGTGGTAAACACTGAAGCCTGGGGCTGCTGAAGTGAGAGTGTGGGCATTGTGGAGCAGAGAAACGAAAAAGAGGGTACTGTTCAGAAAAGGAACATCAGATTCCCAAAGAGGCTGGATAGTGCATGTACACTTACTACATAAATAACTTACCTATTGTGTGGCAAGACCCTACAAGAACTCCCAGGGAGCTGAGAGCAAAATGAAGGTGTTCCAGAGATCTCAAAGTGCTTGGCAATGTTGGGGATATAAACATTAAGAGAGACATCATCTCACTGCAAATGCTGAGACTAGGTTAAGGTATTATAGAAGGCACACTTTCAGATTAGGGATCATACCTTGAAATAAAGGTAACTCTGATGCACTCTAACAAGGGGCATAGCCAAACCCAACAAGCTTAAGTTGATCTAGTAAATAATCTATCTAACCAAAACAGAAGCCCACACTTTTCGAAGGAAAAAAATCATACGTCTTGCATATTACAAAAAGTATTCAACCTGGAAAAACCCAGTCAGGAAGTAAATTTGTCAATAGAAATAATCTCAGAGATGATGTAGCAGCTGGGGTAAAGGCAAGGAGTTAAAAATGAATATACATATCTTTACCAGTGTAAAGAAAAAATAAGACATCCCAATTGAAGAGATGGGGAGTTAAGCATAAGAATTAGAAAGATAAAAAGCAAATGGACCAGAAAACTGTAATGTCTGAAAGGAACGTTCTACTGAGTAGACATAAGAGGAGATTGACAGATGGAGAAGAAAGGAGGAAGGACTCAAATGTAAGATAAAGGAAACTATCAAACAGATGAACAGGGAAACATCAACAAGTGAAGCATCAGTTCCAGTCCATTACTCACACACTGAAGAGTGGCTACGTCATGAGCAGCCCTTCAAGAAAAAGGATAGGTAGTGCTAATTCTTGTGGATGATTGGGGAAAGGCCTTTTAGTTCTGCTATCTTGTGCGTCTGCTGAGTTGAAGGGGTTGGGATGATGACTCTGTCCAAGCCTGCCCTCTTCTGGTCAGAAAGAGATGTTGAACTTTTCTTCCATCATCCCTGAAAACAGTAAGAAAAAAAATTATTTGAGTCTTGTACTTCATGTATTTTTAGTCCCATGATAACTTGCTGGCACGGAAAAGAAAGAGGAAGTGCAGAATGGAAAGATGGACAAAGACAGATAGGAATAGAGATCACCTACTTAGAAGGGAGAACAAAACAACCAAGGGAGGTAGAGGGAGGGAGGGACTTGGGAGGGAGAGAGGAGGGGGAGGGAAAAGGGGGGAGGATCAGGTGTGGGAGTAGACAGGGGAGATGTACAGAGGGTCAGGAAATTGAACAGAGGTGTGTAGTGGTGGGGAATGGGGATTGGGGATAGCCAACAGAAAGTCACAGATGCCAGGAAAGCAAGAGTCTCCCAGGACCCAACAGGGATGACATTAGCTGCAATACCCAACAAAGGGGAGAGAGAACCTGTAGAGACCATATCCAGAGGTTAGGCATGGACCCCCGATGAGGGAAGGGGCCACCAACCCATCTCAAAAATATTAACACAGAATTGCTCCTGTCTAAAGGAAATACAGGGGCAAAGAGTGAGGTAGAGACTGAAGGAAAGGCCATCCAGAGACTGTCCCATTTGAAGATCCATCCCATATGCAGATACCAAACCCAGACACTATTGTTATTGCCAAGAAGTACTTGCTGACAGGAGCCTGATATAGCTGTCTCCTGAGAGGATCTGCCAGAGCCTGACAAACTCAGATGCAGATGCTTGCAGCCAACTTCACACTGAGCCTAACTCCAGTGGAGGAGTTAGGGGAAGGATTGAAGGAGCTGAAGAGGTTTGCATCCACATAGGAAGAACAACAATATCAACCAACCAGACCCCCCCCCCACTAAACCACCAGTCGAAGAGTACACATGGAGGGACCCATGGCTCCAGCAGCATATGTAGCAGAGGACTGTCTTATCTCTTATCTGGGAGGGGTCAAGCTGTCATTCATCACATATCCTAGCTGCAGGGTGTCCTGAGGTAAAGGGGGTGCTGATTTAGCATACCTTTGTTGGAAGGGCCTCTGCTTCTTTGCCTGGAATTGCATTGCAGAATGCCACTCCTGTGCTTTCTTAGCTTGCTGTTCACTCTTCATAAGAAGCATGGCTATACCCCCGAAAGGGAGAGATTGCTGACATCTATCTGGGCCTTTTTTCCCTTTCCCTATTCCCTCTTGCTCCACTCCCATTCACTTCGGGCCTCAGTTGATCCAGCCATGCTCACTCCAGCCCAAAGTACACTGTAGCTGTCTTCAGACACCCATATAAGGGCATCAGATCTCATTATGGATGGTTGTGAGCCACCATGTGATTGCTGGGATTTGAACTCATGACCTCCTGAAAAGCAGTCGGCCTTCTTAACATCTGAGACATCTTAGCAGCCTCTATCTGAGCCTTTCTTTACAAATACTCTACAGAGATGATGATGAACAAGCACAGCATGTACAACACTGTCTTCCAATTTAGGAAACGAGTAAAGTTCCATTCTTGTGGGAGTCAGGTGTGAGGTACTGTAGAAACATGAAGGAAGAGTAGATATTTTCTCCCCTTATTGTTTGCTATACTGAGATTCTAACCCAGGGCCTCTTATTTACCAGACAAGTGCTGTACCACTGAGCTGTATATCCAGACCTCCCCATCCATAATAGTTGTGAAACATTCTGGGAACGACCTTGTTTAAGTCTTAAAGGATGAGATAATTTTATCACCAAGATATTGTGGAGAAGACTTCTCATGATGAGAATGAGTTAAACAAAGGTAGAGAAACTTACATTTGCACAGGAAGATGTGCTGCTGTGCTATAAGCATAAAGTAGATAGCCCATCTTTTCTCTATCGTACATTGCTGTACAGGGTTTCTTTTTCTGAACAACCAGAATCCAGTGTAACACTTAGCACATGGGCTAATTCTGAGTGCACAGTAGTGGAAGCGCTAACTTCAAGTGGTCTCAAAAGGAAAGAATGCCAGTTACAATCTTCTCTGCAAAAAGATAGATCAAAGGGAGCTGGTGGTGAGCTATTGAGTCAAACTAGGTTGAAAAAAAACTCATTAGTAACAACAAGAATTTAGGAACATTAATTAATTGCAAGATAACGTTTAAATACGTCATCCCTGCATATGCTGACCCTGTTCTTGAACCTCAGTTCTTTTTTCCTCTTTCTTTAATATGTATAGGGTTTACATGTTCATATGTATGGGGTGCAAGCATGTGAACATTTATGGAGAGCCCTAAGTTGGATGTCAGAAGTCTTCCTCACTTCCTCTTCCACCCTATTTTTTGGGGCACGGTCTGTCACTTGAAGCTAAAGCTCTTTGATCCATCTGGTGCGGCTTCCCAGCTTGTTCTCAGGAGCCATCTCTCCAGCCCCAAACCCCACTGTTCTTACCTTCCACAGCTCCTTACCCTGTTCTCAGCACTGTGGACACTTGGCTTGCATTTCCTGGCCGTGGGCTTCTCTAAGCTGGCAAGTTTATTCTGTGTGGCTGTGCTGCACAATGAAGCTGGGCGTTAGAAGAGAATGTGTCACTTTAGAATGCTAGTTTAAAACCCCATTTTTGTAGATGCAAGAAAAATACAGTGGAAAATCTTAGGCTGGGTCTCAGTGTTCTCAAAACATCTCCATTATATTTAGAGCCGGGAAAGTAAGCCTCTTTCCTGTTCTAGTAACAGGGAGCCTGACTCTCAGACACAGCCACCTGTAAAAAGTGTTGGAAGATTAGTTTCCCAGGTGTGATTACTTAATTCCAAAAGACTTCTGTAAGAAACATTTGGCAACTTCAATTCAAAGGACCATGTGTAAGCTGATGTTCTGTGTACGGAAAATCAATTTTCAGCAAGTTATCGTCTTATCCTGGCTTTGCCATTTCCACTGACTGTGCGAACACCTTGGCAGCATTAGGTAAGTAAGAGGAGTGTCCTAACCTGGAGGCACTAGTCATTGAGTGATCAGTGGGACCAGAGCCACGAATTGGCTATCTGAGTAGAAACAGCCAACCAGGGATGAGCACAGGCCTGACAACTGCTGGCCTGAGAGAGTCTGAGCATATGGTGAACTTGGTCAACGGCCTCTCTACCACCTGGCCTGCACTCTTAGAGCCGGGAGCCTTTTGGCATAGCATGGCCTTCATTATGTTCACGAAACTTGCTTAAACAGCATGAACATGACAATGACAACAGTGCCTCATATACTAGGTATGTACTAGGCTCTTTTCATGCATGTCTCTATACTCGGATGCATTGTCTCACATAACAAAGATAGTCATACTACACTCTTCCCACAAGAGGGCACTCAAACTCAGAGAAACTAAGTAGCTAAGTAACCCCTCCAAGATCATGGTAAACGACCGAGCTGGAAACTGAATCTCAGGTCCGCCTGGCTGCAAAGCCTATATACCTACGCTTTTAAAGAGCATAGGGATAGTGCTAGGTGCTAGGTGCTAGGTGCTAGGGACAGCTTCCCACCGAACTACTTCTCCTTCTTCATGGTAGGCAGAATAATGTCTCTCTTGCTGCTATCAAAGATGGTCGAATTCTTATCCTTCTGGTCCTTGGAACCAGGACAGACCCCCAGTCAGCCAGACCAATTCTGAAACCAATTCTGACCTCCAGCACCAGAAGATGGTCAATTTGTGTTGTATGGACCACTAAATTTGTGATCATCTGTTATGGCATCCATAGGAAATTCATATAAGCCTGGAAAACAAGACTAATAGATATTCAGGGATACATTTCAGGTCACTAGGTACCACAGAGCTAATATTATTCAAGGAAAGAGACTGATGTCATTGGGCAGAACTGGTGACATGATTAGCCATAATTTTCAGATGTAACTGCATGATGTCCCCCCTTTATTTATTCACTTTACATCCTGATCAAAGCCCCCTCCCTGCTCTTTTCCCAGTCCCAAGGAGAAGATGCTTGAATCTCACTCAGAAGCAGAAATAAAATAGATTGGAGGTGAATAGAGGCAGGGAACTGGGTAGGAAAGGGGGTGGGGAAGGGGTCGGGTAGTGACTGGTGTAGGGACAGCGTGGGGGGAGGGGAGAGTAGGGTTGGAGGGTGGGGAGAGAATGGATGGTGCCCACTTCTACCTTCAGCTCTTTTCACTCAGCACCTTCCAATGAGCACTTGCTCCCCCTCTCCCCATCAGGGAGTGAGTCTACTGCAGCTGTCAAAATCCCAGCCAATACTGGCTCCACTACTTCACATCTTTACCCAGTGGCCTAGTTCTACGTGAGGCTGGTTTAGCTATCTTTGACTGGAAAAATGATGTTATACGAATCATTGTCATAGGGTATGTGGTATGTGCAAAGGCTACAGACCCACAATCAGGGCCAGATTCCTTATATCTCTGCTTTGGAGATCTGGTTTGTAAAATGAGGAAAAGAACACAAAGCTCATGGAACTGTGAGACAGAAATGAGATGAAAAATACAGAATACACATTCTAGTATGAGACCCAATGCCAGTCTCTTTCATAAGCAATGTTATTGTTGTTGTGACTCGGCAGTTTAAATTTTAGTCATGGCCCTGGGCTCCAGGTGACCTCAGGCTTAATAGCCATGCAAATATTTGCAAGGAAGCCACTTTTGTTTGTGTCAGACATTGTACAGGGCAGGATTACACAATTACAAGAACATTGCTCTACAATGCAGGCTTCAATTTGGATTTTAGTTGTGCAAAAAGCGTGTGGCTTTTTCATCTTTCTACGTTAATCCTTAGAATGTCAACATTTGAAAGTGTCTCCAGAGGTTGTTAAAGAATTTGAAGTGTAAGAAGTCATTTTGTGTTAGAGAAAACAGGGCTAGTAGTCGCTGGCCAGTGGGGACTAGAGAGATACTTGATTTAATATTATGACATTTGTGACGTTTATGGGTTTTAATTTCTGAAAGTTGGGATTCTGCGGTAAGAAACGATACCCACATAAGCATTTAGTGCTCCGCAGTGGTTCTTCTCTGAGGCAGTGCCTGTGGTATACTGAGTTATCTAGGTACCCTCAGCTTCTGGATGTTTGATGCAGGTAGCTGGTGAGAGAAGTCTTTGGAAAGCACCTAGGAGTACCTGGTGCATTTTCAGCACTCTGCTGCATGCTATGGGGAGGTTGGGATGTTTGAGGTTGAAGTCTTTAAAGAGCTCTTGATCTATCAATAAAAAAAAGCAGTTATGTGATAGCTGAAGAATTAAAGAGCGGCAACAGAAACCACATTTTAGCAATATCTTCAGATACACCGTAGGAACTAAAATCCACAAAACATTCTCAGTGTGCCTGGCATTTCGCCCTATCTATTGACACTCACGCCTTTGACAATCATGATCCTTTGCTCATACATTACAATGGATTACCAGGTGAGCCAGGATCATGGGCCAGCTTGCCTGATTTTCTATTCTGCACTCACTCCACGTACCTGACATTGAGATTAAATAAAAGTATTATTGGTCTATAGTCCAGTATTGGTGGGTAGTCCTCGAGAGACTCTGATTCATTTGCCATTTTTCAACATCTCATCATCACCTGGCTGAAGTTGTCACCTGGCTGATGGCCCCTTCCTTCATTCTCAAAGCTCATCATGCCAGCTTCTGATCCAGTCATCTTATTGCTTTCTCCTTCTGACTTTCTGTTTTCCTCCTGTGAGTACCCCAACCATCATACCAGGCACACCCAGATAGCCTACAATAACCTTTTTGCCTCCCAACCCTTAATCATAACTACAGGCTTCTGGTATATAAGGTAATGTTCAGCAGGATCTGGGAGTGAGGATATAGACCTGCTCTGATGGTGGCCATTATTTAGCCTACCACAGAAGTACTGGGGATTAAAAAGGAAAGTGAGATGGGGGTGGTCAGAACATATGCTGCACACTGAGAGCCCTAGATAGAGGTTTGGTGCATTTGGTATATTTCAGGTCACCCTTGTGTAAAAGGTAACAGGAAGATCACAGACAAGCAGGGTGTGGTCACCTTTCTGGGTCCAGCAGGAAGCACAGGTGGTTGGTTCCAGAGCATCATCTACAACCACACTGTTTGTCTCCAAAGGCAAGGGGCATACATTTATTATTCTTAATTTTTCAGTTGGATTTTTTCAAATGTACAGAAAATTTGCAATAGCAAGACAACTATCATATACTCTTTAACCATATCCACCAATTTAAAAAATATTTCCTACACTATAACATTTTTCTTTGTGTTTCTTGTTTACCCTGACTCAGTGTCTTTATAGTACACATACAAACACACGGCTTCTTTAAGAGAGGGTGGAAGGAGGAAAAGGAGAGGAGAGGA
>NW_021604687.1:4308618-4407700 GCF_004785775.1 Grammomys surdaster
GAGAGGAGAGGAGAGGAGAGGAGAGGAGAGGAGAGGAGAGGAGAGGAGAGGAGAGAGGAAAAAAAGAGAGAATCTCAAAACCTTCATTGCCAATTAAACTCAAGGACTTCCTCATCCTGTGTTTGTATATTCTCTCTTCTACAGAGAGAATTCCAACAATGCCAGGTGCTCACACAGTTGCTTGGTTTCTCAATACACAAAACATAATTCCAGGTCTGAATCCTGCTAGGGAAACACAAATGTATCGAGTTCAGTGTTTCCCCTAAGTCTGGATGACATGGTCAAAATTCTTTATCAAACATGACTCTGAGTGGCTTTCCTTTTTTTTTTTTTTAAGTATGAGAAAGGGTATTATTATTATTAAATTATATTCCCAACGTTTTCCCCTTCCTGGTCCCTTCTCCCTGAGTTTTTCACCCCTCTGAGAGGATGCTCCCTCTCCTGCCCACCCACTCCCACCTCACCCCCAACAGCATCCCTCTTTCCTGGGACATCAAGTTTCCACAGGATTAAGCACATCCTTTCCCACTGAGACCATATGAAAGTTAAATACAGCTTGCTGGAATTTTGTCTTAGAATTTTTCTGTTCTTAATGGTTTAATGATTGACTTTCAGTTTTAGTATGTAAAGCATCGACAGGCTTCCAAAAGTCAAAGGAATACAACATTTTAGCTGACCCCTTTGGTAACCCTACCAGCAGCCTCTTGTGAGTCACTTTTAATTGATTTTTGGGAGTCACATCAACTGCCTGTCATAGCTGTTGATTTGTAATGCTAGGATTTGTGATGTTGCAGTGTGGACCCTACTTCTTTTTTTAAACATCTCCCCACCACCCGAGTGTGCAGCTAATCTAACTGCTGTTAACTTCTCTCTTTTGGTATTTGTTATGAAACCACTGCCAGAGTGTTAGCCTAGAGCCAATTTAGCCCTGCTACTCGACCACACCCTTCCGTGAGCCCTGCTGAATGTCCTCATGTGCAGTGGGACTTTCCCACTCTGGCCAAATGGAACCCAGATGCAGCTTTGCCAGTTCTGAGGCTTGCTTACTTTGCAGTTCTTTGGTTTTTTTCCTGGCATGTGGAGTCTCCTCCTGCATGTGGAGTCTCCTCCTGCATGTGCCTTCCTTATTTCTCAGCCACAGATTCTCAAAGATTTCTGATACTTTTCCTTATGATTTCCCCCTCCAAATTATATTGGTATATTTAATTTCCCCTTCTTCTTACACAGGAATAGCATGACATTCTGCCCTTTGCTTTTGTAAGTTAATATATCCTTAGAAACGAAGCCTTGCCAGCCTATGCAAAGCTTCCATTGCTCTTTTACTTCAAACTATGCAACTTCTTCAGCTTCCAGGGATCCATTTCTTCAAGTCAACACAATGGCCCTGTGTTCTTCTTGGCAGCACACTAACCTAAGCAGGAGTCACACTTGATAATGTTCATAATGTACTATTTGGAATCATTTGCATATGTGCAATGTTGCGGGTGATATTTTAAAACAGTGGCACCCAATCTGTCTTGCAAATCAGGGCCGCCATGTTCCCGACTAGGCAAGGTGATGCCAGCATGGGAAATGGCTCTGCCAATCTTCCACACTCTCTCCACAAGGCTGGGCTGTGCCCAAACCATACAGCCATCCACACAGTCCTGGTAGGAAATGAGACTCTAATGCTTAAATATTAATCAAAGGCTTTATATGTTTGGTAATGCTCAATAACTATATGCCTATACAATTAGAGGTGTTTCCCAATTAGCTAACCTAAATATAAGTTGTTACCCAAGACTGCTCTCCATACCTTCGTGGCTCTTCATCCTCCTACCTCACTGCCTCTCCTTCCTCTTCCTTCTCCTCTTCCTCTCCTCTCTCCTCCTCTTCCTCTCCTTACTCTTCCTACCTTAGCTCCTCCCAACTTGTGGGAAAATATCTCACTACAGTACCGCATGCAGTTTTTTTGTTTGTTTGTTTGGTTTTAGTTGTTTGTGATGAAAGGACAAGTTTAAATGGAGTTAATCCATCATGAGGATATACCCAAGAAGAAGCCTTCTACACAGAATAGGATGAGTCAATTTTGCTTAGCCAAGTGGGGTTCTTATTCTGAATGGACTCATATATTTCATATTTATAGAATGCTAGGAAAGATTAATCAGCACTAGCTTTCTAAGACCTTAATGTGCTCTGTTACTTCAAGTGCAGTCTTAGCACAGATTCCTAACACCTAGTTGCAATGTCCTCCTGATCTGACGATGAACCACCCCGAATTTGTGGGCCATGTCCCCCTTCCTTGATGTCTGCCTGGCCCTTCTGGCCCAGATGTCTCTTTTAATTCTGTTTCTTGTGCTCTTTGGTTTGTATGACCTCCTGTTCAAATGTTTTGTTGTTTAAATGTACCATGCATACATTTATGTAGTACTTTTAACCACCTCATATTTACTAAATCATTTCAATCGTAAATCAGTGTTAGATACCGGTATTATATCTTATATCAAATATAAGTCAGAGTCCTCAAGAAACACACACACACACACACACACACACACACACACACATTCTTGCAAGCATATGAAGATGAGCTCATGCAATTTCAGTAGCTGAAATAGCTTGTAAAGGCTGCTTATAAACTAGTAGTGTGGCTGTCTCACACTACTAGTAAACTTATAAACTCATAAGCTAGTAGTGTGTGCTTCCAAACAGGGGGACCAGTGATGTACCTCTCAATTTAAGGCCTCAGGCTTAGAGTCTCAAGGGCTCTGAGGGCTTCAGGTACAGGTTCTCGAGTATAAAGGCTGAAGAACCTGGAACCTGAGCTCTGAGAGCAGCCACAGGAAGGTGTGCTCTCATTGAAGACCAAGCAAGGTGCCCACTCGCTTCTACCTTCCTTTTCCATCCCACTAGATAATAGAATGGTGCAGCTCACATTGAGATGGGTCTTCTATGCTCCACTGCCTGGCCTATACAACAAAACGCTCTGCAAACACAGACACACCCAGACGCAAGGTTTCACCCTATCTGTAGGCATCCACAACCTGGTGAGACACTTCAAATTAAACATCAGTCTCATTTTAGAGATGGGGAAATGGAGAGGCAGGGAGGTTGGCAATTTGCCCCTGACCACACAGAAGCTAGAGCAATGCTGACATTTGTTCAAGTGAGTTTTCCTCCAGCAGTCAAGCTGACCTTGGACAATAACTTAGGCTCATTTGTTAAATGTCAAGTTTCACATCTATTAAGTTAGGGATAATTTAACTTAGATGAAGGGGCTTAGAAAAGTGCCTGGCAATGGTGTGCTTTTATGAAGATTGGCCATTGCAGCTGCACCATAGATTAAATCTTTTACTTAGGGATTTGTAATTAGAATCTCCTTTCTCTAAGTATGCATAGAAGCCCCATTTTGGGAATTTTGACATTTATATCCATATCTATCTCATTGTCTAGGACATAGTAGGTACATCATAAGTATTGATTGGATACATTGGGGAATATGTAGATGTAAGAGTTGAGTGCTGGCCACAGTGTTGACAGCAGAGAGCCTCCTCTAAAATGACATCCTTGACACTCTGTGGAGGCCTGCAGAAGACTCAGCCCTCCCAGCCCCAGAGAATAGGTGGGTGGAGGCTATGCCTTCAGGCCTTTGACAAAGCACATATTTATTTTCACAGATCAAGGACTCGCCCAAAGCTCTTGTTTATCCACTGACTTGAAAGTTATCTATGCATGACTGCAGAGGAGTCCCAGCCAGTGCTTGGGGTTTGTCTCTTCCCTTTGGAGCACAGTATCTCTGAACTCAGAGAAATCTTCAAAACTGCAAAAGTCCTAGTGGTGATCCTTTGCCAATGTTCTGGGTCCCTTCCATGATACTTGAAGGGTGATTCTCAAATATACATCTGGCTGCTTCCTTTCCACTGAAAACAAAGTCTGGAGGTATGGTCTGGAGTGAGACAACTGGATTGAGAAAGACTTCTGCACCTACTTTCTGTATGAACTCAGGTGAGTGACTTAGGAGCACCTGTTGATTCCAGTTTCCTCATCTGTGTAGGGTAGTTGACACTGTGACCAACCAAGATAGTGTTCGGCATCAGTTGCCATGGGTCCAAGCCCTTTAGGCAAGACACGTTTTAACTTTAAGTACGGATGATGCTAAACCAGTGCCTCCTTACAGAAGATGCTCCCTAAACCCACTTTTTCCTCTGCTCCAAGAAAAGTCCTGCTGCTGACAAATCCTGCCACTAGAGCCAACTAACCTGATTGTACTGACCCAAACGTCTAAATTTCTAGCTACCACTCCTTACATTCTGGAACACCTCCACCCACTGAACTCATCAGTGTGTCAGATCATGACAGGAATGGGGACTTGCTGAGTCTTTGCTCCTTCACAAATGTGGCCACAGCAAGCTCTGAAGGTAGGAGAATAATAATGTGGGATCCTCACCACAGCATGCACTGTGCACAGCCTCCAACAGGAAAGGGTCTGATTTCTTATGTAGAGTATTATGATCACCATAGTAACAAGTCACCCATTAATACTTCAGAATGTGTGTGTGTGTTACTATGTATCCCCCCCCACCTAGATATACCAAGTCTCTGCAGAATTAAGTGCATTTTCTCCCACTGAGGCCAGACAAGGCAGCCCTCTTGGGGAAGAGATTCGACAGTTAGGTTACAGCTTTAGGGATAGCTTCTGCTCCAGTTGTTGGGGGACCCACATCTGCTACATATGTGCCAGGAGCCTCAGTACAGCCCATGTATGTTCTTTTGTTGATGGCTCAGTCTCTGAGACCTCCCAGAGGTCCAGGTTAGTTGACACTGTTGGTCTTTCTGTGGAGTTCCCATCCCCTTCAGGGCTTTCAATCCTTCACCCCAACTCTTCAGTAAGAGTCCCCATCCTACATCCAATGTTTGGTAGTAGCTATCTGCATCTGTTTCAGTCAGCTGCTGGACAGAGCCTCTCAGAGGACAGTTATGCTAAGCTCCTGTCTGCAAGTATAACAGTATCATTAATAGTGTCAGGGATTTGGTGCTTGCACATGAGATGGTTTTCAAGTTGGGCTGGTTATTGGTTGGCTATTCTCTCAGTCTCTGATATATCTTTGTCTCTGTATTTCTCTTAGATGGGACAAGTTTTGGGTCAAAAGTTTTGTTTTGTGGGCTGGTGTCTTCATCCCTCCACTTGGGATCCTGACTAACTATAGGTGGCCTATTCCGGTTCCATGTCCCGACTGTTAGGCATTTTGGTTAAGGTTACTTGCAATGACTCCTGAGAGCTTCTCCTCTCCCAATTCTCTGGGACTTCCTAGAGTTTCTCCCACCCCTATTCCTGGTAGCTGTAGATTTCCATTCGTTCTCCTGGCCCTCTCTCCAGTCTCTCACCTGATCCTGACCACCTGATTCCCCTCCCCATTCCCTCTCCCACCCACTTCCCTCCCTCCCTCTGCCTCCTATGACTATTTTGTTCTTTTTTCTAAGTGAGATTCAAGTATTCTCACTTGGGCCTGGAGTGTATCATGGGTATCTTGTATTTTATGACTAATAACCACTTATCAGTGAGTACATAGCATACATGTCTTTTTGAGTCTGGGTTACCTCAAGCAGGATATTTTCTAGTTCCATCCATTTGCCTACAAAACCCATGATGCTTTTGTTTTTAATAGCTGAATAGTATTCCATTATGTAAATGAACCCCATTTTCTGTGTCCATTCTTCAGTTGAGAGACATATGGGTGGTTTCCAGTTTCTGGCTACTACAAATAAGGCTTCTATGAACATAATGGAGCATGTGTCCTTGTGGTATGGTGGAGCATCTTGGGTATATGCCCAGGAGTGGTATAGCTGGGTCTTCAGATAGAACTATTTCCAATTTTCTAAGAAATCATTGGATTTCTATAGTGGTTGTACAAGTTTTCACTCCCACTAGCAATGGAGGAGTGTTCCTCTTTCCCCACATCCTCATCAGCATGTGCTGTTGCTTGAGTTTTTGATCTTAGCCATTCTAATTGGTGTAAGGTGGAATCTCAGGGTTGTTTTGATTTTCATTTCCCTGATGACTAAGGATATTGAACATTTCTTTAAGTGCTTCTTGGCCATTCAAGGTACCTCTGTTAAGAATTTCCTGTTTAACTTCATACCCTATTTTTAAAATTGAGTTATTTGGTTTGTTGGAGTTTAACTTCTTGATTTCTGTATATATTTTGGATATTAGCCCTCTGTCAGGTGTAGGGTCATTGAAGATCTTTCCCCAAATGTAGGCTGTAATTTTGTCCTTTTGGCAGTATCAGAAGCTTTTCAGTTTCATGAGTTCCACTTATTAATTGTTGATCTTAGAGCCTGGTCTACTAGTATTCTGTTCAGGAAGTTATCTCTTATACCAATGCACTCAAGGCTATTCCCCACTTTCTGTTCAATTAAATTAAGTATGCCTAGTTTGACGTTGAGGCCATTGAATCCACTTGGACTTGAGTTTTGTGCAGGGTGATATGGAACTACTTGTATTCTTCTACATGCAGATATCTGCTTAGACCAGCACCATTTGTTGAAGATGCTTTCCTTTTTCCTATTGTATGATTTTGGCTTCTTTGTCAAAAATCAAGTGTTCATAGGTGTGTGGGTTTATTTCTGGGTTCTGTTTGATTCCATTGATCAACTTATCTGTTTCTGTACCAATACCATGCAGTTTTTATCACTATTGCTCTGTAGTACAGCTTGAGGTCAAGGATGGTGATTGTTCCAGAAGTTCTCTTTTTGTTCATGATTGTTCTAGCTATCCTGGTTTTTGTTTTTCCAGATGAAATTGATAATTGTTCTTTCAAGGTCTGTGAAAAATTGTGTTGGAATTTTTGATGGGGATTGCATCGAATCTGTAGATTGCTTTTGGTAAGATGGCCATTTTCATATGTTAATCCTACTGAAAAAAGGAATCTGACTCTGCTGCCATGTTCCCACATTAAGTCCAACACTGGATGGTGGTCTCAGTGGTCCTGTTGCCAACATCGGCCTCCAGGGCTCTAGACCTGGCCCCTAGGCCAACACCACTGCCTCCACGGTGCTAGGCTTAGCCCCATACAATAACTGGGATCATTGCTGTTAAATATCACAATACCCAGTAACCCAATAAATCAAAACTCTTAATACTTATAGTTAACCAATCAAATTTATATGTCATCAAATACTCAAATTTCAAAATGCCCACACAATAATTTCAAGGCCAATTGATAATGCTAAGATGCCAACACAGATTAGATAAATTATCCCATTTATCTTAACCATTTGGTTTCATATCTAACTATTGCTAGTTAAAGCCATGCTGGTTTAAGTCAGCTTCCATTTTCGCTTCCCCTTCTCTGCCTTTTCCTCTCTCTCTCTCTCTCTCTCTCTCTCTCTCTCTCTCTCTCTCTCTCTCTCTCTCTCTCTCTCCTCCACCTCCCTTTTTCCTGTCCAATCACAGGCCTCCTGCTATACTAATCCTTAAAATAGATTGGGCAGAGAAATTTCTGCCACATTGATCCATGAGCAAAGGAGAGCTTTTAATTCTGATATCTTCCTTAATTCCTTTCTTCAGAGACTGAAGTTCTTGTCATGCAAGAGTTTCCCTTGCTTGGTTAGAGTTACACCAAGGTATTTTATGTTATTTGTGGCTACTCTGAAAGGTACTATTTCCCTAACTTCTTTCTCAGCCCATTTATTGCTTATTAATGCAATTAATGCATTGATTATTTATTCATTAATGGGTAATTAATGTAGGAGGGCTACTGCTTATTAATGCAGGAGGGCTACTGATTTTTTTGCAGTTAATTTTATATCCAGCCACTTTGCTGAAGTTCTTTGTCAGCTGTAGGAGTTCTTTGGTACAATTTTTGAGATCACTTAGGTATACTATCTTATTATCTGCTAATAGTAATACTTTAATTTGCAATCCTTTCCAATTTGAAGTCTCTTTCATTTTCTTTAGACGTCTTATTGCTCAAGCTAGACTTCAAGTCTATCGAGGAGAGTGGACAGCCTTGTCTTGTCCCTGATTTTAGTGGTATTGCTTTAAGTTTCTCTCCATTTAATTTGATGTTGGCTATTCATTTGCTGTATATTGCCTTTATTATCTTCAAATATGCCCCTTGTATCCCTGCTTTCTCTAAGACTTTTAACATGTAGGGATATTGGATTTTGCCAAATGTTTTTCTGGCATCTAGTGAGATGGTCATGTGTTTTTTTTTTCTTTCGGCTTGTTTATATGATGAATTACATTGATGGATTTCTGTATATTAAACCACCCCTGCATCCCTGGGATAAAGCCTACCTGATCACAGTGGATGATGCATCTGATGTGTTCTTGGATTTGGTTTGCGAGTATTTTATTGAGTACTTTTGTGTCGATGTTCTTAAGGGAAATTGGTCTGATGTTCTCTTTTTTTGTTAAATCTTTTTGTGGTTTAGGTATCAGGCTGACTATGGCCTCATTGTATGAGTGTGGCAGTGTTCCTTCTGTTTCTATTTTGTAGAATAGTTTGAAGAGTGTGGACATTAGCTCTTCTTTGAAGGTCTAGTAGAATTCTTCATTAAAACCATTCGGCCCTGAGCTTTTTTTTGGTGTTGTTTAGGAGACTTTTAATAACTGCTTCAATTTCCTTAGGGGTTATAAGGTTATTCAGATTGCTTACCTGATCTTTATTTAACTTTGGTAAGTGGTATCTATCTAGGAAATTATTCATTTTGTTTAGATTTCCAGTTTTATGGAGTAAAGCTTTTGAAGTAAGACCCAATGATTCTTTGAATTTCCTTAGTATCTGTTGTTATGTCTCCATTTTCATTTCTTTTTTTTTTTTTTTTTTGGAGTCAAAAATGCTTTGATTTTATTTTTAATCACTAGGGGTTTCCAAGAGCATCTCATCCTACAGTTGTCTTCTAATGCTTTAAACTCTATTTGGGATTTATCATTTATAAGCTTTATATCGTTCAAAGTGATTTTAAAAGGAAGGTACAGATTTCAGTCCTGAGACCTGTGCTTACTAGGAACATACCAGAGTAATTTCTCCTCTAGGTTTGACAAAGGCTGGGCATTCCACTCTCTCTGAATTACTGCCTGCATTCTGATTATACACAGCATTTGTTCTGACTATCCTCCCAGTTCTATTTTCAACAAATTACACCCCTCTTATTTCTCCCCTGTTGTTGTAATTATTTAAAATCGGCCTCGTGTCAAGACGACTATCTAAGCTGAGGCGGATCTGCCTAGCTCAGCCGCCATGTTTTGTGGCCAGAGGCCACGTGTTCGCCATAGCTAGAAATGGCCCCGCCAAAAACACCAGCCCTGCCACCCACTAGCCATCAGTATGGGAGGTGGCTCTTCCAATCTTCCATGCTGTGTCTGCAAGGCTGGGCATTGCCCAGATCATCTCGCCATCCACACGGCCCCGGTAGAAAAAATGAGACTCTAATGCTTAAAGATTAATCAAAGGCTTTATACATTTGGTAAAGCTCAATAACAATATGCCCATACTAAGAGAGTTGTTTCCCAATTAGCTAACCTAAATAAAATTATCCGCACAGCTCTCCATACCTGCATGGCTTCCCATCTTCCTACATCTCTGCTCTCTCTAACTCCTCCTCTTCCTTTTCCTCTTCCTCTTCTAACTCCTCCCACCTTAGCTCCTCCTACACCCCTTAAAAGGATTGCCTTTTTTCTTCCTATTTTGATAAGTTTGATTAGTATTGCTTATCCTTAGTTATTTTTAATGAATTTCTGAAAATTATTTATATAAGTACTATATTTAAACTCTTTCATTCATTTCCTTCTTTTTTTTTGTTTTTTTCTTTTTTTTTTGTTTTTTTCTTTTTAATTTCTTTTTTTTTTTGAACATGAAATGCTTTTTTATAGCATGTTTTACAAGGGGAGGGGGTAAGAGGGTCCAGGTGGTGGAAAAGTACAAAATCTTCTTGGCCTGTGCCTTGAAACATGTCATGGTCTATATGGTACACTGCCTTGAATTATGATCTCCCTGCAGTTCTTCAGAATATATGGTACACTGCTTGAGTTATGGTATCCCTGCTATTCTTAAGAAGACATGGTACTCTGCTTTGAGTCTATCTGCAGTTGCCAAGCAGGATCATGCAGTTGCCAAGCTTCAGAGGACATTGTGCAGGTGGGGAAAGGTAGGGGGTAAGGGTAAGGGCGAGGGTCCTGGCTTCTGGCATCTCCCCCTTCTCTGTTTAGTTAGAGAAGGCGTCTTATGTTCAATCCCAACTATGTGAGTTTTGAATTTGGATGTCTAATTATGGGGGGTCTTAGACAAGTTCACAACCCCAAAACACTGATGTGAGACGAGTCACATCGATGGTCGAAGGCTTTAGGCTGTCGACGATGGGCAATGTCAAGGGACTCTGATGTGGGTGAAAGGAGGGTGAGAGCCCTGTCTTAGGCCATGTAGGCTGCACCCACTCCCAGCACCACGCACTCCTTTTCGGCTGCATTGGGTGGGCCCCTGGGAAGTGGACCTACAATAATCCCGTCATTGGGCTAACTCACAGCCATCCTAGTCTCTTGTAAATGTTCAAGTTACCAACCATTTGTCAGCTTGGGGTGTGATATTGTCATAAAGGAAGGCTCCCCAATGTTAGCGGCCATATCAAGGGTGGCCTTGGTTTAGGAAAAAGCCAATTTTTGTTGTGGTGATCAAGAGGCCAAGCTCTCTAGCGAGAGAAATGAGGGCAAAGCCAGGCATACCAGGAACCCTTCTGGAGGGCGTGGAAGTCTAGGGGTTGACCGTAGGGGGAGGCAGGGGAGCTGACAGCTGTGTCAGTCTCCTGCGGATTCACTTCTGGATCCTCTGCAATTTTCAGCTGATGGTAATGAACTTCAACTGCCTTCTTGATGGCAGCATCAACCTGGTTCCGTGGACGACAGGTCACGGGCGATGATCTCTGTCTTGCTCAATCTTGATGTCGTGCGCACATCCTCTCAATGAGGGTCCGTCCGGATGGGTCCGTGCCTCGAGCCCCACGTCTGGGTGCCACTTGACCCGACCGGCGGGTCCTGGTTATTCGTGGGGGCGAGGAGGACTGCAACCTGCTATTCTTCAGAAGATATGGTACACTGCTTGAGTTATGGTCTCCCTGCTATTCTTCAGATGATATGGTAAACTGCTTTGAGTCTATCTGCAGTTGCCAAGCAGGATCTTGCAGTTGCCCAGCTTCAGGGGACCTTGTGCAGGTGGGAAAAGGTAGGGGGTGAGGGTAAGGGCGAGGCTCCTGGCTTCTGGTCCATCTGGGTTAGAACTTCTAATAGCAGGCATCACGGGTGATTCAATTTTACCTGGAAAGAAAAAAGAAGGGGATTCTCAGGGAGATTTCTCTTCCCTGGATGTAAATTGTTATTCATCGTATTTATGATTGGGCCTGGCTTTGTGAGGGTATCTATTTTTTTCATTAATATTTGTGGTAGCCGGTTAGCTGTGCCTTCTGTGGTATTGGGCAGGCATATCAGTCCTCGGCTCCATAAGGGAACTGGGACTGGGGCATTCCCTTTATGGGTATGAGGGTCCTTCCCCATATTTGTGGCAAAGTTTTGTTGGTCTTGGTGGTGCCCGAGGTCACCAACATGGTCAGCAAGAGATTTGCCATGAGCTTTCAGCTTTAGAGAGAGAAAAGTGAACAAGGCATGATGGGGAGTATTTCAGGGGGACTCCTTCTGAGGGGGTACCGTTCCTCCTCTTTTGTTTTTAAAGCCAATTTTTCAGAGTTCTTGTAAAATCAGGGCAGAAGCGCCAACAGTTGCTCCTTCCACACTCAGAGAGTCATGAAGGCCTTATTTAAGGATATACAAATCTATATTAATAATCTTTTGTCAAAGGACTTTTATAGCTCCACTGACAATTAATCAGACTATATGATATATCGATTAGAAATAGCTTTTTCTACTTTTTGTGAGATTACCTCTCTTTTGTCAAATTAACTGTTGAGGAAGTTAGGGTTTACCTCTCTCTTGAGAATGTTGAACAGAGATTTAAATTCTTTTGTGGAGAGCTTAAAATAGTATCTTAGCCAATTTGCATCTCCTAGAAACTTTTGAAATTAATTTAAAATAAATAGACTCCCTTTTTTTAAAATCCTTTATCTGTGTGGGGTTTTTATTGGGTATTGTACGTATTTACCTTTCAATGTTGTCTCCTTTCTCATTCTCCCCCCAAATCCCTTATCCCCTACCCCTTCCTCCTAATTTTTGTGATGGTGTGCTCCAAACATCCTCCCAGTCCCATCTCCCTGCTCTCTAATTCCAACACAGTAGGGGATCCAAACTTTTGGGGACCTTGGCCCTTCACTTTCACTGGAGTCTAACAAGGTCACCCTCAATTCCCTATACAGGTGTGTGAGTCCCTCCCTTTGTGCTCTCTGGTTGGTGGTTTAGACTTTGGGAGTTCTGGTTGAAACTTTTGATGCTCCTTCTAAAAAGGACCAACACATTCATACTTTGGTCTTCCTTCTTCTATGTGAGTTTTATGTGGTCTATATGAAGATTCTTAGAAATTGTGAGCTTTTGGGCTAATATCCACTTATCAGTGAGTGCATACCATGTATGTTCCTTTGAGATTGGGTCATCTCACTCAAGATGATATTTTCCAGCTCCATCCATTTGCCTAGGAATTTTGTGAACTGATTGTTTTTAATAGCTGTGAACTGATTGTTTTTAATAGAGTAGTACTCCATTGTATAAATGTACCACATTTTCTGCATCCATTCTTCTGTTGAAGGGCATCTGGGTTCTTTCCAACTTCTGGCTATTATAAATAAGGCTGCTATGAACATGGTGGAGCATGTGTCCCTGTTGTATGTTGAAACTTCTTTTGGGTATATGCCCAGGAGTGGTATAGCTGGGTCCCTAGGTAACGCTATGTTCAATTTTCTGAGATACCGCCAGACTGCCTTCCATAGTGGTTGTACCAGTTTACAATCCCACCAACAGTGGAGGAGTGTTCCTCTTTCTCCACATCCTCGCCAACATGTACTGTCACCTGTGTTTTTGATCTTAGCCATTCTGACTGGTGTGAGGTGGAATCTCAGTGTTGTTTTCATTTGCATTTCCCTGATGACTAGGGATGCTGAACACTTCTTTAGGTGCTTCTCAACCATTCGAGCTTCCTCAGTTAAGAATTCTTTGTTCAGGTCTGTGCTCCATTTTTTAATAGGGTTCTTTGATTGTCTAGAGTCTAATTTCTTCAGTTCTTTGTATACCTTGGATATTAGCCCTTTATCAGATGTAGGGTTGGTGAATATCTTTTCCCAATCTGTTGGTTGCCGCTCTGTCCTATTGACTGTGTCCTTTGCTTTACAGAAGCTTTGCAGCTTTATGAGGTCCCATTTGTCAATTTTTGGTCTTAGAGCACAGGCCATTGGCGTTCTGTTCAGGAACTTTTTCCCTGTGCCTATGTATTCCAGGCTTTTTCCCAGTTTCTCTTCTATTAGTTTCAGTGTGGCTGGTTTTAGGTGGAGGTCCTTAATCCACTTGGAATTGAGCTTTGTACAAGGAGATAAGTATGGATCAATTTTCATTTTTCTACATGCTGACCACCAGTTGGACCAGCACCATTTGTTGAAAATGCTATCTTTTTTCCATTCGATGGTTTTAGCCCCTTTGTCAAAGATTAAGTTACCATAGGTATGGGGGTTCATTTCTGGGTCTTCTATTCTATTCCACTGATCCTCCTGCCTGTCTCTGTTCCAATACCATGCAGTTTTTATCACTATTGCTTTGTAGTACAGCTTGAAGTCGGGGATGGTGATTCCTCCAGAAGTTCTTTTATTGCTGAGAGTAGTTTTCGCAATCCTGGGTTTTTTGTTATTCCAAATAAATTTTAAGATTGCTCTTTCTATCTCTGAGAAGAATTGAGTGGGAATTTTGATGGGGATTGCATTAAATCTGTAGATGGCTTTTGGCAAAATAGCCATTTTTACTATATTAATCCTTCCAATCCATGAGCATGGGAGATCTTTCCATCTTCTGAGATCGGCTTCGATTTCTTTCTTCAGGGGAATGAAGTTCTTGTCATACAGGTCTTTTACTTGCTTGGTTAGGTTCACACCAAGGTATTTTATATTATCTGTGACTATTTTGAAGGGTGTCATTTCCATAATTTCTTTCTCAGCCAGTTTATCTTTTGAGTAGAGGAAGGCTACTGATTTGCTTGAGTTAATTTTATATCCAGCCACTTTGCTAAAGTTGTTTATCAGGTTTAGGAGTTCTCTGGTGGAAGTTTTGGGGTCACTTAAGTATACTATCATATCATCTGCAAATAGTGATATTTTGACTTCTTCCTTTCCTATTTGTATCCCTTTGACCTCCTTGTGTTGCCTAATTGCTCTGGCTAGGACTTCCAATACTATATTAAATAAGTAGGGGGAGAGTGGGCAGCCTTGCCTAGTCCCTGATCTTAGTGGGATTGCTTCAAGTTTCTCTCCATTTAGTTTGATGTTGGCTACTGGTTTGCTGTAAATTGCTTTTACTATGTTTAGGTATGGACCTTGAATTCCTGACCTTTCCAAGACTTTTATCATGAAGGGGTGTTGAATTTTGTCAAATGCTTTCTCAGCATCTAGTGAGATGATCATGTGGTTTTTTTCTTTGAGTTTGTTTATATAATGGATTACATTGATGGATTTCCGAATATTGAACCAACCCTGCATTCCTGGGATGAAGCCAACTTGATCGTGATGGATAATTGTTTTGATGTGTTCTTGAATTCGGTTCGCTAGAATTTTATTGAGTAATTTTGCATCAATGTTCATAAGGGAGATTGGCCTGAAGTTCTCTTTCTTTGTTGGGTCTTTGTGTGGCTTAGGTATGAGTGTAATTGTGGCTTCAAAGAATGAGTTGGGTAGTGTACCTTCTGTTTCTATTTTGTGGAATAGTTTGAAAAGAATTGGGATTAGGTCTTCCTTGAAGGTCTGATAGAATTCTGCACTAAAACCGTCTGGCCCCGGGCTTTTCTTTGTAGGGAGACTTTTAATGACTGCTTCTATTTCTTTTGGGGTTATGGGACTGTTTAGATGGTTTATCTGGTCCTGATTTAACATTGGCAACTGGTATTTGTCTAGGAAATTGTCCATTTCATCCAAATTTTCCAATTTTGTTGAATATAGGCTTTTGTAGTAGGATCTGATGATTTTTTTTAATTTCCTCACTTTCTGTTGTTATGTCCCCCTTTTGAGTTCTGATTTTATTAATTTGGATACTGTCTCTCTGCCCTCTGATTAGTCTAGCTAAGGGTTTATCTATCTTGTTGATTTTCTCAAAGAACCAGCTCCTGGTTTTATTGATTCTTTGGATAGTTCTTTTTGTTTCAATTTGGTTGATTTCAGCCCTGAGTTTAATTATTTCCTGCCTTCTACTCCTCTTGGGTGTATTAGCTTCTTTTTGTTCTAGGTCTTTCAGGTGCTCTGTCAAGCTGTTAGTGTATGCTCCCTCCAGTTTCTTTTTGTAGGCACTTAGAGCTATGAATTTTCCTCTTAGCACTGCTTTCATTGTATCCCATAAATTTTGGTATGATGTGTCATCATTTTCATTAAATTCTAAAAAGTTTTTAATTTCTTTCTTTATTTCTTCCCTTACCTGATTATCAAGGAGTAGGGTGTTGTTCAGTTTCCATGTAAATGTGGGCTTTCCATTCTCTTTGTCATTTTTGAAGACCAGCCTTAGACCATGGTGATCTGATAGGATGCAGGGAATTATTTCAATTTTCTTATATCTGTTGAGGCCTGTCTTGTGCCCAATTATATGGTCTATTTTGGAGAAGGTACCATGAGGTGCTGAGAAAAAGGTATATTCTTTTGCTTTAGGGTGAAATGTTCTATAGATATCTGTTAAGTCCATTTGGTTCATAACTTCTGTTAGTTTTACTGTATCTCTATTTAGTTTCTGTTTCCATGATTTATCCATTGCTGAGAGTGGGGTGTTGAAGTCTCCCACTATTATTATGTGAGGTGCAATGTGTGTTTTGAGCTTTAGTAAGGTTTCTTTTATGAAATTCGATGCTCTTGTATTTGGCGCATAGATATTCAGAATTGAGAGTTCATGTTGGTTGACTTTTCCTTTGACAAGTATGAAATGCCCTTCCTTATCCTTTTTGATAGTTTTAAGTTGAAAGTTGATTTTATTCGATATTAGAATGGCTACTCCCGCTTGTTTCTTAGTGCCATTTGCTTGAAAAATTGTTTTCCAACCTTTTACTCTAAGGTAGTGTCTGTCTTTGTCACTGAGGTGGGTTTCCTGTAAGCAGCAAAAAGCTGGGTCCTGTTTGCGTATCCAGTCTGTTAGCCTATGCCTTTTTATTGGGGAATTGAGTCCATTGATGTTAAGAGATATTAAGGAGAGGGTGTTCTTGCTTCCTGTCATTTTTGCTAATAGTGGAGACATCGTTTGTGTGGTTATCTTCTTTTGGGTTTGATGGAAAAGGATTATTTTCTTGCTCTTTCTGGGGTATGATTGCCCTCCTTGTATTGGAGCTTTCCTGCTATTATCCTTTGTAAAGCTGGATTTGTGGGAAGATACTGTGTAAATTCAGTTTTGTCATGGAATATCTTAGTTTCTCCGTCTATGGTAATTGAGAGTTTTGCTGGGTAAAGTAGCTTGGGCTGGCATTTATGTTCTCTAGGGTTTGTATGATATTTGTCCAGGATCTTCTGGCTTTTATAGTATCTGGTGAGAAGTCAGGTGTAATTCTGATAGGTTTGCCTTTATATGTTACTTGGCCTTTTTCCCTTACTGCTTTTAAAATTCTGTCTTTGTTTTGTACATTTTGAGTCTTGATTATTATGTGACGGGAGGTATTTCTTTTTCGATCTAGTCTGTTTGGCGTTCTGTAGGCTTCTTGTGTGATTATGGGCATCTCATTCCTTAGGTTAGGGAAGTTTTCCTCAATAATTTTGTTGAAGATATTTACTGGCCCTTTAAGTTTGGAATCTTCACTCTCATCTATACCTATTATCCTTAGGTTTGGTCTTCTCATTGCGTCCTGGATTTCCTGGATATTTTGAGATAGCAACTTTTTGCATTTTGCATTTTCTTTGATAGTTGTGTCAATATTTTCTAAGGTATCTTCTGCACCTGAGATTCTTTCTTCTATCTCTTGTATTCTGTTGGTGATGCTTGTGTCTATGACTCCTGATTTCTTTTTTAGGTTTTCTATATCCAGGATAGTCTCCCTTTGTGATTTCTTTATTGTTTCCACTTCCATTTTTATGTCCTGGATGGTTTTGTTCAACTCCTTCATCTGTTTGTTTGTGTTTTCTTGTAATTCTTTAAAGGATTTTTGTGTTTCTTTAAGGACTTCATCCTGTTTTCCTGTGTTCTCCTCAAGTTTTTTGATAGTGTTATTTACTTCCTTCTTGTAGTCCTCTAGCATCATCATTAGAAATGATTTTAGATCTGGTTCTTGTTTTCCTGGTGATATGGGGAGTTCAGGACTTTCTAATGTGGGAGAACTAGGTTCTGATAATGGCAAGTACCTTGGGTTGCTGGTGCTTGTGTTCTTGCGCTTGCCTTTCGCCATCTGGATCACCTTTGTGCTATCAGTGCTGTCTCTGACTGGGGCTTGTCTTTCCTATTATCTAGGTTGTGTCAGAACTGTTTGGGATGGGTTTTGCTGCTTGAGTTAGAGATGAGGCCCAAGATGTGCTCGGTGCTCAGGTGGAAACCGGAAGGGGCCGGGGCTCCGGGTCAGGAGCGGATTCCTGGATCCCAATGAGTCCCAGTGGGTCCCAGTGGGTCCCAGTTGCTCCCTGATTGGGGGCGAGCACTGCCACCTCCTAGCCTAAGAAACTGTTTGAGCTAGCTTGAGCCACGGAGAGCCCCGCTCCCTCTAGGTTCTGTGAGATTGGGTGCAGAGCTGACTCCCGGGATCTGCTCTGGCACAGACCGGAAGGAACCCACGCTCCGGGCCCTGGAGTGAACTCCTGGGTCCCAGTGGGTCCTAGCCACTCCCTGTTCGGGGGCAAGCACTGCCACCTCCTAGCCCAAGACCCTGCTTGGCACAGAGGTCCTGCGAGCCCCGCTTCCTCTGGAGTCTGCGAGATTGGGTGCAGAGCTGCCTCCCAGGATCTGCGAGTGCTCGGGCCCAGACCGGATGGAGCCCGCTCCAGGCCAGGAGCGAATTCCTGGGTCCCAGTGGGTCCCTGTTGCTCCCTGTTTGGGGTGAGTGCTGCTTTTTCCTTACCTGGGATGCTGCGTGAGTTCAAGCTCCTGGGAGTCCCTGTTTTTCTTGGTTTTCTGCGGTTGGGTACGGAGCTGCTGCCTGCGACCTGCTCTAGCTCCATTTTCATTTCTAATTTTGTTAATTTGGATTATATCCCCTTAGTTAGTCTGGCTAAGTTTTTCTATCTTGTTGCTTTTCTCAAAGAACCAGCTCTGGGTTTCGTTGAGTCTTTGTATTATTCTCTTTGTTTCTAATTGATTTATTTCAGCTCTGAGTTTAATTATTTCCTGCTGTGTACTCCTCCTGTGTGTGTTTGCCTTTTTTTTTCCCTAGAGCATTCAGATGTGCTTTTAATTTGTTAGCATGAGAATGCTCTAATTTCTTTATGAGGGCATTTGGTGCTATGAACTTTCCTCATAATACTGCTTTTATTGTATCCCATAAGTTTGGGTATGTTGTACCCTCATTTTCATTGAATTCTAGAAAATCTTTAATTTCTTTCTTTATTTCTTCCCTGACCAAGTAATCATTGAGTAGAGAGTTGTTCAGTTTCCATGAGTATGTAGACTTTCTGTTATTTCTGTTGTTGTTGAAGTCCAGCCTTAATCCATGGTGATCTGGTAAGGTGCTTGGGGTTATTTCAATCTTCCGTTAAGTGGTGAGACTATTCTTTTGTGTTTGAGTGAAATGTTGTATAGATAGCTGTTAGATCCATTTGAATCATAATCTCTGTTAGTTTCTGTCTTGATGCCTTGTCCACTGGTGAGAGTAGGGTGTTGATGTGTCCTGCTATTAATATGTGTGGTGCAATGTGTGATTTAAGCTTTAGTAATGTTTCTTTTATGAATGTGGGTGCCCTTGCATTTGGGACATAAATGTTCAGAATTGAGATGTCCTCTTAGCGGATTTTTCCTTTAGTGAGTATGAAGTGACATTTTCTGTCTCTTTTGGTTGAAAGTCTATTTTATTAGACATTTGAATGGCTACTCCAGCTTATTTCTTGGGTCCATTTGCTTGGAAAACCTTTTTCTAGACCTTTATACTGAGATAATGACTATCTTTATTGCTGAGATGCATTTCTTGTATACACCAAAATGATGGATTCTGTTAATGCATCCGACTGGGGAATTCGGTCCATCGATGTTGAGAGATATTAACGACCAATGTTACTTCCTGTTATTTTGATGTTAGTGGTGGTTGTGTGTGTGTGTGTGTGTGTGTGTGTGCGTGTGTGCGCGCGCATGCGTGAGAGAGAGAGAAAGAGAGAGAGACAGAGACAGAGACAGAGACAGACAGAGAGACAGAGAGACAGAGAGAGAGAGAGAGCCTGAAGATTTCCACAGGGAGGCAGGATGCTCTTGGGGTCTCTCAAGGTCCTCCAAACCAAGGAGCAAGGCCAAAGGTAGACAATGGTGCTCTGCAAACTGTCCTAGGTGGACCAGCTAGGGTGGTGGGCAGATCCAACTAGGACGTTTGGTCAGGCAGACCTCTAAGCTTTTTTTTGGGGGGGGGGGGGTCAAATGTTTTCACAGAGGGCAGGATGCTTTTAGAGATCCACAGAGCTCCCCTGGAACAAGGAGCAAGGCCAGAGGTAGACAATGGTGCTCAGGGGACTGTGCACTATTCACTTTTGCAGGCTGTCTCAGATGAAAGCTCTGTGTAACTTTTGAATGTCATGCAATCTCAGTTGTTCATTTTTGCTATTATTTCCTAAATTTTAGGGGCTCCTTTCAGAAACTTCTTCTCTATGCTTATATTTTAAAATATTTTTCTCTAGTTGTTTCAAAGTTTCAGATTATACATAAAGGTCTTTGATACATTTTAAATTGATTTTGTATGGGATGTGATCTCCTATATATTCCCTATTCCATTCTACACATGAGAATCCAGTTTTCTTAGTACAATTTATTGGAGTCTTTATTGGAAGGAGGAGAAGCATTTGTCTTTTCCCAGTGTATGTTTTGACATCTTTGTTGAAAATCAAGTGTCTGTAATACGTATGTTTGCTTCTGTGTTCTCTGTTCTCTATTCTAGCCCACTGGTCCAGGTGTCATTCTCTGTTGCAGAACCACTCTGTTTTTGTCTGTCTGGTTTTGTAATATAATTTGAGATAAGATATTTTGATGCCTCTAGCATCTTTCTTCAGCATTCTTTCTTCATAGTTTGGTTCTGGGTGCCGGGGGCCTTCTGTAAAGCTATATAAATTTTATACTTTTTTTCTGTTTGTGACTAATGTAAGTGGAACTTAATGGAATTTATATTGAATCTATTGATCAATATTCACAATATTTATCACAATATTCATTCTCCAATCCATGAGTATGAAAAATATTTCAACCTACTAGTATCTTCTTCAATTTCTCTTTGGGGGTTTCTTTTATTTATTTAAATTTTTTTTTAAATTTTCATTTTTATTTTATGTGAGTGAACATTCTGCCTGCTTATAGGTCAGTGTAGCATGCACATGCAGTGCCTTTGGAGGCCAGAAGAAGAAGTTAGATTCCCCTGGGATTAAAGTTACAGATGATTGTGAACAACCATGTAAGTGCGGAGACTCCAACCCAGGGCCTGTGGAAGAATAGCCAGTGTTCTTAATTACTGAGCCATCTTTCCAGTCGTCTTTGGTGGTTAAAAATTTTCATTTTAGGAGCCCGATATAGCTGTCTCCAGAGAGGCTCTGGCAGAGCATGACAAATACAGATGCAGATGTTGGCAGCCAACCATTGAATTGAGCATGGGGACCCCAATGGAGGAGTTAGGGTAAAGACTAAAGGAGCTGAAGAGGTTTGCACAGCTTCAGCTGCATATGTAGCAGAGGATGGCCTTATCTGGCATCAATGGGAGAAGAGACCCTTGGTCTTGTGAAGATTCAATGCCCCAGTGTAGGGAAATGGCAGGGCAGTGAGGTGGGAGTGGGTGGATGGGTGGGGGAGCACCCTCATAGAAGCAGGGGAAGGGAAATGGAATAGGGGGTTTGTAGAGGGGAAACTGGAAAAGGGGATAACATTTGCAATGTAAATAAAGGAAGTATCCAAAAGAAAGAAAGAAAGAAAGAGAGAGAGAGAGAGAGAGAGGGAGGGAGGGAGGGAGGGAGGGAGGGAGGGAGGGAGGGAGGGAGAAATTTTAGAGCTTTTCCACCTTGGTTAGACAGGCTTAGAAGTTTTAGAGGATATTGTGAATAAGATATTGTCTTATTTTTTTGTTATTGATATATAGTAAAGTTATTGATTTTCTTATGCTGATATTCTATCCTACTAATTTACTGTAACTATTTATCAGATAGCAGAGTTTTCTGGTAGCCTTTGAAGCCTTTCTTTAAGGCCTTTGAAGTATAGGACCATATCACTGAAAATAGACATGACTTGATTTCTTCCTTTCCTACCTTATTTATTATTTTATTTTTACTTTAAAATTATGTGTATTCATGTATGCCTTGTCTGTAGGTATGTGTATGTGAGTGCAAATGTCCACAGAAGTCAATAAGAAGGTGCTTGATCCTCTGGCATTGGAGTTACAGTAAGTTGTATGTTCGGAGAACTGAATTTGGGTCCTCTGCAATGGCAGTATGTGCCCTTAACCATTGGGCCATCTATCCAGGCCCTCTTTCTTTCCTGTTTATAGAATCCTCCAAATGACTTGGGAACTCAGGCACTGTACCCCTGGGCTAAATGGATAAAAGAGATATCCAGTCAGAATCCATAGTGTTGTTAGTACCTATGTGTTCCTGGGCAAGTCACTTCACATTCTCTGTTTTAGTAGTCTCATCTAAAAGTTAGAGCAAAAAAAGTGGGAATTGTCTGAAATTATGTCTGTAAAGGTTCTATTTAATTCTGTGCAAAAAATATTATGCATTCAGTAAATAATAGCCATTGTTAATAATCACAAAAGATATCAACATTAGGTCACACTGTGGATCATGTGGACATTAATTGTATGAAAGTGAGGAACAGACTGCCAGTGCAGTGACAACTGCCATCTCTTTTATCATTATTAGAGCTGAGATAACAGCTTTACCAGCTCCCTATTTCCTATGGGATGAAACCTAAGCAAGCCTGCTCTAACATTAAAAACCTTTCCTGATGTAATACACTCCAACTTTATAGTATCATGCCTACTGCTCTATCCATCTGTCTGTGCTGTGTGTACATGGCACATGCATGCAGTCATTCAGGTGTATACCCCTGTGGGTATGCATGTGGAAGTCAGAGGATGACATTGAGTGTCTTTTTCTATTAACTTTATTTCATTAAGGCATCAAACTAGAAGCTTATTGAATAGGATGACTATTTAGCCATTGGGCTCCTGGGAACTGCCTGTCTCCACCCACTCATAGATTTGGGGTTACAGGCATGCATACATGGCCATGTGTAGTTTTTAAATGGGTGCTGGGGACTTGAACTCAGGTCCTCATGCTTGCACATTAACTAAGTGTTCTTAACTGCTGAGCCATCTCCTCACTCCCTGTCTCTTTCTTTTGAGCAATATAAACTGCTGCCTGTTTCTGGAAGAGCCCTAGGCCTTTGTTCATGCTGCTCTTTCAGCCCTGGGTACCCTCCCTCAAACACCATATTCCATGTCTCCTTTTTACAAAGCCCCTGCTTTCATACAAGGTAGCTATTCATACAAGTATTTCATACAAGGTACTGGTTCTTGTAGTTTCCTAGCCTTACATGTCCACGTAGGATCTGCTTACTATGATGTTTATTTCAAAGCACAAACAGTTCTCTGTCTCAAACTCTTTGGTATACGGGGTCAGAACTTTATTTATTAGGCCCTATCTACCCCCCAGGTCCATCTGGCATCCCTGCTACCCTGTGCTTATATATTGAAATTCTCTACATTCCTAAAATCTCACCCCGGAGCTTCGTGGTTATTGCTTATGATATTCTCTGCACTTAAACATTCTCCTGCCTCACCACTTCCCTCAACTGGAAAAATCCTTTTCAGCCTTTACTCACAAAGTAAACAGTATTTTCGCACAGAGGCACATCTTAGGCTCTAGACTAGAGTTTTGTTCACTGGTCTATCTTAAGGGTCCAGAATATTACCATCATTCACTTACCTAATTATGTATCCAACAATATATGTGTGTTCTTCATGTAGACTGAATGTTATCTAGCAATGACAGTCTTAGAGGTGTTAGAGAGGCATCATTTTGTATCATAAAATGTTTACTTAGCATCCAAACATGTGCCTTTCTTTTGATCCACAGATTTGGCTCTCTATATTTTATCACTGAATTGTTCATGTTTTAGGACATCAGGTTCTTCAGACTTTGGCCTTGTAAAATCATGTGAAATGAGAATCCATGTCTTAAATGTGGTCCATCACATTTCAGATGTGCAACCTTGCTGATATAACAGCTCAGGCCCAGTGTCCAGCTTGACACAGGTTGAGTTCAAGTCCTAGCTCATCTACAGAGCTGAACAGCCTGGAGAAAGTGACTTAACTCTTTACCCTGCAGCTCTCTCACCTTTTAAATGTGTGTAACGATTGCTGTCTGGCCTCATGGGCTTCAAGCGGAATCATGAGATCATGAATTTGTATTTTATGAACTGTGAAAAGCAGCACACACTATTGAGAAAATGCAATTTTTTAAAAAGATCATTAAGAAAAGAGAGCAGAAGAGATGTTTAATTGTAAAATGTTCCATGAAATTCAGCTACAATGTTAAAAAAAAAAACTATATAAAGAACACCAGGAAAGTGAAAGATGGAAGTAACATATTTTGTTTGTAGATCAGTAAAGATACAATTCTTTAACAACTATTTTTAGATTGTGCTTATTATCATTGTGTGCATATGGTGTAGGGGCTGGGCATGCATATGCCATGACATACAAATGGGGGTCAGAGGCAGCCTTATGGGGTCACTTTTCTCCTTCTACCTTTGTATGGATTCCAGGGACCAAACAGAGCAAGCTTTTTATTGAGCTATCTTGTCAACCCCAGATACAATAAAAAGAAAACTTTTCATAAACATTTATTAATCACATGTATCAGTGGGATTCCATGTGATATTTCCATATAGACATTGATTAAACTTAGCCTCTCTTTATCCTCCTTTCCCCTTTGCATCCTTTACTGTTGAGTCTAGATCCAGGTATATTACTTACCTCCCACACATGAGAGAACATGGAGGATGCTGTGTCCTTCTGTGTTAAGTTTATTTCAATTGACACATGTCTTCCAGTTCCAACTAGTTTGCTGCCAAGGACTACAGATTCTTCAAGACTAAATACTATTCTATGACCTATCATCTATCTATCTACCTATCATTTCTATCTATCTATCTATCTATCTATCTATCTATCTATCTATCTATCTATCTATCTATGCCTATCTATCTATCTATCTATCTATCATCTATCTACCTATCATTTCTATCTATCTATCTACTATCTATCTATCTATCTATCTATCATCTATCCATCTATCTATCTATCTATCTATCTATATCTATCATATATCACTTATAAGAGAATGTTTGTTTTATCCATTAATTCATAGGTGGCTATGCATGTTCTTTCCCTGTCTTGGCTATATGAATAAACTACAACAGACATAGATGGTGAAGTATCTTTGGTATTCAATGCCTTCGGATAAATACCCACGTGGTAGCTTGACACCACTGTGTGAAAAACAGAAGATAAACACTTAGGTGAGATGTTTACTGTGGCTTACAGTTTTAATAGCTCCATTCTACACTATCTATGGCATTGATCTATGATGAGGAAGAACATCAATATAGGTTATACCTCTTGGTCTGACACTGCTCACTTCACAGCAGTCAGGAAGCAAAAAGACAGGGGAAATAGCTGAGACAGTCACAATATTCCATTGAAGGACAAACTCCTCCAACCTCTTTCCTCTAGACATTATCTCCTAAAGGTTTCAACACTTCCCAATTATATTCACACTAAATACACTGGTCTCTGTGGTGGTAAATCAATTGTGTTTGTGTGTGTGTGTGTGTACAGGCATAGATGTTGAAGTATCTATGCCCATTTATGGATGTTTTTAATGTGGGTATAACTGCACACTTATGTGGGTATGAATGTACATATGCACATACATGTGTAGGCTAGATGTCAACCTTAGGTGTTTCGCAGGAGCAGCCCATTTTGTGTTTTGTTTGTTTGTTTGTTTGTTTGTTTGAAGCAAGGTCTCTCATTAGCCTTGAAATCACAGGTTAGGCTAGCTGGCTGGCCAATGAATTACAGGGCTCTGCCTGTACCCATCACTACAACACAGGGATTACAAGTATACACTACCATGTCCAGCTTATTTATGTGGATTTTAGGATCAAACCTGAATCCCCATGCCTTTGCAGCAAACATTTTACCAATCAAGCCTGCTCCCCTTGCCCAGATAAATCTATTTTTAGCTTTCTTCAGAATTCCCATACTGCTCATTTTAATGGTGACACTAACTCACATGAACAAAATATTTTAAAGGGCAAAGAGGCACAATACCTCTTCTCTCTCAATAAATGCCAGCGATTGATCAATCAGAACATCATTCCTACAATCTTCTGAAACTAACACTAAGTGCCCAGGTTCCATACCATGGGGTTGTTGCTCTATAGAAGACTCTGAATCACAGTCCACAAAGCTGAAAGGTAGGTTTGCTCTTGCTTCTGTTTTAGAAAGTGGTTAGATATGCCAACCTGTCTTCTGAGTTGTTACGTTGACATAGACATTTAACCTTAACCTCAGCTGCATCTACTGGGCCAACAGGAGAAGTGACAGCTTCTCATCATCCTGCTTTTCAAAGGCTAAAAGAGATGGGCCCATTGGCTTAGCAATAATCTTTTGTAATACAGACGTAGTCAAGGAGCCATACTCAATCAAATCCCTACCCTTCCTATCTCTGTCCATTGCTCATCTATAACACAGACTCTGGGGCAGGATTTAGTAAAGTTTTCTTTAAAAGAGACATAGAAATAGATATGATACTCTAGCTAGTCTGAAAAGGAGCTCAGAGAGCTAACAAGTACTCTTTCTACTACTCATTGGGTCTTGTGCATCTAAGAATTCCAAAGGACAAGTGGATTTCACCACAATTTCAGATCCTTAGGCCACACAGCACGCTCTCTTCAATCCCCTCTTTTTCTAGGTGTGCTGACTTTCCTTTGAAACCTTTAACCTCTCTTATCCAAGCTTTCTGTTCTCAGTACTTGATGGAAGTAATGAGGATTTGCTTGGGCTCCTTTGAATTTAATGGAGGTTTGGAAGCATGAAGTAGTTGTTACTAGCACTAGGATTTTGCTTTGCAGCCTGTTTATGAACACATGTCTTTTCCAGTTCCATGAACTCTCCCAGGGCACCATGGTCTCATTTATCCTAGTATTTCTGCTTCTCACCAGCTGCTGGAACACAGAATTTCTGGGACTGGAGGCTTTGAAATGGGATAGAAATTGCTATGCTCACTCCTCTTTACCTTCACAGATTAGGACAAAGGTCCTGGGCAGGAAAGGGACACCACTCACCTGTCTCAGTCTAGTTCCCGTTTTTCCCACTGTGTGGGCCAGAGGTGCCTCGAGTAATGGAAGCACACAGACAGCACATTTAAGTCCTATCTTTATTACTAAATTAGCTGTATAGCAATTAAGTTAATTTCTCAGCTCCTCAGTATACTCATCTATAAGACAGAATTAAATATATTTATTTTTCCATATTTTTTATGATCAGAATATTAAAGTAAGAAAAATAAGAGCTAAATGAATCACATGTATATTATCATCCCCATCGCCTCATATTTGTGCCTGGTTGCTAGATGCATGCTTCTGGTCTTTAGAAGAGAGTGCCTGGCAGGATCTCCCCTGTCCTGGTGCCTGCCTGAGCCTGGACAGATCCAGGTTCAGGCACTTAATTGCTAGAGGCAGAAGATGTCAGTAATCTGTGGCTCTTGGTCATTGCTGGCCAGAACAGATCCTACTGTTATGCTCCCTCTCTCCCTTGTTAACAAGACACCCAGCCATGGTAAGGATCTGGCTTCGATCACATTCACAGCGTTTTGAAATTAAGTAGAAGAAGGAACTGTGGATTCCATCTATTCCCTCCTTGATAATACTGCAGAAATTCTCCATACCAAGTCCCAGATATCTTACAAACTATTTCCATTGAGAGGAGAAATGCAGACCATGCTCCTTTATTCCCTACAGCAGCTGGTCATTCGGTTTGTGGCCAGTGCTGACTGTAACTGGGTCTTTCTTTCATTGAAGACAAACAGATGCCCCTGGGGATCCATGCATTCATTGATCCTGGTTCTCCTTTTCACAGTCATGTAGAATACAAGATCCCTTATCTTACTGGACCCTACACATCTCTAAAGATGAGGTCATTTTTCACATGTTACCTCTTTGGAAGTGGCTATGTGAAGTTCATAGGAGCATGTATCATTTCAGTTTTACCAAAATGAGTGCCTTGCACACAGTAGGTTCTCAATAACTATAAATACAAATAAATAAATATCCTTTTTCTATGTACTTCTAGTCCACTGATTGTTATATACCCATTCATTTTTTAAATTTTGTGTGTATGTGCTTACCAGAGTATATGTATCTACATCATGTTCATACAGATGTCCATAGAGGCCAGAAGAGGGTGTTGAATCTCATGGAACTGTAGTTACAGGTGATTGTGAGCCATTGAGAATTGGCTGATGTGAGTATTGGGAAATGATAAATGTCCTTGTCAAGAGCAGCAAGTGCTCCTAACCACAAAGCCATCTTTCCATCCCCCATACTTAAACCTTGCTGGGAGAAGCCTCTAATCCAATTCTTCAGACACTGTGTTGCTGAAGAGGAAAGATCATCAGTTTGTGATATCAACAGTCTTCTTACAATTTAGATTTTAATAAAAGCAAGATTTTTCTTTAAAATTTTTTTAATTAAGCCATTTTGAATTTTGAAAACTTCTTGGTACTCTTTCAGGAGTGAATAAAACTTTAGATCAGTAATGTTTGTTGCACTGAGTTTCCTGGTACAGATGTCTAGGATCCAACATCAGCAGGTATGACACTGATCAGGCCTCTCCTTCATTTTCTACAGGATCTCAAAGGCTTTCCAAGGCATTTGGATGAAGCTCAAATGGTTGGGCGTGAACAAGTCACAGTTCCAACTATCCAAATGGAGCCAAGAAGTCTGGGACCAACTGTGGGGCCCCAAGAGTGCTAACTTGTTTATTATGGATGAGAATATGGGACTCTCGCCCAGCTGTATCCAGCATATATAATTGGCATTTTCAAAGTGCAACGCAGACTTTAAATCACCCTTGTACCCCAAGATTACCTGGCATCACACCAATGTTGACAGAGAAAGTGAATGCTAGGCAAGTGGAAAACAGTGCTGAGGCAAGCCACAATGGAAACTTCTAGGAAGGATTTCACTGTTAGTCAGTAGAATGCATCGATCTTCACAAAGTGCCTGAACTACTTTGTACATTGCTTCCTTTTGCTTCAAGGGAAAGGGGAGAAACTGTGTTTGGATGTCTTCTTTGTAAAGACATGTGAGATGAGATGAGAGGAGATGTGGAAAAGACAAAGTTAAAAATCAAATACTTAGAACCACCAGAAAGAATTGAAGGATATTGACAGGGTTATAAGTCAAGGAAACCACTAGGGGGCAAGCCAAGAATGAGGAAAAATCAGCAGCAGCCAAGAAAAGCTGCTTTTTATAATATCCGAAGAAAGCTGAGGTCACACAGTAAGCAGAACAAGGTGATATTTCAAAGTGTTGATTTTTACCCAAGGTTACTCTCGACTTGGGAATTCCTGGTAAGTGATCAGAAACACTAAGCAACAACTCTCTAAATAGAATTATGCTATCAGGAGAAACCATGTGGCCAGGGCAGTGCATCTGATGGATTTAAATCTCTTCTCCAGGGCAGTGGGAAACTTCTAAATGCTGGCAAATTGGAAACAAAGTTAATTAATGGTACTCATAACATGACCAGAGAGTAAAGAAAATTTGAGCACACTTGGCTAGTGTTTATATACACACAGACTCACTCATAGTTTGCTCTATTACCCAACTCTGGCTGTTTGATAAAAGATATACTGAAAGGAATCTGATTACACATGCTAATGCCCAGGTTTATAGATTCAAATGTGACCACAATGTTTTAATCCTTTTCCACAAGTCTCATGAAAAGTTAGATTTTTCAAGTCAAATTCCCCTTTCTCCCAAGAAGCCTTGATGGCATTTTACTATATTCAAGAACTCCAAAAGAACAGAGCATGGGGCATTAGAGACTTTATAGAACAGAAGAAAAGTCACAATTAAGGCGATCAATAAAGAATCATTCTCCCTGATAATGTACTGTAGTTGACCAACAAAGATCTTCCCTACAGTGGGGAAGCAAAGTGAGATACTTGTGTGGAACTTCCTATCTTTGCGTGACTGCTCTGCAATTATCTGGGAGTAGTAAAGCATGTCATTTTAAAAGGAAAATGTTCTGTGTCCCAGAATGGCTTATCCACAGAGGGCATTAGTCACGCTTGGGTCACACTGGTTTGCCTAACATGGCATTTTCCCCCATCTGGGAACTGGATATAGAATCAGTATTAATAAATCCAAGAAAGGAAATGCAGCATTGAGGCTGGACACTAACTGGGAGATTTATTAAAGTATATGGAAGATACTCAGCTAGTTGAACTCACAAAATGCTAATTACATTTCATTGATGCCAAGGTATTTCTGTAGAGAGGCTGATTCCCGAGCCTTGGGAAATGGGGCCAGGATCTTTACTACAGTGATGCACAAACATCTTGAATACACAGATGTGCAACATTACCTCTGAAGTTCTGGGATGAACATGGAGGTGGGACTAGTACCCATTGTTAAATATTTTCTGGGTAAGTAATTACAACTGGAGAGATGGGAAAGGGCAAGCTAAGGGGAGGAGAGCTTGGCCAGTGATGGAAGATACAAACCACAAGTGTGTTCAGTAGAGCTTGGCTGAAAGCCAGACTGTATGAGTCTAGAGAGCAATGGAGAAGAAACTCAATGTGTGTTTTTGCTTCAAGCCTGGCAGGGCAGATGGCAGTGAGTGTCTCAGTTCCATTTCTATTGTTGATTAAAAAAAAAAAAAACACTGACAAAAAAACAGATTATTGGAGGGAGAAAAAGGTTTATTCAGCTTACAAGTCCGGGTTTCAGTCCACCATAGCACAGGAGTTACAGTGGCAGGGACTTTAATAGCTGGTCACATCCTATAGTCAAGAGCTGAGAAGAATAATTCACACAGGTGTGCTTGATTGGTTCTGTTTTCTATAAATTCAGGACTCACTGTGTAGGGAATGGTGTCACAATAGACGACTGTTTTTTGTTTGCTTGTTTGTTTGTTTTGTTTTACCCACATCATTTAACACTTAGGACAATCCCATTCAAATGTGCCCTCAGGTCAACATAATCTAAATACTTCTTCAGGTAGACAGTCTTCCCAGGTGATTCTTGGTTGGTGTCCATGCATGAGCCCACCATTTTTATGGCTCACTAAAGCCTGTACATCTTGTACATCTCTGGTAAGGTTTGGCCCTGGGACTTTGTGCTTGTTGTGGGCAAAGTTGTCCCAAGTCCCCATAAGAAGATCTGGTGAGTCAACCATTTATTTGTAGGTGATGACTGAGTGCATGTGGTCAACAGGGTTAGCTTTTTAATAAGGAGTGTGGAGAGTCACAAAAGGAGACTGTTCATCTCTAAAGAGCTGGTCCCTGGACAACAAAGCAGCCTCCCTTTCTTTCAGTACACTGCAATCCATGGTCCTGGTTAGAGCCTCTCAGCACCCCTGCTAGCTCTTTGTTCATGTCTCTCAGCAAGTACAATGAACTATAACTCTTTGCCTTAACTCTTCTTTCCTACATGAGCTGGTCAGAATTGTTCTTTCCCAACAACCATCATTTTTGTTTAATCTGCTCTGGCCACAGTGACCTCTGGCTATCTCTTTAATAGGGCAAATCTGATACTGACAGGGGCTTTTACACTCCAATTCACTGAGTCTAGAACACTGCTCCTCTCCAGATTTGCTGCTGGCAGCTCTCAAGTATAGAAAGCCTGTTGGTCCTAGATGATTTAGAATTGGAAGATAACGACAGGGCTTGGAACCCCTTGCTGGTTCACTAATGAAGAGGTTGTAAGTGTTCTAAGATGACTGTGACCCGCTAGCAAGAAGGGAAGGAATGATTAGACCACCAGAGGTGGGAGCTAAAGGGAAGCAGCAGATGAGGATTCGCCCACAGCGTAGATAGAGATGATTCTCCTTTCCCTTTTCGTCTGCTTCACCCCAGACCTCTGAAGGAGCTGGAGACTAGAAGAGTGAAATTATTAAACCACATACAAGGGCTTAAGCTCTAAATTAAAGTGCACTGAGATTTATTTGCTAAAATAAACCAGAAAACTATGAAACCAATCTGTCCAACTGCAAGGCCATCCTGTCCCCACACCAGTTTTCTGCCCCTGCCCTTTGCCCTCTTTCCACCTAGCTTGGAGTTTATTCCTTTCTCTAGGGAAATACCAGAGTGAAAAATAAGTGTAGCCCATTTGCTAGAAATGGGTCAATGTTACCACTGATGTATTCTAGATATATTCTAGCTCCATCAGAAGGGTTTTTGTGTATGCCTCTATGTGTGTGTATGTGTGTTTGTATGTGTTCATTTGAGTGTGCATGTGTGCACATGCTTGTGGAGGCCAGAAGTCAACCCTGGGTGTCAGTCATTTCTAAAGATGCTATTCACTCTGCTTTTTGAGACAAGGTCTCAGCTAGGCTGGCTGGCCAGTCAGGAACCTGCCTATCTCTGCTTACTCAGCACTAAGATTAGATGTGTGCACGGTCACACCACTTGGGACTGAACTCAAGGTCCCCAGGCTCGGTCTCATTTACTGAGTTATCTCTCCAGCACCTAAGCACCTACCAAGAGGTCATCAAAATGCTCCTCTCTAATGAGAGGACCTTAGAATTCTGATGCGGACAAAGAAGGAATGTAGACAGAGCCTCAGGAAAGCCTGAGCTGAGGACTGCAGGGGAATGAACCCCAAGTGGTTCTAGGTTAGAACTGCTTACAGTTCACATTCTATCTAGTGCCTCAAGCATTTAGCAACTAGACTGACTGTCCTGGTAAGCCTTAATTTTCAACTTGATGCACAGCCTAGAGTCTTCTGAGAGGAGAAGTCTTAGTCAAGAAATTACCTATTTCAGATTGGTCTGTAGGCATGTCTGCAGTTGTCTTGATAAGGAATGTGGAGAGCTCAGCCCACTATGGGTAGCACTATCCCCACACAGGTGGTCTTGGGCACTATAAGAAAGATAGCTAAACACGAGCCTCTGAGAAAGCCAGAAGGTAGTGTTCCTCCATTTTTCTGCAGCATCTTCTTGGCTATACGCTAGTTTCCTGTTGGAGGTAGTGCTGTGTGGAATGGCAAGCAGCCCTGCCTATAGGTTCCTGCCTCAAGTTCCTGCCCTGACTTCCCTCAGTGATGAACTGAGACCTTGGTATGCAAGCCAAATAAGTCCTTTCTTCCCCTAAGCTGCAGTTGGATAAAGTGCTTTGGTACCAGAATTAAACTAGAACAATGAGCAAACATGCTAGTTTGCCTAGGGTATGTGAAATGTGCCTCAGCATCATTATACTGTATCCCCTTTCAGTCAGCCTCAGAACAACTGGATGATAGATAAAGGAATATCTTATGAACATCCATACTTTGATGGAGACCACTTAAAAGTATCATGGAAATGGTTCACGACAAGAATGAAGGAAAAGAGCTGATGTGAGCAGTAGCGTATGCCAGGTAAATGAAGAATCAAATCTAGTGCAGGGATTGTCCACTGGCATCCTTGGTCCAGGGCCCTCACTAGTCCTGGATGAGGAGGTGCTGAAGAGACCAGACTGAATTTCTGTCACTAGTCTGTGTGCCTATATGCACATCATTTGTCTCTTCAACAGATTCTGGGTTTAAAATGTTGTAAGGGTTCAGAAAGATCACCATGGAAGTATGTGGCTCAGGTGTCCTTGGAACTTTTTTTAGGGATCAGGGAGCCTAAGCTCCATAAAGAACAGGGAAATAGGAGCAAGGTCTCAAGATTCTAACCCCTTTCTTATCCCAAACAGGTCAAGCAGGAGTTTATATCCAGCTCTGACATTTACTGGTTCACATTCTGTATCTTCTGAGTGTTGTTTCTATAGCTTTTTATACTGGTTTCATCCTAAAGGTTGTAATTATGCTAACAAGCATGTCCTAAATTCTGTCACAACCTTTTGACCCCCACAGACAAATGGTTTTCAGATTTATTCTTCCATTTTATGCTCTGAACATCTCCAAATCCAAGTTTCAAGGTCTAAGTAAGCCCCAAAGGCACAGATACCCAACCCAATTCATAGCTCATCACAGTTTTTACTCTGTCTCCCTGACTAAGAGATTTGTACAACAACACCTAAAATATATTACAAGGGCAAATTCGTTGGAAGTAGTAAGGGAGAAAGCAAAGGTTCTGTGACCAGACACTTTTGCTGAAATGCAGATTTTAAAGTAGTCACAGGTCTTTTTACTCTAAGATGTTTTTATAGTTTTGAGTGTGCAAACAGGTGAGGGGATATTAAAAGGCATCTCCCTCCCACTTGATGATAGTTCCCTTTTCTGTTCTGGGAGAATACTTGGAGTGACATGTATTTAAGGGACATGTTTTAGGAGCCATGGCTCTACTAGCCTTAGGAGAAACACACTGTTACAGTGTTCACAACTAATACAGGTATAGTATTTGTTACGTTGCTAACAGAAGGTCATTCTTTAAATTGCTGTGACACTTTCTTTTTTGTTGTGTGTGTGTATGATGTGTGCATGTGTTTGCATGTGTGTATGTGCCAGTGAATGCACATAAATAGGTAAAAATAAGACAGTGTCAGGCATCTTCCTCCATACTTCATACTGTATTTATTGTGATAAGATCTTTGCTGAATCTGGAGCTTGTCGATTCTGGATAGTCTAGCTAGCCTGCTCCAAGAATCTACTGTCTCTGTTTTCCTAGGTCTGAGATTGTAGGCTTCCCAGCTTTTTTGTAGGTCCTGGGGATCTGAACTCTGGTTTTTACACTTGCACAAAACATACTTTGTACTCTGAGCCATCTCCCTAGCTCTACTATGACACCTTAACACCACAGTTTATCACTAATGAAAAGGTGAACATATTGAAGTAGCTCAAATTATTCTTTTACCATTTCATGAATATGGTTCTATTCTCTAGTATATTGCATCAACTTGTAAGGTGAGAACTGATATTTTCATTTGTGCCACTCTCTAACTTTATTTTTAAAAAAAACTCAAAATCTAAAACTCAAGGAGATTCATAAGTAGAATATCTACTTTCAAAGTCTCCCCAACGCCACCCCCCCTGCACTGTACCTCTTGCACACATGTACAAAAGCAAACAAAACTCCCAAATACCAGACATAGACATTCCTCTCCTTCCTCAAGTTGTATGAAATTCCTGCTAGACTGCAAAGCAAAGTACTGGAACTCAGCAGATTCCCACCTGCCCTGCTGAATCCCTTCACTATGCCTTACACACTTAAACGATACGAAGAACGTCTGCTGCACAGTCTCCATGGCCTTATTAGGATTATCCTTCATAAAATCAGGAAACACAAGCCACTGGGAGAATGTTTAACTGACAGTGTTAAATTTGAATGTCTTCGGAGCCACAATGTAAGCTAAAATTACCCAGCATGCAACACCTCAAATATTGACCTCCTATTGCTTGCCTTCTCACTGATAGAATTAGGTTAAGAGTCACAAGATGAAACTACAAAATTAAGTTAGTAATTTCTTTTTATGCTCTGATTCTGTTCACTCAACATTTACTAGAATATATGATTCTCATTAGTTTTTGCATTCTCCTCCATTGTTAGAATTATTTTATGTAGTGTGTCTGTGTGTGTGTATGTCTGTGAGCATGTGTCTCTATGCACGTGTCTGTGTGTATGTGTCTGTGCGTGCGCATGTGTGTGTGTGTGTGTGTGTGTGTGTGTCTTGCCAGAGGAGGACATCCAATGTTCTGCTCTATCATTCTCTGCCTTATTCCTCTGCAACAAAGTCTCTCTCTGAACTTGGAGCTGGCCCAGAAGCCAGCAAGAACCATCAATCCTCCTATCTTTATCCCTGATAGTGCTGAAATTAAGTGTGTGTGTGTGTGTGTGTGTGTGTGTGTGTGTGTGTTGCATTCTTTATGGAGTGGAGGGGAAATGAATCTTGGTCCATATGCTTTTTCAGCAAACATTCTTCACTAGCCATCCCCCAGCCCTCTGATTTTTAAATTACATTTGTTTATTTATGAGGAACACATTGACGTGCCACTGTACATCTGTGTAGGTCAGAGGTCAACTTGTGGGAGTCAGGTCTTCTCTTCCACATGTTGGTCTCATGAATTGAACTCAGGCTGTCAGTCTTGGCAGCAAATACCCTTGCCTGCTGGGTCATCTCACCCACCATCTTCTGTTGTTTTTCTGACCTCTGTGTCTAGTTATATGTGCCTATAGCGTAGACCACTCCCGCAAGAGACCCCATTTTGAATCTGGGAAAATAAATACTGATTTTCCTTAAAGCAACTCCCAAACATTTTTTTAAAACTATAAAACAAGTGCAGTGAGAGAGAAAAGTTTACAAACTAAACAAATATAAAGTTCTCTGGAAACATTGAAAAACTAGACAGAATAATTCTGGATTAAGCTATGTGGTTATGCTAGGCTTCAAACAAATGGTTATTCTGTTGTGACATCTATGGAGCAATGCATCCGTTGTTCTCTGGAATTTAACTCATTTTAAATTACTCATCCACATGATAAACAGTGAGATGTGCCTCACTGCAGGGAGAAAATCCAAGAATTGTTTTTATTGTAGCCACAACTGCTAGCTGGGAAGCATTTCAGCCTGTTCTAATTAGGCTCCACTTACTGTCTTTCAAGAAACTGTTAGCTTCAGATATTCGAATAAAAACTTGTAAAGAGGAGGGACTGGGCTAAATGGTCTTGCCTACTCTGGTGTGATAGTAAAGTTTGCAGAACTCTATAGAGACTTCCCACAAAAGCAGTTTGTAGAAGAGAAAGTTTTATTTTCAAAACTAAAAGCAGCGTGGGAATTCTGCGCACTGTAAGATACAGTTTTATATGTGTAACAATATAGCCAATAAATTATTGTTTCTCTTCAAGGACTACTATGTAAATGTTTGAATCCAAAACATTATAATTGCCTATTGAAGGCTTTGCTATCATCATCTGGAAGCATTATAACCATACATTACAAAAATATCAATATATGACTCTCAGAAGAAAACATACATATACAAACATAAGAATTCATAGTCCCCATATGTCACATATTTGATATAAACCTCTGAAGCAAGTTTGGATAAGACAAAAATCAGAATTCTCCAAAAACTGAAAGTTTATCTTACTTGCCAAATGTTCCCTATTACCCCAAATATCAATATTTTTAAGTCTCTACGCGAAAGTATGCTTTTCGGACTGCTTAAATGCTAGAACGCACACAACAGTTTTAAAATAATATAGCCAATAGTTTTGCCATCTGAATAATATTAGGTAAAAGATACTATGTGACACACACCAGAAAAGTCAATGATAAAAAGCTAGCCTCTCCTACAATGAGTGCAAAAAGACCATTGGTGCTGGCAAGAAGATGCATGTCACCCCTCTCTGCAATCCAGGTAGTTTCCTTTAATCCAATAGCAAATCTGGGCATATTTAAGAGGCGTGATTCTAACTGCCACATTGAAGTCCTGTGGAGAGCCATTCATGTCCACCCACTGGTGCCCTGAAAAGATGCCAATAATTTTTCTCTCCCATTTCTGCTGTGGTCTCTTCCACATCCTCACATAGACCCCCGAACCACTGGCTCCGGGCTGGGCATCACACTGCTGATAGAGAAGGTCGTAGGTCTCATCTTTGACATCACAGAAGCGGTACACCAAATTGCCAGGCCGGTCATTGTCATAACCAGAGAAGTGGATCCTGCCCCCAGGGAGCTGCTTCGCCGGAGGACTCACACCAATCTTCATGAACTTTCTTTTGTGGGGTTTCTTGAGTTCCAGAAGGGCATAGTCATAATCCATGCCAATGTCATTGGCGTTGCCCTTGATCCACCCCTTGGGCACATGGGTGCGTTTCACACGGATCCACTGAAATTTCATCTTATCTGGTACGGCTGAGCTCGAGCTGTTGTCCCCTCTGGCACCATCTTTATACCTGGGCTTCAGAAAGCCCACTCGGAGTTTCTGTGTTCCTTTCACATAGGTTTTCCCATCGTGTATGCAGTGGGCAGCAGTGAGGACGTGCTTCTCTGCCACCAGGGTCCCGGTGCAGCCGGTAGACAACTTCACTGATGTTGAGAAAGGATAGTTGAGCAGGAAGTCCTTCCCGAAAATGCTAAACCTGCCATCATAGCCATAAATCTGCCTTTTCCTGCGAGATTTCCCTGTGGCCTCCGGGTCTCTGCCTCGTGCCCTGCCTTCACCGTTGCTGAGGATGTAGATGCCCACCTGAGTCTCTGTGCGGCTGCCATTGGCATAAAGGGTTTCATAGGAAAGATACTGCTTGGCCTCTTCGTAGGTGGGCAGTGGTGTTCCCTTGTGACACTGGGGTCCACATGAGGAGGACACCTCCAATTTCGCTTTGGCATCAAAGTCTGGCTTAGCTAAGTTGAGGGTAGACTGAGGCAAGACTACGGGGAGGCGGTAAGCCGGCCATGTGGGTTTCCATGGAACGTTATAGGGACTCACCTGCATGAACACACAGAGCAGGACAAGAAGGATGAAGAGCCCTGGGATTCCAGCCATGCTGAGTGCTACTGTAGAAACAAAGACAAGAAGTCAGGAGGACAAAAACTATACAGCTCATTTCCTGCAGCCTGGCAATGCACAGCAGCATGCTGGTCATGTTTCTAAGACTGGCAACATTCCTCAAGTTCCCAGCGAGAGAATTCCTCAGGCAATGGTCTCACTTACATGCAAGGACTTGCTTGACCTTGCGCTCATTCCCACACCTCAGCCCCAAATGAAGCTGGTTTTATTTTTTTCCCTTCATGCTTAAGAAGTAAAGACCATGGGATGTTACAGGGCCATATCTAAAAAAGTTACCACTATTCTGTGAATAAAAAATCTCATTTTTATGAGATTTTGAATGTTGTTTTTATTTGATTATATATACCTTGTCCTCTTCTTATCTAGCTACCCACCCTACCTACTCGACCTGGCCTTTTTCCTTTTTTCTTATCTTATTCTATTATAATAATTTCTTACATAATTTTCTGGGCAACTCGCTCATTTAGATAGCAAAACTAAATCAGACACTTTACTGAGCACAAAGGCATCTGGGAGGAGTGGAGTCACACAAGAAATCTTATCATTCCTACATGATGTATGCATGCATTTGGAAGATGACATGAGAATTTTGAAGATTTTTACTTTGAATTTGAAAAAAAATATGTTAGGCATTGCCTTTGATCCAACTTTCAGTGACTTGGGTGCATTTCACCAGATGCATTGAAATTTTATATTTTAGAGCATGGCTGAAATAGCTGTTGGACCATCTTCACAGTTCCATATAAATAATAATTGTAGATGTTTGAATTATGCTGCCAAATAAAAGGACTGTGTCAAAGATATAAAGCTTTAAACACTGCATCTAATAACTTTATGACTATTACTGTTGGTTATTTATTTGGGTGTCTGTATCTGTGTTTTCAGCTTGTCTAATGCCTTCACATTGGACCTATGCTAGCATTTGAAAGAGTCATAGGATGGATGCTTATGTGGCTGGAAAAATAAATTAATAATGTGATTCAGGAAATATATTTCTTGAATGATGCATGGTGAATTCCAGGGACAGATATGCATAGACGGTATTGTGGCTCAGACAAAGGGTACAAAATTAGATGCAGAAAGCAAGAGGAGCAGGACAGGTGTTCCAATGAGGGGAGGTGTTAAGTTGAAAGAGCATTAGATACATTAGGAGACAGAGAAGGGGGCACTCAGAAGGAACAACATGGAAGAACATGGAGGTGGGCAACAGTGTGAGTCAGCTCAGGAGTGACACTCAGCTCAGCAGGGGTAGACAGAGACGGTAGAGGAGGCAGGTAACAACCCTGTTGTGGAGCACTGTGTGTACTAAATGCAAGAGTACAAATTTTATCCTGAAAGATGTATTTAAAGCCCTGATCAATCATCCCTGGAGAAAAGCAATTACAAAGAGGGTTGGAAGTGCTTTCATCATTGCTTAAGCATCAGTGGGCTCTGACTGGTTCCAAATCTTCTGGTTCAGCTGACTCAGTGGGTAGGGTAATTCATTCACAGTCAGGCATCCCAGAGTGAATGGGAGGGGTATTTCTCAAGAGTCTAGCTAAGGGAACAGAGCCTCAACAAGAGGAAACAATGATTTCTTTATTTTTACTCCCTTTCTTTTGTAAGGTACAGATATACTGGCAACTTCTTGTGCTTGCTCTATATAAGGCAGAAAACTTACCATCTGACCTAACCTACTTGAATAAACACATCCCTAATATCTGTCCCCTCTGCTATCTCTTTTGCCCCATTGCCTTGAACTCTACTTCTGCTATGGATAATAGGAGTGGGGAAATGAAGACATGAGATCCTTAAAAAATTCATTTCCTCAGCATTTCCTAAGTCCTCAAAATTATTCTTCTCTCCATATTTCTAAATAAGAAAGATCTTGGGTATTTGGGGAATACTTGGATATTTGGGAGTGGAAAAACATTAAGCTGTTTTCTTATGTCTGTGAAATCATGGAGTAAATGGACATGTGCACATGTGTATTTGTATGTAATTTTGGGGGATAATAACGTGCAGACTAATCCTTCAATGTGACCAGGGAAGGTGTACTGGTGTTAACAGAGTCCAGCCTGCAATGCAGAGTTAAGCCATGTAGTGATGATAACACTTTGGGAGATCTGTGGAGCATGGTCTCAGCCTGACTATACCAGTTACTGGCTCATCTCTTGAGCTCATCTTCGGTGTGAACAGCCTTTGCTCTACAGGATTCCTGCTTTGACTAGCCACTCCACTCACACCAGCAGCCCTGTCAAATGGGATCTACTAAAGAATTCAGGTGTCTCCCTCAAAGACTGGAACATAACTATCCTCTCTTTGCTTGACTAATGTGGAAAACGTTAATTCTGTTATGCACAATGCACCAAGTTTTATTTCATCTTGTCTTAAGGAGACGCAGAAGCCCAAGTGGTCAAGTGTCCCTGTTTTTAAAACCTGTGTGGAGAAAAGTAGGATATGAGATGGGACTATGCTACATTTACCATAAGACACATATAATACATTCAGCAGACAAGAAAAACAGTGCTAAGATATGTTAATATCAGAACCTGAAACTATGAGTTCCAAATCTGAAATAAGTACATAATTGGATAGAGTCTGAGTTATCAACTGGACCAAACTTGTACTGCTGTCTATAGCTTTATTCATCTATTTAAAAATGAAACAGTTTGTTGACAAGGGTGTCAGGAAAGAGAATGTCAGGAAAACTCTGAGACCACTGCAAACATATTTTTAAAAATCCAACTAGGAACTTTGCTTTAATGAACTAATCCTCCTCTCAGGCAAAATTAAACCCTCTTTCCAAATACTTTGCCTGTACAGCAAATCCCTATTTATTTAAAGAATACTTTCTAAGGTCCCAATGTATACCCCATTTCACAAGTGCCAACATGCCATCCTCCTTAGTCTGTGTTTAAAAAAGAAGTAACATCTTTAGAAACTAGTCAAGTGAGCTGTACTGCATGGACGGGTACCCAGTTTTCCGTGGATTGCGGGTGCTGGGTAGTCAGTCAGCTTGGCTCTTGTCCTGATAGCCCCTCAGTATAGATGGTCAAATTTACTCCTTGGCAAAATAGTAGATGACTACATGCCAAGAACTTTGAAGATCACTTACAAATGAAAGAATGCTAAAGGGTCTACTAAATGATAGGCTATTACCAATTCAGATTGCTAACAACTTAAGTTCTGATCATGTTGCCAGGAGTCAGGGAGAAGTTGGCCATCTATGGGAAAGACTGTTATCCACTTAAGGAAAAACACAGCTTTCTTTGTATAAGATCAAATTTGGGGGTACTTTGGAAGTATTATTTTCTCTTAGCTAGAAACAAGGCTTAGAAATTCCCAGTGATGTTGAACTGTATTCATTGATATCATAAGACAATCTTCATTCTACATTTTCCATAAGGTTTCTATGAGCCTCTGAAAGTTAAAACTTTAATCCAAACATAGAAAGGGATATAGACTTCAAGAAACAAGTGCAGATCATTTTTTTCCAAATTGATAGGGACTATATGGTCAACAATTGAGACATAAAGCTAAATGTGAAGTCCTCATGTGGACTTAAACTGGCATCTGGCTATTAAAGTTATAAGCATCCAAAGTAATTTGCTCTGTCATCCTATTTAAAGTGATTTATACATAGACACTCAGGGATATAAACAGATGGAACATACACAATTTTAATCTCTTAGCCAGAAACATGATGCATGTCAGACTTAACTTTAAATCCTCTAATGTTTAAAAGTGGATCATCTTGTTCTTGTAGAGCTGTTTGGAAAACCAACATCTTTTTAAAGGAATGAAGATTCCCAAACCTTATCTTCCTTATAGCTAAATCTGGATGAAAAAAAAATGTTAGTTCTATCACATTCCATTTCTAGGAATGAACCTTTGAAGGGTGCAGGTCCTCATACACATAAATTATTTTCTAAGCTTTCCAAATATATGTTTTTATGAAGTACTACACCTAATGGCAAAGCAAAATGAAAAAGCAAGGTGAGCAGATATTTTTTTCACCATGCTTAGTAATACAGAAACTGCATTTGTTTTCCAGCTCTGGCTATCTGACTCACAAGAAGACTACACATTCCCTGCCCAAGTTGCAAATATTAACCACCGTCTAGCTATCTAGTGCATCAAAATATTTACACTTTATAAACATACGTCATAAGCCCAATAATAGTTTTATGGTAGAGGGAATTTTCACATTATCAGGTGTGCCAAAGACAATCAATAATCTCTCTGGGGACTGGGGACTAGGGACTAGGGACTGGAGTACTGAGATTGTCTTTTGTGATTCTCTACAGGGCAGTCTTCAAAACTGCCAATAACTCAGCTATCCTCAAGAGGGGCAATGTTTGAATGAATGATTTAACTCCTATAAGCAAACAATTGCTACAAGAGAACATCTAATTTTCCAGACATCCATTCTCTATTATACAAGGTATGGTTTCCTGTGACCACAATAAAAGGTAAGAAAGTACATGAAGGTGCTCATTCTAGACACCAGTTGGAAGAGTGACAAAGGGTCCTCCATGAAATCTGTAGCCAGGAATACTGAACAATGAGGCTTTGCTAATTCCCAAAGCAAATGCTTACAAATGAACAAAGCTCTGTGAATACACTGAAGCCAGGCTTGCTCTCATTTTCCAGAGTCACATAACCCATTAAAGCACGACAGACCTAATCACAGGATAGCTTAAGAATGATGGTCTTGTAGGGAAACTGGAGGGGACTTAAGAAGCCTGACAACTCAAGCAGGATCTCATGGTCACACAGAGCTTTTAACTTCTCTATCAGGTTTTAGGCAAAATGAGCCATCCTAGTAATCCCAAGACAACTTAGCAGCAGAGCAAGAACGGAGTGCATAAAGCTGTCAATGGTGAGACCATGAGAAATGAAATCCCTGGAGTCATTTGGAATTATGCATGAATAATGCCTGGTGCATTTGCTCCTAAAGCATCCATGGGAGAGATGCTCAGGAGAACCTGAGACTATTGACATTGCAGATCTGGGCCAACAATGTTCTCAGACACACTAATAGCCACTTTGGCACTTAGGCTACAGGCAGAAAAATACGCCTACATCCACTGTCTACCTGGATAGTCATCAGTGAGACAGAAATGAGATTCATATTAATTACCTTGGAAGACTGCTTCCTTCCAAGTTCAGAGAAAGCATGACAAATTGCTTAATGCCTGTTTATAATAATGGAAAATACAAGTGAAGGATTTATTCGTATGTTTATGGAACAAACACTCAGAAAAAAATGAATGTAGTGCCTTCTATAGAATCATCGGTCCCTTTAGCCCACCCCTAATCCAGTTCTAAGAGACTCTTTTAAAATGTTCACTGTATAACCCAGGCTAGCCTCAAGTTCACTGGCCTCCCCCAGCCCTTCAAGTGCTGGGATTCACAGGCATGCACTACCGTACCTCACTCTTAAGAGACTCCTAGAAAGACAGTTATTAGTTCTTTTAAATGCTCTCCCATCCGAGTATACTCTTGAAACAATGTCTAACAATATCCTGATATTAATTTGCAATAGGAATTTTGGCAAAAGCTAACTTCAACTATAAATCAAACTTTTCCCACAGAGCCTGATGAGGCAATTTTAGTATTGGCCTATCTGTTCCTAAAGGGTTAGCTAGGACCCCTCAAGTTCACTTACAAGACCTGGGAGAAGCAATTTCTATACTAACCAGGACACTGAATAATCTGGAGCTTTCCATACGCCACGAGCTGTTTTTAAATTCTCATGGATGTCACGAAATGGACAATAAAACAAATGGGATTTTAATCAGAGGGTTTTCTCAAGAGATGCTTTGAGGGAGGTAGGAGGAAGAACCAGCCTCATTTCAGGAGAGGGTAGTATTGCTCCATCTAAACAAGTATTCCTCTCTTAAAAGTTCTAGGGGAGAAAAAATCTTTTCTTTCAGTTAACAATTTATGATAAATGGCTACATGCTGAAGAAATATTTGCTCCCAACCACTGTTGATAGCACAGGCAGCATTTTTCTAGGTTTAGCACGCTGCCATCACCCAGCACAGCGCCTGTTCCCAACCTGTGTTTGCTGACTTTTTCTTGCTTGTTAAGGTGTGTTCATAATCACGTGTCAGGTTAAAAATTAATGCTCAGAGCGTGACGGAGTCAGATACAGTAGGTACAAAACTCAAGGAAAGCAAATGGTAGAGGTTACGGTGTGTGTGTTCGTGGGGGAGAGCCTACCCTGACCACTCCACTCCGGGAGCAACTCGCCAGACACAGCGCCACTTGACCCCTACATAACCAGCACCTTGCGTCCAAGACAGCACTTTCAAAGCCTTCTTTTTCCCATCCACTTTATAAGTGACACTGGATGAATCCAAATGTCCCACAGAGCGCGTGTCCCGGGAGGAGGCTCTTTCAGACTCTCATCCTAAGCCCAAAGTTTGTGCAGAGGCCAGGGCGAACTCTCTGGTGTCCCCCGCAGTCCGCAGCCACCCCACCCCGCGTGCACTGGACCCTTTGTCCCGCTCTGGCATTCGCCTGGGTCCCCCCGGATCCAGCCGGAGACGCCAGGTCCCCGCCCTGCACTCACCCGCGTGGAGCAGCCCGCCGGGGCCGCGGCCGAGCACCACTCAGACAGGTGTGGGCGCCTGGAGGACGCGCGCGGCTCCCATGCCTGCTCCGCAGAGGGGTCGAGTGCGAGCCAGCAGTCCAGCAGCGCCCGCCGCACCCGGTCCGCCCCACACCCCCTCCTCTTCTCCTCCGGGGCTCTCCTGCCCCGCCCCCGGGCGCGAGCCGCGCAGCCTGCCCGCCGTCGCCTCCCCTTCCCATCGCCGCCTGCCTCCAGCCAGCGTCACCCTGCCATTCAGAGATCCTGGACCCCCCAGCCCCGCGCAGGTGGGTCTCCGCAGCGCTTCACCACCAGCGGGTCCCCCGACTCCCTGCCCCTGCACCAGATCCGACGGACGGATCCTACCAGTGGCTCTCGACAACACACACCGAGTTCTAGGGGGTCTGCATTGCCTGGGGTCGGTTAAAGCGACGCTCCGGCATGGGCGGTCCCTTCCAGCCTTCTAGACTTCCAGTCCTCCAGCACTCCAGGTGCATGGAGAGCCCCAGGCAGATTTGCGAAGTTGCATTCAAACTTGTGACCTTCTCATCGGTGCACATTCTGTGCGTCTTAAATAGTGACGGCCGAGCTCCTTCCCACCTTAGTTCCTGCCTCAAGCTCTTCTAGGGTACCGCAGTTCATAATCCAGAGGCAGGCTACCAAGGTTGTAGGCCCTGCAGTTCAGCCCCTCGCATACTGGGTCCCAGAGCACTGCAAGGGATTGCGGACTTGGCAGCTTCCCAGGGGCTGGCTGGTGATGCCCCTGGCCTGGTCTTTATTGGGGCACCAGCTGGTGGAGCCACCTCCTAAATGATGGTGCCTGCTTCCCTAAATCACTGAAGACATCCACACCTGGGGGTCTTCTCCAAGTCAGCCTGGTGACCTCACTATTTAAATACCTAATGCTAGAGACTTGGTAGTCTCTCCTCCACACATCCACTTCTGTGAACCAACCTTTCCTGCAGGTCATAAAGATGAAAAGGGTGGTGCTGTGGATTTCCCCTAAGGACTGGAGGATTGGAGAGGCCTAATCTTGCTAGATGTCAGACAGCTCCTGAACAGTAGGACAAGATTTTGCAGAGAGGTCATTTTTTTTTTCCTCCTGTCAATCCCAGAGCAGCCTTCCTTTTTCCTGTCAAAGCCTGCCCTCAGAAAGGGAGGGCCTGACATTCTATTCCACACCAGGATGTTACTGACATGCCCAGTGAGCTAGTGTTTGCTTTGCCTTTAAATAAGTAAGCCCTGAACACATTGTTGAGTAGTGTTTCTCAAACATAAAGGAAGCTAGTATTGTCCACCATGTTAAAGGCAAACCCTTCTTCTTAGTTCTCTCCAGTCTTAACTTACTTACATTTTCTTTTTAAAGACTCCATTAATGTGAGTGTATACATAAAGCTAGTTAAAACGTAAACCTTTGAACAACTTAAAAGTAAAACTAAAACTGATCGAATACAGAAATTATCTTCCAAAACACTACCATTTAGGTTAATACTTCTTCCTCAACTATTGATGGAATATGGCTACTGACTGCCACAGGGGTTCTCTTCAGTCCTCCACAGTGCTTCCACTCCTGTGGTAAGTGCCATGTCCTTAAGGACTCTTTTCTCTCACTTCTGCTCTTGTTCTCCCCAGCTCTCTTGTTAACATAACAGTGAACGTGGTAACCCCACTTATAGGCTTGGGAGGTGTGGCCTTGCCTCAAGAAGTGTGTCACTGGGGGGTGGGCTTTAAGGTTTCAGAGGCTGGTACCATTCCCAGTTCACCTTTTCTGTTTTGTGCTTGAGATTTAAGGTATGAGCTCTCAGTCCCCTGCTTGCCATGCCTTGCCATCATAGATTCTATCCTTCTCAAACTGTAAGCTGAAATAAACTCTTCTCTAAGTTGCCTTGGCTATGCAGTTATTATCATAGCAATAGAATCATAATACTGATGGTTATCTCAATGATCCAAAATATGCTTGTATTGATTCTTTGAAATCACACAAGTAAAACAAATTGAATCATGGGTCTCTGAGGGTTTATAGCTCTCAATGGAGCTATATTCATGGACTTGAAAGTCTTTATGACTAAACCAACTAAAACCTAGGGCAGTTAAAGAGGCTGTAGAAATGACAAAGGCAAGAGAATTATTACCAAAGAAAAACCCAGATAAATTCTTCAGCTTCATTTGCTATTAGTTAAGTAAATAACTACTTATTTTAGAGGCCACATGGCCATATGATACGTTGTTAGCTGCCTATCAGGTTTAATACTGGAGCTCCTTTGATGTGTAGGCTAACAAAATTATTGGCTTCATTGCCCTACAGGAATATGAAGGAATCCAGCTTAAACTGATGGAGGGCTAAAATGGGATGAAAGACTTGCTCTCTCTGTTTTTATATCATGTCTATCCTCAATCTTAGACTTGTAGGCTTCTCACCACTACATATAAACACATCAAGCATTCAGAACTATTTTGTCTAAGACTATAGTACAGGATTATCTTGGCCTATTGCCTGTGGAGTTGATATGAGTTTCTTTTCCCTGCCCTTGTATTTTCTCACAAGCTCAAGTCCTCTAGTCATCATGAGGCTCAGATCAAACCATGGGAGCAGGGCATTAGGGCAAGAGGATGACTCCAGCCACAGCATGGACTCACCATTCTTGATTGAAGCATTTTAAGTCCTAACCCAGCAGTGATGTCATATATCTTTAATCTTAGCATTCCAGAGCAGTGGCAGGAGGATCAATGAGTTTGAGGCCAGCCTGGTCTATAATGTGAATTCCATGACAGCCAGGGCTCCACAGAAAGACCCTGTTTCCAAAACAACAACAACAACAACAAAATCTTTTAACTAATGCACAATTTTTAAATGTCCTCTCCATTCTTTCCCCAAATGAATAAAACCTGGTTTTGTTCTCTGATGAATGGAGCCTCCTGTTCATCTCCTTTGTTCTCTCATTAAAGGAGCTTTGACTATCTTATGTATATGTGGCATAGTGTCAGTGCTACTGTTTCTATGTCAAAAGGTCCCACAGCTATGTGTGGGTACCCTGCCAGGACCTGTTCCTTACTAGCATTGTGGCTTTTGTCCTAACCTTCCTCTGCCTTAGTAGCCTCTTCTATTCAACCAGGGCTGCTGGGGATGTTTTAAAGGTTGTGATAAGTACACAGAAACTGCTTCGGAATAGTTCTTTATGTTCAGGAAACAGGTAAGAAACATGAGCTGCGGTTAATCTGCTGTGCAAAAGGACAGTGTTTGAAGCCTTCTCTTACAGCACGACCTCAGCCCATTTTTGACATTCATTGCTTTTTTTTTTCCTTTAACAGTTGTAGTTTTCAAAGTAGAGCCATGAAGAACAAATATTACTTCCATCAATCATAAAGAAAAACTGGGACACAGAAGGACCTCAGAACACGTCCCTCTCTCAGCCAGTTCCAGGTGTTATTGTCTTCTCCCCAAACAGCTAACAAACAAACAGGGGTTCTCAGCACAGATGGGTGTACAGAGTTTTCAATGTTTCCTAGGTTTGTTATAGAAAAATAACTTGGCCCTTAGGTCATCTGTGTGATGGCCATATGGACAGTAACATGATGGATTTGTATTGTACTTTGACCTTTGAGAGAAGTGTGCTGTGTCAACAGCAGGTGTTCCCGTGCCACACATAGATGTCTGCTTTTTTGTTTTCTGTACTTGTCCATCTTCCCCCCAGGGGGAAAGGACCCCAGCCCCCTCACTGCCTTGTCGAACCTTTTTATGTGCACTGAAGTTGAAGAGTTAAAAGTATGCTCAGGGTGAGGCCTGCAAGATTACTGTCTGTCCACTCTGTTGAAAATTTCTAGGGCTGTGCAAATAAATGCCCCTGACCCTCTTGGTGCAGGTTATTAAAAGCTAGGGACATGAAACAAAATCTGACACAAGGAAAAGGAAAATATAGTCTAGATTAAGGAACAAACATGAGTAGAAAATGTGAGAGAATCATTGCTTCTTGTTATGCCAGGTCTAAAGGCTTCTCTGAGGCTATGGGATTTGAATTGAAGCTCCAAAGGTAAAGGCCCAGAAGTTTCATGTATTGTCTTTTCTCACTTTGAATTGCTGGAGATTGGATACAGCAGCTCGCTTGCACTGGCTTAAAGCTTTACCACTGGGATACACCCCCAGATTCTGGGCAAGGTTTTAATATCCATCATCTTACAGGGTCTGTAGAACCACACTGCCATGTGATGAGAAGAGAATTTCCACTGCATAAATGAGAAATCTGCAAAGATTGAGGGAGCGGAGTTAGGACTCAGCTGTAAAGATTATGGGTACATTCCTTACACATTATGCTTGGTGGTGTGGTATATATTTTATTGCATGTAATCTTCAAGATAAACAGAAAAGGAGAGATATGTTAGTCTGTCATATGATCTGTAAAAGAGCACCACACACTGGATAATTTATAATGAACAGAAACTTATTTGGCTCATGAGTCTAGTGGCTGAGAAATCTAAGATGGAAGTGTCTGTGCTAATAAAATAGGTCACGGGGCGTCAAGAACAAAAATGACTGGCTCACTTCCATGCCGAATGCAACCTCACAATAAAAATCCAATTCCCTCTATAATATTAATTTACTCGTGAGGTGTCTACCTCATGATGGTCCCACTAATTATACTGAGAATTCAGGGACTACGGTTTTCTCCATTTTGCAGGCTGGACGCTGAGGTTAGAGTGTTTGTTAGGATTCTGAGCTCTGCTCTAGTACACAGCATGGCTGAAGCTCCTGCTGGCCAGTCTCATACCTTAGCTGAGAGTCTGTACTGCCCTGGGGACTCTCCTGTTCTAGTGCTTCCGATAAGGAGCTGAGTCAGCCACAGATGTCCTTCCAACTTTCACTGTCCTCTCGAGAGCACCTGATACCTTTCTCCAGTTGTGCAGGTGCTGATCAGACTTGTCAAATGGTCTTGAATCAGCCAGTGAAATGGAACCAAGTGATAACTGGAGACTGGACCCAACACCAGCTCTAAACTGTGACACCTAATTTAGGGCTTATTTTATATGAGGCTAAAATCCATACACAGCTTCAGCAAGCTAGTCAGTTTGGAAGTTATCCATCAGATTATTTCAGAGGAGATCTTTTCCTTGCTAAAGCACTATACAGTATATGTATATATTGAAATATCACACATTACAGGCAAACAGATAATGTTTATGTTTTAATGCAACATTTAAACATCACTTAAATAATCATTTCCATTATTGCTTTTACTACTTTGGTGACTTTCACAAAGTGTTAAGTGGAGCTCGTAGTTTGCTCAATAAGTGGGCGTTGTCAGCTCTACATAGTGAATGAGAAAAAGGCTTGAAGGAGAGATAAGGAAGCAGATGGGGGAGGGGGACTGAAACCTATCTGAGCCATAAAGGAGGTGTGCCCTCAAGTAAAACACCTTGCTTGGACTTTGCTTGCTCACTGTCCTTGCTTTCTTATCTGCAATCAGAACTCCTGGTGATGCCTTCTTAGAGTCTGAGTCTGACATTGAGGGATGGGGAGGAAAGCAAGCCATTTATTTTTAAATTTTTAGGCCTCCACAGGGTTTACTATAGAAACCTAAGCCATGGAAGACTGTGGAGCTCTAGCGTGGGGCTGACCAGTTAGAGTTCATTTACTTGTTGGGTGACATTAGTAAAAGGTGTGACTCTCTGTGCTTCAGCTTTCTAATGTGTGCTCAGGGCTCACCAAGGATGTCATCAATACACAGAACTCTGCATTAAATACATTCTGTATTTCTATCAGCTGTTGTTATTAATAACGATCATTATTATTGCTATTATGAGTGTTTGTTAAAAGTTTTTAAAGTTACTGAATGTATAAATCAAATGCTACCAATGTTACATATTTAATCCAAAAATTCTAAGAATAAACTAGTTCAAGTTGCTACTCAGTACTCAGATGTTTTTATTGGTGTGGTTTATAAGTAAGAATGCTTCTTTTAGTATTGAATTTAGGAAAAATTACAGATTTAAGTTTTCCATTCATGCCTCTTCCTTTAATCTTCTCTAAGACATCACCAATTTATTTAATCAACAAACACCAGTTAAACCACTAATACTGACAGGCCTTTATACTTATATTTATTAGTGTCTTAAGGGCAGACATTTATTTTTCTTCTTACAATGTGATATTTAAAACCTTATGTTGTTAATAAAAAGAGCACAACAAATTCCATAATTGAATAAAAAAACTAACAAGGTGAACCAGTAAAAATATGAAATCTTCTACACATCTAATCAAACAAAGGAAATATAGTAAAACTTTAAAAAAAATCCTAGTTTTGTTAGAGATTATGCATGATAAGCATTTAAAATAAATGCCATCATCTCACTGATGCAAATATGAGAAGGTATAAAATATAAATGTAACATATGCCTAATATTAAATATTATTAGATCTTCACAGCGACACCTCATGGGACTCAGTGACAGAGGCTGCACAGCAAGGGAGAGTCTTACTCTCTCACCCTAATTGTGAAGACCAGATCGAGCAACATCTGCCAGGAAGGAAAACAGACTCTGGTGCTGGTGATGTCCTATATACTGTGGACATTCTTCTAAACTGAAAAATAAGAAACATTTCAAAATAACTATGTGTTTCTCATTTTCTTTGGTTAAATTTGACAAGTCTCCAGAGGCTAACACTGGGTTTCTCTGGTGTTCCCTAACTCTATAAAGAGTTGAATCATCAAGAACAAAAGAGAAATCAAAGATTTTTTACATTACAAAAAATTCTCTCAAATTAGAATTTTTTTTTTTTAGAAAATTGTTTTGTTTTCAATTTCTGGTTATATTTATCCACAAATACTGGAGTCTCTTTTCTCTCTTACAAGAAGCTTTTATGTGGTTAAGTATGGAGTCTGGATGCTTGGGTTCAGTGTCTTTCATGAGACAGCTTTTCTGTCTGGCAAATCCTACTCACCCTTCAAGCTCAGACATCAACTCATCTTTGAAGGCTTCCAAACCCCCAGGCACTGGGTGTTTAAGATCATTCTTTGCTCTCAGGGAACTATATGAAAATAGTGTCTTCTGGTCGTGGGCATTTGCATGTTGAAGTTCAAGTGGCTCAGAGCATCCCGTGAGCAGGAAATCCGTCTTGTTTTCCTCTGTAGTCTGTAGTCTCTCCCACCACAGTGGAGCCAAGAGCTCCTTGTAAAGGCCCAATCAATTTGTATATAAACAATTACTAAATGACTTAAGACATAACATTTTAATTAGCTAAAAGTATTAGATCTAAAAGAATTTGAATGGCTAGCCTTGACGAGCAGGACATATCTTATGTGAAGTTTCACTACCGAGTTCTAGTATTGTACAATATATAAATAAAGTCCAAACCTCTGTTTTAATTCTGATCACCACTGTTTCCTTCTAAGTCATATCCAGGTGATAAAGTCAACTTCCTTTTGTATGTGGTTGCATTCTAAACGCCATTTGTCCACGACTTGAGGCATTCCAATGAAGTCTTGAGAACGTTTCCAAGGAGTCTCTGAATTTTGGTGCCTCATCCTGTTCTGAAGTGCTCTACCAGGAAGACCCACATAGAATCCTATTAGAAAAGTATGTATTTTCTAAATATTACTCCCATATTTCTTGTAGGTATTAACAGATTATCTTTGAAAGTAAAGGTTAATTCACTGTGCTTATTAGCATCCTAAATGCTCTGAGAAGTTCTGAATAAATTACTCTTGCTCAGTTTATTTATTAGAAGGTACTTAATCTTATTTGATTGGGCAATTTTTAATATTTTTCAATATGATTGCAATGTTTTATAGGCTAATAATGTTCTAAAGAAGGAAATTTGGGAAACACCATTTTTAAGTGTACTCTACTTATGAGACTGAGACACTTCCAATCTCAGATGTGACCAGAACTTTTGCCCCCTCTGTTCCTGCTTATATTTGAAATACTATTCCAAATCCTGTGTCTGTGTTCTAACCACTTTTTGAAGGCCTGACACAAAGTCCATTCTCTAGAAAATATTGCTTATCAGCCTATGATTTCCTGTAGTAATTTTCTACAACTTTCTCATGACTTTTTAATTTCTTTTATTATCATTTTACCTTCCCATTTTCCTGCTATTAAATACTGGGTTTGCATCTAAATTTTGCATCTCTGCTGCACATTATTTTAACTGGGCATATCAATCAGGAACTCAGCATGAACACAATTCATCCTAGAAGGGCTCAAATGAAGAGACTTTAACAAAATGCCATCTGGTAGAGATAAGAAGAGGATTGAAGAGTGAAATAAGAGCCACCCAGAATGCTATGCTGTCATTAGGCTGTGGGTTGGGAGAAGGGACAAAATGTCAGGTGAACATGCTTACTAGACAGGGAAGCCTGCCTGAAATTATTGCCAAGTCCACAAAGAGGTGGAGCTTCTGGGAGAAACTGTTCCCCAAGAAAGATAGAAGAGGTGACCAACAAAGCTCTTTCATCCTCAGATATCCTGGATCTTCCAGCATGAGCTTGCAAGGAGGTAAGACCAGCTGCCTTTAATGCAAAGAGCCACGAACACTGAATGGTGGATAACACATGGGAGAGACGCCATCTGAGTACTCATCACATTAAGAGCCAAACCAGGTTATGACCAGTACCTACCTCATAGGACAAACACATAAAACATTAACATATTGAACAATGACTGATTCTCCACTTAGGTACTCATTTTTCTTACTGTTACAAAAACCTTCTATGAATAATTATTATCTAAAAACTAACATGTCTCACTGTTCACCCTTGTATCCAAAGCACAGAGATAAATGATTGGTGTCACTGGTGATAGAAGCCATAGAGCAAGGGGCATGGAGACATTTTAAAGCTGTTTCATCTGAAGTCTGTAGTCAATCTGACCTTGGCAAAGGCAGCAACAAAATGAACCTGGGACGTCCCTGCCCTTCTTAGACAGTCAGAGGCCTCTGGGTTTTCCTCTGTGACTGTGGAGGTAAGGATTGCTGAGAAGCCAGCTCGCTCTGAGCACCCAGAGCCATCCAGGATGTAGTATCCATCAGTTACACTTTTAGTCTTCCATACCAATTCTATGAGCATCACTATTTCAATCCTGAGTTGAGCTTTGTGTGCATATTTACACTCAAGGTATCAGGCTCCTCTGCAGCATTTTTGAAGATTGCTGTTGATTGTTGATCTTCCTCCTGATGCTTCTCAGTATCCTCTCTCTGCTCCTCCCTACCACCTCAGCTGCCTTTCTGCTTTCCTTTGAGCACATCCTTCAAAACCTCATTTCCCCACTTTGCAATCCTTTTCCTACTTTCAGGGCCAATAACCACAACTACTCTCATATATATTTATATGCTTATATTATACAATATATAATGCCATACATCTATGAAAAGCATTAAAAGCTAGGAGCCACATATGAGAGAGAATATGCATTATCTTTCTGAGTCTGAGTCCCCTCTCTTAATATAATCATTTCCAGAACTATCCACTTTCCTAAAATTTTTATAATTTCATTTTCTTTCTCCACTGATATATAAAATTTCATTGTTTACATGCATCGCACATTCATTATCAATTCATTATCTGCTGATGGACATCTGGACCGGTTCCACTCCTTAGTCTTTGTGAATAGACAAGTAACAAACATGTTGTTACAATCTCTGAAGTTAGTCTTTCTGGTGCACACCCAGGAGTGATGTAGCTAGGTCCCATTTGAAAGTGTGTTAAAGGTGGCCCACCAGAGACTAAGACGAGAGTTTCTATCTCCAGAAGTGATGTGTTTCTTGCTCGGAGAAGTAAACTGCTTTATTTCAAACCGCCAGCACCTGGTTCCTGTTGCCCTGGGCCCTTGGATTAGGAAAATTACAGGAGTAATCAGCAGTGTTATTTTCATGTCAAAGCCCCGAAGAACACTGGAAGAGCTGTTCTCCAGGCTAAGAGGCGTGTGGACAAAAGGCCCTTTTGGGGCTGCGGCCCTAGTTCAGGGGGAAGCTCCTTCCTGGGAGCCGGGAACTTACCATAGGAAGGCAGGCAGGCAGGGCATTCCTGCAGCAGTGTCCCTTGGCTCCTGGAGGGTGTCAGTTCTGAGAATCCTCTCATAAGGCAGAGTCATTGAAGGTCACCCTGCCAGAAGATTCTAGTACTGACACCAGCAGCTGCAGGTAGGAACTTTCTTCAAGGAGGGGTGACTTTCTTATCCGGGTTTCCAGTATACTAAAATTAGAGAGGCCATTTATCTCCTAGAATCAGTGAGATCTGGAAGTAGTTACTCACGTTACTGTCCTTGCCCGCCGGGAAATCACAACATAAACCACAACTGTTAACGTGTAACTCCATGATCACTGTGGGTGCAAGCCTCCTGCTTCCCTGGTGGCCTAGATCCAGGGTTCTCTTGCTTTTCCTTCAATAATCAAGCACTTAGTTTCTGTTCTCAAAGCTGGTTGGAGCGCAGTTTGAATAACTGCGCATGCTCAGAGTGAGGCACTCTCTATAGATGAGCAGTAGGCTCCTCTGCCAGAGAGGGATAGCGGGCAGCTGGGGTTTTGTGGCTTATGCTGATAATAAAAATGGGTTCTTGGAGCGGGGTAGTGGTGGTACATGCCTTTAATCCCAGCACTTGGGAGGCAGAGGCAGGCAGATTTCTGAGTTCGAGGCCAACCTGGTCTACAGAGTGTGTTTCAGGACAGCCAGGGCTACACAGAGAAACCCTGTCTTGAAAAACCAAAAACCAAAAAAAAAAAAAAAGAAAGAAAGAAAGAAAGAAAAAGAAAGAAAGAACCCACAGCGTCAACTAACCTGGCTAATAGAACCTCCCAGAGACTGAACTGTCCACCAGGGAACCTGCATGGAGCTGACCTAGGCCCTCTGCACATATGTTACAGTTGTATATCTTGGCCTTCATATGCGACTGGGAGCGGGGACTGATGCTACTTTGATAGCATCACTGTATACAATGGCTTTTTTTTAGCCAAGCTATCATTCTCTGCAGATTTAGTTATTCATAGTTCGCTAAAGTCTGAAAATATTACATGCAAACCATAGAAATAAGCAACGTACACATTTTAAATTGCTCACTATTTTCAGTGTAATCTGATGAAATCTTGTGCTGAACCATTCCACCATCTCTGGGACACACGTCGTTTCTTTGTCCAGTGTATCCACGCCATGTGTTCCCAATCCCCAAATCACTGAATATCACCTCAGTTATCAGGGCAACGGTTTCAGGATCCTAGCAGCTGCATTCAAGTAACCCTTATTTAATTAATAACGGTCCCCAACAAATGAACAATAATGGTCTGGTACCAGAGTAAACTGGTAATTTAGATACAACAAAGAGAAATTGTAAAACACTTCCCTTAAATGAAAAGGTGAACATACAAAAAGACAGTTTGAGAGAAAGCAAGACCCCTATTCATATAAATTGTTGTTATAACTGAATTATTTTATTATTAACTTTTATTATTCTCTTTCTGTGTCTAATTCATAAAATAAACTTTATTATAGGCATGTACATAAAGTAAAAAAGAGAGCGTGTGTATATACAAGGGATTTGGTGGTATCTGGGTTTCCTGACATTTACTGGGTGTCTTGGAATTCATCCTGAAAGGATAAGGACCTCTGACTGTTCTAAACAGATCATTGGTGAAGTCAGACTATCATAGCCTGTTCTTCAAGACAAGAGATGGCGGCTTCCCCACCCCCACCCCCTTCCGTCTTCTTTATAATGCAGTAAAATTGCACTACTTAAATCCTTAAAAACCTTTCTGCAGGAAAATTAAAAACAAATAAATGACAAGTCTTTGATTTGCTAGACTATTCTTTGAAGAATTCATTGCTGACTTCAAGGCAAATTCTCATCTCTGTAGCAGCCCTCCAACCCCACCTCCAATCTAGAGTTTTATTATCAAAGCCTTTTATCCCCTGCCCAGCCCTGCCCAATGATCTCTGAGCTTTAGGGAAATGTAGTTCATTCAGAGGTTTGTATTTTTGATCTAATAATTTACCTTTGATTTACCCAATTCCTCTCTGACAAGAGTAGAAAGGATGAGGGAACCAATAAAAAAATGTTTTATGTAAAGTTATGGTCTAAAGAGCACTTTGCAAAAGTGTTTGTAGTGTCGATATAGTTGGAATACCGATGAAGGGCATTTATAATCCACCATGCACCAACTGGTTCTTACTGCTTGCTGCAGTTGCCAGATACACTGAGCACGATCAAACTCATACCCTTTATATAGTGAAGAATCCCAAACCCCAAACAGTAAGATCCCCAACTTGGAGTGTTAGAAAGGAGACTGAGACTCAAGAATCTCTACCCCAAATATACATATCATAGTTCCATGCTGTTTCTGTTATAATGCCTCTGCACACAAGGGGCTTAACAGCCTAGCAGGATTGTAGAAATAAATTATCTTTCATATCAAGATATTCAAGGACAGTATGACTCTAAGTGAGGGGAACTCTAGTCTTTGTTTTTGTGTTCCTGGACTTGACTCTCATCTGTTTTGGCTCTACCCACAGTCTTGGGGACAAGATGAGAGGGAAACACAAACAAAGACATTATACAATTACATCTAGGAGAACCGGAAAGGAAGGCTAGTTGGAAATAAGAAAATCATACTATTCTGTTTTCCATTCCTTACACTACAAAGGCTGGAACTCAGTGGTCCTCTGTCCCTTGGAAAAACAGTGACTGGTGAGGAAATGACATCACTTGTGTTAACCCAAGGCAGCAAGTGTAGGGGGTATTTGGAAGAGCTTGGGGTAGGGTCAGAAATACTGAGTTTTAGGACTAGTGCTGTCAAATATCTCGATATGGTATCTTGCTAACTGCTTAGTCTCTCTTACATGTTACCTTTTTCACACTGGTTGAACAGTACTGATGAAGCCTACTCTGTTGACCTAACAGGGTTGTTTGAGACAGCAGTGATGTCATCTCTATGGTAACAGTTGGTAATAGGTAGCTCACTACTTGAGTGCATGTTCTTCCTCCTGCTGGCATGACTCAGACAGCTTTCTGAATTACACTTACATATGCTTCCTGAGCTCAGCAACAATAATTTAGACCTTGTAAGAGATCTGTCAAAAAAGTTGCCTAACTGTTAGCCTTATGAAGAAAATTTTATAGTGCAAATTATGGGGAACATGAAATTTATAACAGTACCTAAGAATGCCAATTTTCTGGCATCCTCATGAACTTCAGTAGGTCTATTTCAAGTTATAGTAAATGAATAAGAAAGGTTTGTTTATTTACTTATTTATTTAGCTATGTACTTATTGGTGGTCTTCAAAAATTAAGTTTAAAAATAAACTAGATATAGTGACACATACCTATAATCCCAGCATTTAGGTGTCTAAAGTAAAAGGACCATAACTTTAAGACCAGTCTGGGTTATATAAAATGACCTTGACTAAAAAAAAAATCATTAAAAACCCTATTTATCCTTTCATTTATACCAATTAGGTAAACGTGTATAAAATGTTACATAGGGAGAGAGGAAATATATACAATGGGAATCTGAAGTAGACCTATGGCAGAAGAGTGACTGTCTAGTGGGGGAGATTTCTAGAAGGCAGGTGTATCCAGCTAAAGCTATAATAACATGTAAAGAGGAAGTTATATGTGAAGTCATCTGACTAAAGCAACACAGCAATGGGAGTAGTCAGAGTGCAGACAAGGCTTCTGGTTGTATGTCAGGGAAGACTTCAACTTCAAATGGGCAAGATGCCACTTGACCTAGAGATGGAGATGACCTAGAATCCAGAAGATCTGGGCTGGGTGATAGCAAGTTTACTTGAGATTTACATCCAACCTGCTCCAAGGATTTGAATGCCTGATAAGAATCTCTAATCCTTGAGTATAAGTCAATGTGAGGTAGCAGAAACCAGAAGTAGAAAAGGTAGAGATTATGGCTAGACTATAGAGGGCATGGAGGGTCAGATCAAAGAAGCAGAACTTGATTCTGTTGTTGAAACATTGTAAATGAAGTAGAAGTACCCTGACTATTACATCTATGCTTTCTGAGGATTACCCAGGCTGCTTTTGAGATGGGAGATAGGAGGGGAGGAAGAGAAAGCTGAGAGACTAAGATTTTGAATATTCAAAGAAGTGCTTTATGGAATGGGATGGAGATGACAAGTTGGGTTTGAGGTGTCTGGTAGGGAGAAACCACAGCTTTTGGTAACTGATGTTGAAGCCACTTGATGGAGAGAAGAAGTCAGGGATCTTGCTGTGGAAATGGTAAAAACTCAATCCAAACTTGCCCCTCAAAAGAGGTAACCTTATTTATTCATATAATTACATAATAGCCTCAGAACTGTTAGATGCCATGATTCAAGTAACATATTAAAGACTTGGATTTCTTAAGCCTGGGGACATAGTTCAGCTAGTAAAGCACTCACTCTCTCTAAGCAAGAGTACCTGAGTTTAGAGTGCAGAACTCATGTGGAAAGCAAAGCCCGGGTCTGTAATCCCAGCAATGGAGATATTGGAGACAGACACAGGAAGATCTCTGGAAGCTAATGGGCCCACTGGCCTGGCTTATATGGAAATGTTCCAGGCCAATGAGAGACTTCTTCTCAAACAAAGGCTGTAGGAAGGCACCTGAGGACTAGCACCCAAATCTATGTTCTGACTTCTGCATGGGCATTATACACCAGGAGCAGGTCTTTGAATTGTGGGTGGTTTGGTTTGGTTTGGTTTGGTTTGGTTTGGTTTGGTTTAGTTTGGTATTGCCCTGCCCCTATGTTCCTGCTACTGCCTGCTTCCTGTGTGAATAGGAACTGCCACAGGCCCCCACCATCATGACCTGTGCCACTCCTCTATGACTGCCCTGCTATAATGGACTGCAACCCTTTGAAGCTATGAGCCCAAATAAGTCTTTATTCCTTTAAATCATTTCTGAAATGGGTTGGTTCTGTTTGAAATGAGGTAATGGCTCAAGTCATAGCATGAGACATTTGCTGGATCTGAGCAGTCTTCTCTTCAAACAGTGCTTGTAATACCTAAATCCTGTATTAGCATTCTACAAAGCATGTAAATATATCAGAGTGCTTACCTGTTGCAGAGAATGCTGTGACTCCTTTTGGTTAAACAATCACTCCGTGAGGTGAATGTCTTGCTCTTGGGTGTACATTCATTAGCACAGGTCTAGCCAGGACTGGGTATCTTGCTACAGCAAACAGGTCCTATAATCACATCTCCTAAGAGGCTATAGCTAGCTGCTATATCTTGGAATGTCAGCAAACCCTGGAAGCCTCACGACCTTCATTGCTTTCAGCAGAGTCCTAAAACAAGCACACATGCCAATGAGGATCCTGATAAACGGTAAAGAGGGGACCACTTTTCCTTCAATTACGCAGCTTCCTAATAGGCACTGGGAAGCCTGGGGACATGCAGAAGAGATAGATGATTTGAGATCTATGCTCCATTCATTTATTACAGTGTTTCTGTCAAGTGATTTAAAAGGAGAGACCAAGGAAGGGAGCTTGAATGTGATGACCCACAGCTGCTATTATGCCTGACATGTAGATAGGCCCAAAAACAATTTTTTTGAGCAAGAGACAACATGAATGAGAGAGGAAAGGATAGAAGGAGAGGGTGGTAGAGTGTGAGAAAGTCCCTTGAAGTGACTTTCCTGGGAGTGGGCTATATGTGAGCTCTCTGTAGGACCACAGATGGAGACCGCCCAGTTGGTTACTGATGGGGTAGGAGACAAGGAGCTCTGCAGAATGCATGGCCATTTTACCCATCCCAGAACTTTAGAGAGCTCAGAATATTTCTTTAAAACATACTTTGAAATGTTTCCAACTCTCTCTTCACAGGAAAAATAAATCTAAGCAGAGAATTTAGGAGCCAAACCCAGTAAATAAAAAATTCCAATCCTCTGTTGAATATGCTGTGCTCAAAAAATTAAAAATTGGATAGATAGCTAATGGCTAACATTAGAAAATCCAAAAAAACCACTTATGATCCAGTGCCAAAGTGGCAACTCCCTTTTCCAGTTCTGTGTCTGTGCCTGTCAGAAGTTTCAGTTCTAGAGGATTGAGGCATGAGGGGACAGATACAAGAGATGACTTGGAACCCAAGGCCAACACTCTACTGTGTTGATGGTTATGTGAACTGAGAGATAATCAGGATAACGCAGTTTCTTCTTTCCCATCATTCAATAGTTTAATTTCTATATAGGCTCAAGTTCATAATTTCTATTTGTTTTTCCCCTTAAGTCTGAATACCAAAACTCATTAAAAAAAGAAAACAGAAGAAAAGGACAAAGGTATTTCAAGAATCAAAGCAAGTTTGACCCATAGACCTTAATCAGAGCGTGAGAAAGAACATTCCAAGGGAAATGTTGGGTGGGGAGTGTGTGAAAGAGAGAAGGATGGAAAGGGGAGAGGGGATCTCTGAAGGTTTTGACCCAGTCTAGGTCAGATGGCAACTATAAGATGAGATTTATCCTTTAGGAGACAGGTGACTCAGTGACTGAGACAATGGTCCCCCATCTTTGACCATAGTCCCCCATTTTTCTCTGACAGCTCATTTGCTTTAGTAGTTTAATAACCCACAGGCCTGCCTAGAACACCATAAACCTTCTCCCATTGGCGATGATAAGGAACAAACTCTGCTTCCCTGTCACCTGTCCACCTCAACACAATGCCACCTACTCTGCCTTGCAGGTGCTGTCTTGCTTTACTGCACACTCATCACTTTTATGTTCTACCTTACCATAAAACAGCTATGCCTTACCATAATGGAGCTAAGTGGCCATGGACTGAATGAGGCTGAAGCCATGAACCTTCCTCCTTTAAGTTGACTTTCACAGGTATTTTTCTTACTAATAAACAGCTGAATTAATACTGGGATGGTCAGTTGAACTAACAATAGCCCTGCCCTAGAAGAACTCATTGACCCCAGAGGAGATTGCTGAATTTATAGTTCCCTTTCAGGCCATGAGTATGATAAGAGGTGAGAAAAACATAGGCTCATACAGAGCCTTGGTCACGGAGCCATACCCAAACTTCTTCAGTGGTAATTACAGATCCCATGTTCTTGCTGATGCCTGTATTCTCAGAATGGCACTCCTGGAGTCCCCATCCTCTTACAAGCACTAAATTTTCTTTCTCTGAACTTTAGCATGGCCTCCTCTTTCAGCATTGAGACACTAGAAACTGTAGAACAATCAAGGCAAAGATGCAGGAATCAGGAGAGACCTATGATGCCATTCATAGTTCAGAATACAGACGGTACAACAAAACGCCATGGTTTTAATTCCAGCATGGCTACTTATTAACTTCAAGAATCATTATACTCATCCTCCAGTATCTGTGAAGCATTGGCTGCAAGATTCTCAGGGATTCCAAAATCACTGACACTCAAGTCCTTTATATAAAGTGGCATGACATCTCCCTATAGTTTCTGCACATCCTCCTGAATCTTTTAAACTCTCACACTCACTTAACTATTCGTAATAGTTAATATATTAAAAATGCTAGGTAAATAGTTGCTATACTAGTTTTGAGAAAATAACATTCCTAAAATGTTATTTGAGAACATCTGATAATAAAACTCATAATAAATACACAATACATAAAATAAAATAATGTAAAAAACATATTTACATTATTCAGGACAAATGTGAGTTTTCAAATTTTCCTATGCCAACTTAGTTGGGTTAGATTTGGAATGTACAGATATGGAAGGGTGACCAATTAGTTTGCATCCAGGAGAAGCATAGTTACCATAGAACATGAAGGTATAATTATCTAGATGGTGTTTACAACAATGTTTAGTTGTTGCTATTTGTATTTTCAGCTGTCCATTAATTGATCAGAAGCAGAAATTCCATTCCAGAGAATGTCCAGACAGAGTGTCTCCAGCTCTATGGGGATGGGATGCTGGGACAATCCTTTTAGGAAAATGTCTCCCAGATCACATGTAGCACAAATGAGCAAAACCAAAATGGACAAAAGATTTCATTCAATCAGAAAAAACCCTAATGCTTCAACTGGGGCAAGATGAGAATAACATGGAATGTGATTACCTTTCTTTCAGGCTGGTATTGAGGTAGCATTCCTCACCTCTCTTCACACAGCTGCTAATGCTCCATGGGAAAATATCCATCTCAACAAGAGGTGGAATTGTGCAGTGTTTTTGTTCCAAAGCATCCTATGTAGTTACTCTAGCATTGCTCTGTCACAACCTGAAAGGGTTGTAGAAGTATCTTGTGCTATTGCTTCTATTTTATTGCTGGGGAAGCTGAGGTACATTCATAGTTAAGTTATTGGATCACAAAGGTACAGAAAGGTAAACCAGGCTTTGTACCATTAACTCCTTATTCCACTGAAAGTGTGCACCATGAGAGAAGCAAATGAATAACTCTGGCAACATGTGAAACCTTAAGGCTCGGGGGTAGTGCTGGGGACCTGGAATAGTAAACCCATGTGAGTTAGCATCAAGAGTATGGGCTATAGATTTAGACACGTCTGAGTTTGAGTCCTGGCTTTATGGGTGATATGGACTAATACTTGTGTCCTTCATCTCCAATAATTTATAATTGACACCCTAACTTCCACTGTATTTGGAGATGGTTCCTCCAAGGATGTAACAAGTGTTAAATTAACTTATGAGGATGGAGGTCTGATCTTACATGAGTCGTGTCCTACTGTTCTACAAATAAGAGACATTGGAAAGATTATTCCTGTCTCTCCCTCGACTCTGCACACACCACACCACACACACACACACACACACACACACGAAAGACCAAGCGAGAACACAGTGAGAAGTTAGCCAGTAGAAGGATCTGTACTGGAAATGGATTAGACTTTATCTTGATCTTCTAAATATCACTATAAAAAATAAAATCTTATTATTTAAGACACCCAAGTCATAGCATTTTGTTATGGTCACCTGAAAAGATGAATGTCATCTATGCCATATATGTCTCTTGATGAAATATCCCTTCTCATCTTCATTTTCCAAATGCAAGTAATTATAGCAATGCCTTGTAAGATAGTGATTGAGATAATGCGTTTGAAGAACAACACTTATCTTTAGAATCCATTTATTTAGCATGTTGATTGAGTATGTACTTTCTTTTAAGCATTACTTGCACATCCAGGAAGGATTTTTAACATCCTGTTATAAACATTAGGCATCAAAGTTCTATTTAATACACACACACACACACACACACACACACACACACACACTTAGCTAAAGACCTAGTTTGGGACACCAGGAAAGGGAAAGAAATGGGGTCCATGAATTAGTACACTATGCTCTAAGCACTCCAAACACACAGCATTATGACATAATGAAAACAAACAAACAAACCAACCACATTTTCTAAGAAAGCCAGAGGGAACAAAACAGAGATCATGAGTAAAAGGGTTAACTACTGGTGGAAAGTTGTATTTCTTCCACTTTAGGAAAAGCAAGCAAACAAAACAGGAAGAAGTGTGTACATTCCAATGGAGTGGACCTGAGGAGTCCAGTACTGATAACCTACATTCGCTCAGTGAAGTGTGTAACTCAAGGTTTCCTGAATGGAAAGAAGGGATACAGATAGATAAGGGAAGTTTAAGGTGGAAAGAAAAAGGTTGGTAGTTGAGTGAGAAATGCATTTTCTGAAGAAGTTTGGTAGGTTTCCTAGGCAGGGTTTGACTGAGCATGACTGGAAATGGAGTAGACTTTGTGGGAACATATTTTAAAAAGTTAAAGTGTTTAAGAACCCTTATTGAAGTAGGTTTTGAAAAATTTAAGCCTATATGAATATTATTGAAGTAGATTTTGAACACTTTAAGCCTACTATATGTATTATAATAGTAACAAAATTCTCCTAGAGCCTTTCAGAGCTAGAACTATACTCAATAAGTAATCCCCACTGTGGATCAGGAAATGGATTAGGTTTGTGGGCATATATTTAAAAAGAAACCAATCAACTTAGTTTGGGCTCTCTCCATCACCCCAGGAATATTGAGCTGCTTGAATATAGGCCAGAAAGAGCAGTGAGTTGGTTCAAGGAATGCTGCAGTTCTTATATTAACAACGTGGGGTGGGGAGGAGGTGGGGATGGGACAGGGAGATAAGAGTCAAACTTAATTGCAGTGAAAGGCTTTAATGTTTGAGGAAGGATGTGAGGTCAGAGGTGAGGCATAGTAAGTAGAAAAGTGATGAGTTCCACAGACTGGAAGCTCTGATGAGGTGATCATCAGGGAGTGGAATGTTTGAGATCAGGGTGGAGTCACTATCATAGACAAAGTCGGAGTTGTGACCCTGAGAGTCATATTTGTAGAGGCAAGAGTTGAAAAATCTAAAGAGTAGAGAAGCCATGGATTTAGAGAGTCTATTCATATGTATGGTGAAGTTATACAGAGATTACAAAAGCAGGGGAGAAGGTGACAACCTAGGGCTCCTAAGCAAAGCCTTCAAGGGGAGAGAAAGTTATGTGGCTATGGTCAGAGAGACAGATACTGGTTAACCACCAGGCATCTGTGAAAACTGAATGGTTTTGAGAGAGATTGGGGGACAAACAGTAATAATAATATTTAAATATATTCACCCTACCTCCTAGCTTGGAGACATAATTAGTGTGAGCTAGAACACAGGATTGAGGGGTTATAAGAAAAAACATGACCAGGCAAGGACAGGGAACAGGAGAACAATGGGAATTCCTTATTGATTATAGTTCTAGTTCTGAAAGACTCTAGGGGAGTTTTGTCATTGTTATGCATATAGTACATGTTCATGTAGGCTTAAAATTGTTCAAAATCTACATTAATAAGGGTTCTCAAACACTTTAACCTCCCTTCTAGCCCACCACTCACCAGTGGCAGTGGAAAGGAAAGGTTAATAGGGCAAGAGGGATGTGGACTTGTTTAGAAATAGTCTGGGGGGTGATTCTAACTTTTGTTGTCAGGATATCAACAGTTCAGTTCACCTGAATCGGCAGTGGTAGCTTGATGCACTCACAAACACCATTCATGTATCAGCAATGGCAGTTTGGGTCCAGTAGAAACTGCAAGTCTCTGCCAATGGGCATGAGTTGCAGAAGCAGCAATAAGGCACCAGAATATCATGAGAAGCTCTTTGGTGCATTTCTCTCTATGAAGTTGTTACCAGTGATGATCAGTGAGGAAGGCAAGGTGAACCAATACCACAGCATTATTAGGGAAAACCAGTATCAGCAAACCCCAATGAGGCCAGCAAAGAGTGGCAAGATGAACCAATGCCACAGCATCATCCATGGTCCACATGTGGACATGTCCTCTCAAGCATCTTTTCCAGCAAAACATCACATGTCCTTTATCCAGATGCAGCTTTCAGAAAAACACCATGTATCTGTTCTCAGCAAAACATCCTCTCATAAGACAGTTTCCAGAAAAACATTGCATGACACAACTGAGTCTCCATAGAAACCAGAGATTTTCACTTCAGAGTCATGAAATACTTTGGTAAATAATACATAATTCATCAAGCTGTATTACAAGTGTCAATTATTCAGCTGAGCATACTGTACTATTGCTAAAGTGTGAACTATATCCGCTACAAATAAAGTTTGATTAAATGTTTTATTTTTCATATAATTAAGACCACATCTTGGAAGGTAGCACACTAATAGCAAAGCTGTCACTTTGTGGGAAGGAAAAACACTAGAAAACCTACATGGATATATCTTGAAATAGGATGAAGAAATAATAAAGATGAGATACCACAAGGTTGAGGGCTTTGAGAAAATGACTCTTATATCTAATGATTAGATAGGAAATACTGCATGAAGTTAAGCTCTATAGATGACAGATGAAGGAATGATCTCTAAATAGGATAAAGTACAATTGCCGTAGTAACTATTTGAGCCCCAGGTCCAGTAGTGTAGAGGATTATGAGGTAATAAAAATACCGTGGTAAATCTTTGCTGAAAGCTAGTTCAGGAGCATTCATCATTGGAGAACTCTACAGAATCATAGAGCTAGGCACAAGCTCTCATGGGTGTTAGACGTGACTATTTATATTAGCTTGTGTAAAGAAAAATGACAACTGTTTTGGAAGACAGATTTGGGAATCTGATTTATAGTCAAGGAGAGATACAGATCCTGTCTCATCTGGCAAGAACAGGAGTGAGATGGGCATGGTGGTGGTTGAGTAGATGTGGTGATGGTAAAGAAAAAGAAACGCAGTGAGTCAGCTACAGCATGATGCTACTTAGGAGAGGAGATCAAATCCAAGAAATGCCTTTCAGATACTGGAATCCCAAATTAGCCAAGAGAACACTGCTGTGCCCTTACACCCTTACTGTGTTCATTTTTTACTCACAGAATCCTGGAGCTATTTATAGGAACAGTTTAGAAGTGACATCCTTTGTTCCTCCAGGTGGTAGGATTTAATATGATTTTGAGCTCCTAAAATAGTTGGTATGCTAATTTAAAAATTTAAAACAGGAAACAAATGCTTACTTAAAGTGACATGAACAATAAGACCAAAAAAAAAATCCAACAACAACAAATCTCAACTATTTTGGTTAAAAATTGGCAAAGGACTTGCTTTCATGGGTAGATTATCTTTCCAAAGGAGTATTCAGTTGCCTAGTGAGCACATGTTAGGTACTCAGAACCACTAATCATCACAGAGATAAATCAAAACCACAGTAAGATTCTCCACCAGGATGTTTCTGATCAGCAGAACAAATGATAACCTCTGGGGAAGATGTGAAGAAATGAGAAGCCTTATGACTTGCTGGAGGCAAGGTAAACCAGTACAGCAACTGTTAAAATAGAGAACAGTGTGATAATCCCCACCCCCAAATTAAACATGCACTTGCCGTGAAGCAAGTTTCACTTCTGAGCATGCCTAAAGGAACCAAGCAGGGACTTAAATAGATATTTTTAAGTTCAACTTCATAGCATTATTACAAAATCCAAAAGGCAGAGGCAACCCACGTGTCTATGGACTGACAAGTGGTCCACACATATAAGGCTTTTCATTCAGCCTTAAAAAAATGAATCAAATTCTGATAAGTTTCACAGAATGGATGAACCATGAAGAAAGCCAAGTACAATGAGCTAGGCACAGAAGGACACACATTGCATACCTCTCAGTGTGCAGTGCTTAGAGGGTTCAAATTCATGGGGCTGGGAAGCACAGTGAAGGTTGTTAGGGGCTTGGAGGAAGACATGAGTATTGTGTTTCTGACTGTTGGAGATGATAATGTTCTGGAACTGGATAGGGTTGATTGTTGCGACGTGAGTGTATTTAGGGTTGTTGCTGAGCTGCACATTCAAGATGCCAATGTTTTTAAAAACTTGTATTTTACCAACATTTATAAAGATTGATTAGAAATTGATGAGGATATCTAAACAATTATGGGGAAGTAGGTGTTGAATTGGCTCATCTGTGGTGGGGCTGATCTCAGATTTGCTTCTTTCCCTATCTGGGTGTGTAATCTGAAAGGGAAGTGAGCGTGACACAACTGTAATGTGCAGCTGACATAGCCCTGAGAGGTGTGGCACACACAATCAAGACAGAGAAATAGCTGAGGTCTGAGTCAGAGATGCTCAAAATACTGCATCGCAGTGATGTTAGGGAAGAGGGGAGGAATCACACCAGATCAGTGCTACCCAAGTCATTTGTTCTCACTGATGGGAACAAATTGAGGTGTGGTGGAAAGAACACTGAGGTAGTTTTGAAAGTCAGAGATCTGAGCTCACACTCTAATTGCGTGTTTTGGGGGGAGGAGTGGTGAATGAGAGAAGCACCCCCACAAAATCTGGAAAAGGAGCATATACAGGCTAAGAAGGATCAGGAGGGTTTTTCGTGGGAGAGGAAGTCGATAAACTTCTTCCAGGCTAAGAAGGAAGATCTCGACCATTTGCTGACATGGATTGTTAGCTTAAAAAAAAGGAGAAACTGGGGAAAGGTGCCCTGGCAAATGTGATGGAAAGCAACCAGGATTAGTAAGGATTTCTGTGTGGCACCAGGGGCCCTTCAGAGATTAGATAAGGGGGATTTTGTAGCCAAACTAGTCACAGCTGTTACATGACTTTTCCCAGTGACAGGTTGGGAATGAAGAGTATACATAGGGGTGAGGAGATGGCAAAGCAGGTAAAACATTTGCCCTGCATGCATGAGGACTCACACTTAGATCCCCAGGTCCTACACTAACCTGGAGACAACAGTGGACATCTGTAATCCCAGTGCTTCCATGTCAAGACAAGAGGCAGAGACAAAAGAAGACCTATATGCTCATGGGTCAGATAATCCAACTAACAGTGAATGACCAGACCCAAACAAGGTGGAATTCAAGGACTGACACCCAAGTTTGTCCTCTGAACTTCAGATGCTCATCGGGCATTCTTGTGATTATGATGATTCCTGTTGAAGGTGGCTTTTGATTGAACATATTCAGGGTTTAATTACCATCTAAAGGACCCTGGGGGGGCAGTAAAGTATGTGAAGGCCAATCATATACAGATATTTTTGCAGGAAAATCGCTAAAGAAAAGATTTAATAGTTTGTACATTGTTCTGTAATTTCTGGGTGTTAAGATTTGGAAAGTAAAGAGGCAGTTTTTAAACGTACAAAAATATTGCAAAGGGGTTATGTTTTTAGTTTCCCTGTAGAAAACATTCCAAACTCAAACTCTGCTGTTAGGGACCAGCTCAACCTTCTGTAGATTATGACTGTTGCTGTAGGTGCAGCCCATGTGCTGTGCCTCAAGACAGAAATAGAGCAATTCTATTATTGGGACAGGTTTAGTGGCCACCTTCATCTCAAATATTTATCTTTTCTTCACTCTCTGAATGAATATTGATTCACTGTTCTAACAGGCAACCAAAAGGAAGTTTGCCAAAGTTTTCTTGGCAAAGCTATGATGTTTTGAAATCTACTAGACACAGCAGCATGTTGTTGTTGTTGTTGCTTTGCATATGGTACCATGCTGAAGCTCTTCTGCATGCTGATATGTACCACTGACTGCTTTGATCTTAGCCACTCATGATCACCTTTGCATGTCATATCACTCAGTTTCCCCACTAGTGAAACATGAATAATCTCATAGGTATCCTCATGAGTCCCTAGAGGATTAAACAAGATAATGCATATGGAGCCCAGAGCATAATACCAGCAAATAGAAAGTACTCAACCAATCAATTACTCCTTGCCTTAGTATAAGCCTCAGTCTTTCCTATAACTCACTCTCACGGTTTGGGTGAACTTCCACCCCCTAAGTTGCTCCATTATGAGCCAGTATGAGGCAGTCGCAGTCACCATTGCATTCTCTCTCTCTCTCTCTCTCTCTCTCTCTCTCTCTCTCTCTCTCTCTCTCTCTCTCCCCCTCCCTCCCTCCCTCCCTCCCTCCCTCCCTCCCTCCCTTCCCCCTTTCTTTCCCTTTCTCCTTGTCTTCCACTTTTTCTCTTTCTGTATATAACTTTAAATGCCAAAGTTTTGGGGTAGGTACCTTTAAGGCAAACATTCTAACAACAACAACAACAAAAAAAAAAAACAGCTAAATACTCTATGAATTAGGCAGCATTCTCTAGAGGAACAGAATCAGTGCCATGCATAGCTAAGTAATAGGTAGGTGAGTAGATGATAGATAGATAGATAGATAGATAGATAGATAGATAGATAGATAGATAGATAATCTATTAGACAAATTTGCAGGCTAGTATCTAGAGCCTAACAATGGCCTGATGGCCATCTCCTCACTGAATGACTGTTCCTATAGGTGAGAGATGCCTTGGCATTTCCTATCCAGCCCTAAAAGCCTTCTTTGTCTAATTCTGCCAAGTTCAAGTTGGGTACCCTTCCTGAGCATTTCCCAAGCTGTGCTGGCCTCTGTGCACTTCACATTACCCAAAGAATCACCTTCTTATCCTTTTCTCTTCCTAGATTCATAAGGGCAAAGGTCACATCACCCTGGTTCATCATTGCATTCCACTGGGCTACCAGGGTCATAGAAACCTCTCAATAATGACATATAGAACAAATCCATGCCAATCCACGGAACATGAATTGTCACTTTTGTTTTACAAATGAAGAGATTGTGGCAAATTTACAAAGCATAATCCAGGTAGAAATGGGAACGGGATAAACTTGGAGCTGAAGAAACTATTGTCTGCCTAAAGTTCTGAGCCTGTAGCTGTTATCTTTTACTATTACAGACTTCGGAGCAGTAAGGGGCTACAAATGTATTATCGCCAAATTGTGAGTTTTCCTCCAAAGAATCAGAAGGATGATGCAATGATACAGAGAAAGTGAGGCGTCTCTCCAGAATCATACAGATGAGAACTAGCATTCAGCCACATCTCCTGCCTCCTTTCCATTTTAGATATCAGCTTTGGAAGCCTGTAAATAAATATTTAACACAAAATGCTTCTGCATGCTATGTTCCAGTGAGAGTAGAAGAGCAGATGGCTGGGAGAATGGTCATTTTGACTTTTAAAGGTAAGGTGACACTGGGCACTGTATCAGGGACTACAGAGGGAGAGGACAGTGGAGAGCTGGGAAGGTCAGATTGTGAAAACCTTGGTGTCCCATCTGTATGTGGACACAGAACTCTTTTTTGCTTTGTTGAGGTCAACTGATGTTCTTTTCTTTTTACTCACTTAATGTTTAGTTGTGACAATTTCAGTCTAGCTACCAGGTTTGTCAAAGGGATCTGTTGCCATTTTAGGAGGAAAATGAAAAGATGTTTAATGAAAATCTTCAGTAGTGCAGTATCCCTGCACCAAGGAGTGTGACGTTTATACAATGGGTGTGCAAAAGTAATTTATCAGACTGCAATTCTTTTAAAGTTAGCTAAGGCTCATTTGACCCACAACATCCAAGTAAGTCCAACTCAACTGTAATGTCAGAGCCTGGAGGACTCTTATCCCAATCCTCACTGATATTTGGTTTCTAAAATTCAGGTCCATTTTTTATAGGATTTTGTTTTATTCCCAGTCTGCCTTAAGGATGACTGAACTAGATATGAATGTCAACATCCAAAAGAGGTCACTGGCACAGAAAAGAACAATTGAGCAGTGATGATATCACTAAAATTTTATGGAGAAGTTAGAGGAAATATTTATAGCAGATATGGTATCTACTTTTAGATTTTTAAATTCTTCCTGCACACAGCATCCACCATAAGGATCCTGTCTTTGTTACCCAGGCTAGTTACTAGAACTTCAAATCTTTCTCTTTATTATGTAAAAACACACCCATTGTCTAATCCAGGAATAGACCTGGTCTAATAGGCCAGGAAGCAAGATAAGCTCCATATTCTAATCAGTTATAAAAAATGTTATAACTCCATTTCCTACCAATGAGGTCAAAATATATTTTTATTAGGGAAATCCTGGAACAACCCCCCATATCATCATAAAAGGGTTATGTTAACACTAGCTTCTTTAAATGTAAAAGAATAAAGTCTTACGCTCAAGATAACTCTATCTTTAAGAATGAAGTTATTCTCATCAATCCCTGGGGAGAAATTTGTCTGAAAAGCAAACTTAGGTCGGTAAACAAGGGTATTGCTTGTCAGTCTTGCGAAGGAAAGAGTCAAATATTTAAAAAAATGTTCTAGGTGTTGATTGTGTCAACAGGATGGGAACAAAGGATCTAGGAAGTGTTGCTTGCCCTCTGCATAGTTAACTCTTAGCCACTTGTGGGTTCCACATGAAGAGTAAGGTAAAACTGATGAGAACCATTCATTCCAGCTGAAATTAGAATCCTGAGAAGACATCATCCAGTGGAAATAGTGAAAAAGAACCGAGACAATCAGAAGAGGAGGGAGGCACTCAAAGGGAAGGAGGGTTTTGAGCTCCCATTCTCTGCTGAGAAGTTCATTATACAGGGCAACTGAATCTTATAGGGAAAAGCTAACAGTATATTTCCTCATAAGAAAACATGGTTGTTATAAATGGGTACAGGCATTCCCCTGCTTCAAGTTTTTAATAAGGAGCCTTTTGTGTTAGCAAGAAACCTGAAACTAGTGTCTGACATCAACTTTCAGCATCTACCAGATACCTGAGTAAAGGAAGGGAAAGAGAAATTGAAATACATATATATATATATATATATATATATATATATATATATATATATATATATATATATTGGGGCTCAGAAGCTTTAAAAATAGTTTTTCCTATGTGGAATCTTTTTGGGAAATAGAATTTCAACTGAAAATTCAAAAGCAAAACGCAAAAGCAAAACAACACCAGATAAAATTAGATAACTTTCCTTGAATTGGGGCTGGTGACCAGAAGTCTGTCCATTCCCTTCAGTCCCTCTCTCACTTGTGTGGATGCTATACTTGTCCTCCTGAGAACTCTAGAGACTTGATGACCCTCAGTTGATAACCACCCTAAGCCCTCTCCCCTTACAAGCTTGGAGACTACATGTGACTTTCTTTCTTTCTTTCTTTCTTTCTTTCTTTCTTTCTTTCTTTCTTTCTTCCTTCCTTCCTTCCTTCCTTCCTTCCTTCCTTCCTTCCTTCCTTTCACAACTTTCAGGGGAAAAACCAGAGGTTTGGGGAAAGATCATTAGGGGATTGAGTGTCTGAGACATTAGGAAAGTCTGTAAGTTATCTCAAGATGTCTAAATGAGGATTTTTGCCTTTCACTGGTCTATAATGTGGTTGGATGAAGTGTTTTGTTGCATCCCTAAGTCCTTATGTAAGTCTGAGTGAGGAACTCACTCCTCTTTCCATCCCCTATGTCACCATGCAAAAGGCAGAGTCTCTCAGGGAACCTTCCCTGGTCTTCTGGCTCTTTCTCCCTCATTAAGCTTCTGAGGGTATTTTCTAGGTTGGAAGCCCAGTTACCTTCTCTTATTATCTAAGATCCCATTTTAAAACCCTGGTCATCACATATCTTCTCTTTCTAATGAAGCATGGTGTGGAGTTGATGGTGTATGAAGAGAGGGAGGTGGACAGAGTGATCTATGTCTGTGGAGTCCTTCAGTCACATGTGCCTTGGTCTGGCTCTAAAATCATGCATGGGAGATAGACCTCATCATACTCTCCTGCTGTGGATTTTCTGGAGATGGATGATAAATCATAAAAGTTAGTTTGGCATATTGTAGCCAAATATTAAAGAAATTCAGAACTGAAAATTTGGCAAGGACTGATAATGTGGACAAAATGACAGAATTCAGTTCAACTCACAGACAGATAACAAAAGTAGGTTTTCCTTCAAGGAAGTAAGTCAATTTATTTCATTTAGACAAGGCAGACTGCATATATATCACCTATAATTACAAAGAGCTGCAAAATATCTTAAAAACCTGAATATAATATAATCTAGTTAAACCTTAGTCAATTTTGGCCTTGACAAACCCCATTTGTGAACCTTTTATCAATTTGAATATCCACTATACATTTTTTATAACATAATTTCTCAAAGTGGCAAAATCACATTTACTAATGGAATATATAAGTGTATCCACTCATACATGTATGAAATAGCCAGGTTTGGTGGCTCACACCTGAAACTTCAGCACTTGGGAGGCTGAGTCAAGAGGATTATGGTTCCAGAAAGACCTGAACTGTATAGTGCAACTCTAGGAAAAATAAGAGCCTAGAAATGTATCTTGGTGGCAGTGCCTGCCTAGCCTTGATTGAATCCCTAGAATTGAAAAAAAAAGTATAAATAGATACATTTTAAATTATACTTAGTAATGTTCTTTCATTAGTCTATCTTCCTGAAAACTGCCTAGGTATCTGATGAACATGCATTAATTTGAGAGTCAGTCTAAATCACTAAGTTACCAGAGGATTTGAGAAGATATATTTTATGGGAAGATATTTTTTACTCTCTCTCTCTCTCTCTCTCTCTCTCTCTCTCTCTCTCTCTCTCTCGTGTGTGTTTGTGTGTGTGTGTTTGTGTGTGTGTGTGTGTGTGTGTGTTAGTCATGCATATGTGTGTGGAGGCCAGATGTCAACATCTGGCATCTGTCTCTATTGGTCTCCACTCCATTAATTAACTTATTATTTGAAACAGTCACTCACTCAGCTTTTCATTTTGGTCAGGCTTGTCATAGCAAGCCATTGGGATTCGATTGTCTCCACTCCACCTCCTAGAACTGGAGTGATGGGCACTTGTCAAAACACTCATTCTTATGTGTGTGGGGGATTTAAACTTAGGTCATTAAACATGTACAACAAACACCTTTTACTCATTGAGCCATGGCCACAGGTTTTAGAAAATATCTTTAGGTGAAAAAATGGATATACTATAAAATATAATTACTGTTGAGAACTAATGAGATGGCTCAATGGATATCTTAGGATTTCATTGCGAAGAGATACCACGACCAAGGCAAATTTTATAAAGGACAACCTTTAATTGGGGCTGGCTTACAGTTTCAGAGGTTCAGTCCATTATCATCATGGTAGGAAGCATGGTGGCATCCAGGAGAACATGGTGCTGGATAAAGAGCTGAGAGTTCTACATTTTGATTTGAAGGCAGCCAGGAGGAGGGTCTCTTCCGCACTGGTCAGAGCTTGAGCACCAGGAGTGCTCAGAGCCCAACTACACAGTGACACACTTCCTTCAACAAGGCAACAACTCTTCTAACAAGGTCACACTTCCTAATAGTGCCACTTCCCATTGGCCAAGCATATTCAAACCACTACAGTGGGTAATTTCACTCCCACCAAGCCTGACTGCCCAAGCCCAACTTTGAAACTCACATGGTGAAGAAAGAGAACTGATTTTGGCAAGGTGTTCTCTGGCTTGCACATGAGCTCCATGGCACACATGTACACATAAATAAAAATATAATTACAGATGAAAATTGTCATTAAAATGATTCCACTTGTTAATATACTTAAAATGTCATGATCTTAAATGTTTAATGATGTAAGTCATGCTCCTTATTCTACCAGTGAAGCCAAATACATTTAGTTTATACAAAAGTGAATGAAAAGCCTCAAGCTTATATTCAACCCTGGTGCTGGAAAGGATTTCCTTTTATTGTTACTGTGACAAAATATCTGTCAAAACAATTTCAGGAAGGAAGGATTTATTTTGCCTCATGTGTTGAGGGTACAGCTCATCACAACAGCAAAGTCCTGGCAGCTGGAGTGCAGGGTGGCTGGTCATAGTGCGTCAGCTGTTGGGATTCAGAGAGAGAAGGACGCTGTGCTCAGTTTCTCCTTGTTATTCAGATTCAGACCCCAACCCATGGGACAGTGCTCCTCCATTTTGGATAGACTTCCCTTCCTTCGTTCTGTAAACACCCTCATAGACACCCTCAGCAGTGTTTTGATGGTGATTCTGAATCCAGTCAAGTTGACAATGAAGATTAAACAAAGGAAATGATAAAAAAAAAAAACTAACATGTGCCAGGCACTCCCAAATTGTAATTTAATCTACTAATATTCACTCTCTGCACCGAGTACTTTACAGAATTCTTGCAAGGTAAACAGAACTGCCTCACTTTGTAGAAAATACAACTGAGGCTCTGTAAACTTGCCCACTTACCCTATGTCATGATACTGGTCTCTCTCTAATACCCTGTATCAGACAGCAGGAGATAGTTTAGTGACCCCAGAGAAACCTTATGTTACATATTATAGATAACAAGTTATAGATGTGTCTCAATGGGGGGAATCTACATCAGAAAGGTTCTCTTCCACCCTCAATAATCCAAGTCCCCGAGGAAGCCCAAATCAATAAGTGGTGATCTATTGTGTAAGAATGAGGCTGAAATTCCCATGGGACAGAAGGTCACTCTCATTTAGAACCACTCAGCCAGGCAGCCAGGAGCAAGTCCAGCCATGCAACAATAGGACCAGCTTCTGCTTCTGCCAGAAACTCACTACTCCTGCTGAAGCCACAGGGCACATTCTTCATTTTAAGAAAAGTGTCCCAAACTAGGTCTTTAGCTGAGTGTGTGTGCGTCTGTGTGTGTGTTTTTGTGTGTCTGTGTGTATTTTAAATACTAGCCAATACAATAAAAATTTGATGCCTACTGTTTATAACATGATGTTAAAAATCCTCCATATTCAAACCTTTAAGAGAGAACAGCTAGTTAACTGGTGTTAATGTCAGGAAGGACGAGACTGGCTGATGCCTTTAGTTGATGAATGAAGCAGCTTCCTCACCTCCTTCAGGAAAGCCCATTTAGTGGTAAGATCAGATAGTTTTCAAGTTGGTTAGAACTTTGCAGACATGACCATAATTAATTATTTCACCCATGCTATTATGTTATTATCCTCCTCAAATTACCTATTGGAAAACAGTCAAGGATGATTTGAGTTCTTTGCTCAAATGCCACAGGGCTGGTAAATGTCAGTGGCAGGATTTGAAGTCAACAGAATCCAAAGGCTGAGCTCTTTATTGATAGATTAAAAGCATTCCCAGAAAAAAATATGGAGGAGCATAGTAATAATGACCAGGCATGACTCATGCATCTCTGTTCCCACGACTCCTCAAAATGTGTCATTGTTGACTTCATCAAGACATAGTGTAAGCTGCTCCACTTTTTGAAGCTGAGATGCTCTTGTGACTTTCTCTGGTGAATAGAATACAATCAAAGTGTCACAATACAAGCTTGGAACTCTAGATATTTTCATAAGATTTTTACGGGTTTTGAGGTAATTTCACTACATGCATGGGCACTCTTAAAAGCTGAATAGAAAGTGTATTATCAGATAGTGACTGCACAGTGAACTTGCCCAAATCATGTAGCTATGAGCTTCACTGTCACACAGCTACTGTGTGACTGTGGGATGACAGGAACTTTGGCTGGTCTTACCTGGGCTCACAGGGGTAACTGTAGGCAGAAGGACTTGGATGAATTTGGGACATCTAAGATGGTTTTACTCAAGTGCTTAGGTGCTGCTTACTGTTGACTAGAGAGCCTCAGTCCTGCTTCTTGTGAACACTCATCTGTCAGGAGAACGAGCTATACTTATTCATGATGTCATGGTCCCAGCACCCTTGAAGAATGAGTATAATTGCCTTTTATGCACAAAAACCACATCCTGGTTGCCACACTTCAGTTAACAAGAACAGTTCGTGAGGAACTACAGAAGCCAAACAAAAAGGTTAGTCCATTAAGGGACTTTCCTAGATCCAGGAACTATAGACTTGTCTTTGATGGATTCAGTCTTTGTTCTTATTTTGGCAGGTAATGGGTTCTGTTAGCTGGATTCTAAGGTCAGAATGGTGCCTCTAATGTTATTGGTTGTGCTAAGGTCTCAGGGCCTATTACATAGCCACAATTCTTGCAAGCCACCATATTCTGGAATGTGTTTTAATCTATCATTTATCACAAACTACCCACTTTATTCTCTTCTCTCCTCTTCTCTTCTCTTCTCTTCTCTTCTCTTCTCTTCTCTTTTCTTTCTCTCTTTCTTTATTTCTTTGCTTTGGAATATTACACCTGTATGCTATGTAGAATTAAAGGATTTAAACCCGGAGGGACCTTAAAGTACCATTTAATTAGACTGCTGTTTTACAGAGATGGGAACAAATAAGAAATGAGAAGTGGCTCATCTCAAGCCATGGTTTTTTAATAGGCGGAGCCAGGGCTAACCTCAAGGCTTTACAATACCACGTCTAGAATTCTTGTTGTCATACTGCCCTTCCAACCACATATGCAATAATAAGATATTCCAGATCAGTTCATAAACCTGAGTCGTGGGCATTGTTGTGTTTTTCTAACCTAGTGACTTGGGTGAGATCAAAGACTGTAGGCTGAATGGATGAAATAAAAGAGAGAGAGAGAGAGAGAGAGAGAGAGAGAGAGAGAGAGAGAGAGAAAAGGTGGTGAAAACCTGTAGAAAAATTAAATGTCTCTGAAAGGTATTGCAAGATTCCCTCAGCTTACCCATTTCCTCATCAGAGAAGTCTGATCTTTTCCATGAGAGCTGACCTGACAGAAATGAAACAAGATTTCCAGTTTTCCCCATCGACAGAAAGGCCTTTCTCTACAAAGGCCTTCTGCCTCCAGCCTGAAAAGCATTCTGGCCAGGAGTATTTATTTGCACGTGGTTTCAAAGGTAGGATGGAAGAGAATGGAAAGGAGACTAATAGTGCTTTTGTGAGTTAACTATTAATTCAGAGAAAGCAATCTACAGACTGAAGCCAATCTAGAGTTGATCCAAAAGTTCACAGCTGAAAGAGCCAGAGCAAACACTTAGACCAATCACTGAGGCTAACATCAGGCAGGAAGTCCAACACTGGAAAAGTGTAAAGATAACAACCAAGCCTTTCTTAGCCCAGGTGGCCCCATTCCTGGACCTAACTTCTAACCACCTGAGCTTCAGTTCATCTTCTAGTGAGGAACCCTGTCCATAGGAGCATGTATTTATGTAATTGATGAGAAACAGACAAACATGACTGTCATCTGAAGTACCATGTGCCCAGCATGGGTATGTCAAGTGACTGTGGTTTCATCAAAACAAAGTCTGTGTTAGAGAAATGGCTGCTCAGAGCATCTGTGGATCCTCCTTTGTAACCTTAGAGACCCATAATAAACCTTCAATTTAGCATAATAAAATATTAACTGATACATTTTTCCCATAAGGATCTTGTTGAGGGGGAAACAACCAGGCTTTGCATAGGAAAAATTGTGTGCCTCCCAGTTACTTCAATAAAGAGCTGTGTGGCTTGTGGCAGGCAAACACCCTTTACATCTTAAAATGCCCTTATCTGTAAAGATAAAGAGCTCAAGGTACCAGCCAGTTAGCAATTCCTATGAAAAGCCATAAAACAATAACAACTAAACCCCGCCAGGCAGTTTAAAATGCTAAAATCATATGTATTATTATTAGAAGTAGTAGTAGTAGTATTTTATGTAATCTAGATTGACCTCAGATGCTGACGTTTTAGCCAAGGATGGCCAGGAACTCCTAATCCTCCTGCCTTTACCCTTCAAAGGTGGGAATTATAGGTGGACATCACAGTGCCCTGCTCAAATGGATCATTAAATTTTTAAAGTATAGTGAGATGCTAGAAGAACAGGGGGAGACTAAGCATTAGAGTACTTGCTTAGTATGCAAAAGGTCTGGGTCGGAACACCAGTACAAAATAGAGGGGCTTTAAAAATTTAGTGAGATGAAAGGAGGAAAGATATACTAACACTCTGAGCCTGGTTAAAGAGGAAAAGGCATACTACATTAGTGCTAGGATGGGGCCATTCATATGCCCTGTCTGCTGTGCTGGCCTTTCTCATTGATGGTTTTGTTATGGAAACAAAGGGACTATATAGAGGGAAAGAGCCTGGCCAAGAGTACATGCTTTCTTTTTTGGTAAGCCTGGAGACAAGTTTATCTGAACAATAGTCAAGGGGTGGGGGGAAGCTATAGCTTGTCAGTTATGCCACTGGGCAGCCAGGGGCTTCATTCACATTTACTCTGTAGAGGAGTCAGCAAGGATGTTAATGATCTGTGGTTGACTCAGACTTCATGAAAGTTGTTTATTCATGGTTTAGACAGTTAATGCACCTAAATCATTTGGTGTCTCATACTTCATGTGCTTTATAAATCATTTAAATCCAGTTCACAACTATTTCATAAATATTGTGTGTCTTTTAGACCTTTCATTTCTTTGTATGTGTGAATGTATGTTTGTATGTATGTGTGTCTATACTTGTGTGTGTGTGTGTGTGTGTCTGTGTGTCTGTGTGTGTGTGTTTATGTGTTATAGTTTCCAAGCTCTTTTGAGAGGTTTGAATGAGAAAACCTTCTTTAAAATAAAAAGTTTCACATAATTATGGTTTGGTTTGGTTTGGGCTTTGGTTTTTATTTTTTGAGACAAAGTTTCTCTGTTCCCTGGCTGTCCTGGAACTCATTCTGTAGATCAGTCTAGCCTTGAATTCATCAGATCCACCTACCCCTGACACCTCTGAGTGCTGGGATTAAAGGCATGTGCCACTACACCCAGCTTCATAATGTTCCATATAATTTGAAGCAATTAGTATTTCTGTTAATATGATGAACAAAACGATTCTGGTCTTGTGGGGACAGAGTAGACAGGTTAGCTTAATCAGCAAGAGGACTTTACCAACTCTACTGACTTCACTAATATTGGAGAAGTTACACAAGTTCTCTGGGACTCAGTTTCCTTGTTTATAAAGTGGGAATGCTAACAATAGCTACTACATCAGGCAAGCTTTGGATGAGGACCTGATATGCTAATACTGTTGGAAGTAGTTTGCCCATAGTAGCAATGAGATGTAGACTCATTTTAACAAATGTCGACTTTTCGGAAGGCATTCTACATTTAGTTACAATTGCTGCATCAGCTTTTATACACGAAGACTTTAGAGGTGGAATGAGCACTGGGGACTATTGAGACTGGATCTTTTGAGGTATTACTTGGAAATACAATGGCTGTGGCAATAGCAGCCTCCTGACATGACAGATACAGGGACATAAATCCCCCGGATTCAGAAGAACTGGCCCTTAGCATCGCACTTTCAGACTTTGTCACAGTTTTTTCCATTCTGTTTACTTGTATTAAGTTCCTTTAACCTTAAATTACCGAAATGATTGTTCTTCATTCAATCACCTTCCTTTAAGACCGTGGCCTATTGATCCTAATACTTAATCCTGATGATTATCTCCAGCATTTCAGGGTAATTTTCTTTTAAACAGGAGAAAGAAAATGCTACTTGTTAAGCAACACTACTCTTTCAGAAGCACAATAGCTCTTCCAGGAAGGGAATTGATTCCTGTTTCATCAAGCAAACACCGGAAACCTGGGTCTCAGGGGACTAAGTTTACATATCGAGTGAAAAGGACCGAGTACAATTCTAAGTCCAGTAGATACTCGACTGCACATTTTTTCCACTACACTAAGCAGTTAAGAATATCCTGGGTTCCTCTCTGACCCTTCCCTCACTTATCCCTCCAATTCTGTAGTAGTATCTTCCATGTGCTCAATGATGTGCTCCCCACAGAAAACACACAGGGCCTTACCCTCGTGAACAAGTAAGAACATTAAGTCCATAATAAATGCACTACAGAATTTTGTGGGGATGGTGAGGGGAGACTGCAGATTAAATGGCTTGGATGTCACAGAAGCCTTCCAAAGGCAGGGGCTCCTACAGGCTGCATGGCCACTGGTGCATTTGGAAGAACTTCAGAGCAGCCTTGCCAGATAAGAACCCTGGTGAAACTATTTGTGTCTGCACAGGCATCCTTACCCAGACACAGAGCTGACCCTACAGGCACCCTGTGCATACTGCCAAGCCATGGCATCTTCCCAGAAAGTCTCCTTGCTCCTTTTCCAAAGATGATTGGCCCTCAAGCTCCAGAGTAGGCCAGAGGCTTGTTGTCTTTAGCTCTTTGCATTAAATATGCTTCCTATTAATTGTGGTTTTTAAAAGTCAAATTAAAACCCTTTGATTTGATTCCAAGATTGATCTTGGTTAACTTAAAGCTTCCCAGCTCTCCTGTCAGAATGTGGGGAGTGGGGGGTTGAGAGTTTAAATCTCAGGCAGACCTTAGATTAATTAGCAAGGATATCAAATTTGTATGTGTGTATTTGTGTGTGTGTGTGTGTGCGTGTGTGTGTGCTTCCAAACCCCAGTCTCTTCATTTAAAAGAAAAAAGATACAGTATATTCTATTTGAGAATGTGATTATGGGTAGATAAATATGTGAATGGACTTACCTTAGAAATATCCTCCATGCTCTACTGCTCTATTCTGTATGGCAGGGTCTGCAAACTGCACTTCCTGTGTCTCCTGCTTCCATCTGGACTGACAGGAGGTACAGGAGGGGCGTGTAGGATGGGAAGAAGGTAAAATGGGGCTGTTCCTCTAGTTTCCTGCGCTTAGCAGGTGCCAGTTTTCTTCCATGGGCCTTGGTGTCTGCGCTCAGATGGTCCTCAGTCTGGTTTCAGCAAGTGAGCCTAGCACATGGGTTGGGGAACACCACCTCCTCTTTCTCCTTTAAGCCTCAGATGCCTGGTGCATCTTGCTGAAGATTAGCTTTGAGATCTTTCATCCCTTCCTGTTTGGTTTCTCCTAGCTTCCATCATTTTTGTAATTAATTTATCTATTTACATCCCAAATCCTGCCCCTTCCACTTCCATCTTTTCTTTGGTCATTTTCCTAGTATAGCGCTCTCTCTGTTTTAAATCCTTAGAGATGCTTTTACTGCCTTCCCCTGAATGTCAGTGAGTGAAATGTACTTGCCTTATGCAATGTATTTTCTCATTGAATAATGAAACAAAAGAAAAGGGGTAAAGATCAGAATCTTTCAGGAAAGACTGGCTAGAGATGCCCGTTAGGGTTACTGGGTTTTCCAGTTTAGTAGCTGGCGAATGAATTTTTAATAACTTGTGTCCCTGACAGAGAGGATTGTTCCTCTTCTACTTATGGATAAATAATGTAATAGGAAACATGCTTTTCACTAGAAAAGAAGGATAGAAAAATAGAAGAATTAGTATTGACAATTCACCCTTCTGGGCTCTGGAACCTGGTTTTGAATGCTGGGAAGTGCTGGCCTCAGAGAGTTAGCACCCAGGCTGTGGACAGTGGGCTATGAAAAGCTGATCCTACTGTGCACAATACGCCATAATGAAGAGCAGATTTCCCCACCCTCACAATCTGGGGTAAATGCTCTTCCTCCTCACCCTAAGGGCAGAGGAGGAATGTTCTGAGAATATTTGCCAGAGAGATTCAGCCAACATCCCATTTGCGCATTACCACTGACAGATTTCCGGCACCTTTTGTTCCCATCATAATCTGAGTCTGAGCATCCAGAATGGGCCTTCGCACAGAGACAGTAAGAACTCCATACGGTGCCACTGAGAAGGGAACCAGGTGGTCCCTGGGTAGAGCTCTTGGTGTGCTAGCATAAGCGGAAAGCTTTTTGATCATCTTTATAATCAAGTGACCGGGACTGTGCCTGGCAGGGTGGGTTCGAGAAGTACAGACAGATCTGGGAAGCAGGCTTTGAAATCCATTTCCCTTCCTGCAGCAGCTCTGGCTTTCCTGACCAATGACTTCCAGGCACCCTTCCGTATGTACCCTAACGCTAATCCTTTTAATAAGCTCATGATGTAGGGTTTTCAAGTCGACTTTATACCTGAGAAACATGAAGCTCAGAGAGGTTAAGTGGTTTGTGTACGTCTGCACAGCTGGCCAGATACAAAGTTAGAAGTCTAAGTCACTGTTTGTGTTCCATAACGTGCATTGTTCCAATTCTACTGTGCTACCATGACTGTTTTGTGGCAGGACTTTAAGAACGCTCCGCAGCCATGTTGTCCATTTTGCAGCTGCTCTTTCCACAAGCCTGGGTGAGGCCTGGTTGGCACAATAATAAAAGAATGCTTCTGAGCACTGAGGAATTGCCTGAGAAGAGTTCCCTGGAGTCAACTTCAGGGTCTTCCCTCCAGCTCTACAGTTAAGCATCAGCTGTACCCCAGGAACTAAGAAGCCATGTGAAGAGGTCAGGGGCTCTGTAGAAGGCAGGCTCTGCATGATGTACTCCACTTCTCTGAAATGGAATGATGGCAGTTGTGAGATGAGAACCAAGAGCTTGTTTTCAGGTCAGTTACCCTCCAAAGTAAACAACTGTAAACCCAAAGAAGCCTAAAAATAAAACAGTATGCAATGATTGGTGTCTTATCATCTTTGATCTCTGATTTATGCTCTACTCTCTTAACATCACAGGCATTGCAAAGGCAATCCCATTAACATGAAGAACCTGAACCTCTATAGTGTCAAATCTGCCCTGACTGGAAGACAGGAGAATATGTCCAATAGAACCCAACGCTGGTCATTTATAAGAAGCCCTAGGAAAGCTAACCCACATCCCACATCCAAAATAAGGATGGTTGGTTTCTTCCCAGATATTGCAACTGCTTCTGAAGGCTGGATGATTCCTTATGCTGATGAGAGAGAGAGAGAGAGAGAGAGAGAGAGAGAGAGAGAGAGAGAGAGAATATTCCTGCACCCTCAGCCACAGGCCCACAGATTTCAGGCTCCCAGGGTTGGTATGTTTTAAAAACCTATTTAAGTTCACACACATGTTTCCCTTACAGCTATGTATTACAACTGGCTCAGGCTGTGGCCTATTATCATCTAATGAAGTAAATCTGGATATGTGGCCTGCCCTGTAGTGCTCACTTATGTGTGCCTGGCAGCTGGCAAGGTTCTTTTCTTCTGGTGTTTGATTTGGTCGTAGAAGAATCCATAGTTCTCTTTCACAAAGTTACCTCTTAACTGACAATCTGTGTATATTATGTTTAAATTCTACTAGTAAACAGGATCTGATCTCTCTTCTCCCTCATAATAAACTTTCTAGCTTTCTTACAAATCAGCAGACACAGCCAGAATTTCCTGAAGCCCTAGCTCTTCCACAGCTAAGATTCTCTTTTAGATTTATAGTATAAGGAAAGGACCCAGTGTCTAGCCAAATGTCCAAAAGGTCTCCAATCACACTGACAGTTAGTCATGAGATAGGGATTTATAGAGAACTTGTGAGCTACATACACAGGAGAAGAATATTATGATACATTAATGCAAAGGATGTCAAACACTATCTAGATTATTAATAAATTGTATGGTTTCCTACCTATACATAAAACACTATTTCTCAAACTCATATACCCTTCCAAAATTATTAGAGTATGACCATAGTCATAGAGTATTAAGTACTGTATATTGTGAAACTGATAGAATACAAATGCATCTCAAAATTTAATACATTAATAAGTAGTTTTCAAATATAAATTCTTTGTATTTTTCAAACTAACTACGTAAAATGCATCAATATGCACGTAGTGGTGTCTTAAAATTAATTTACATAATAATGCACTCTCATATTCATAACACTTGGGAAATTTTAACCTTGCATTTCAGGGAAAGTTGTAAAATGGACTCAGAGCTAGAGGTCTTTCCCTGGCAGAGGAGCCTACAGATCTTAATTTCAGGTTTGTGCTCCACACTCTACTCACCAAACACTGAAATGTAGAACAGGAGCTCAAAACAGTCCACATCTCTTCGAGGTTATAAAATGCATTATCAATAGACCCTCAGCTCTCTTCTTTTTCTCTCATCTTTTTCACACCCAGAAGGAGTCAAAGCCTGATGCTCCTCTTCACCCAGGCTGTAGTTACAGAAGACACGTGATCCTCAGCCCGCCTCTACCTGGTCAATGTTCTCTTTCCAGGAATCACAGTTTTTACTGAATAATATACATATTTAATGATCAAACAAACTTTATGTTCATATGATTTACGAACAATGCCTTACTTATTTCTTTTTGTTCAGTCTCTTAGGTATACCATCATTTTTGTTTTTATTTTTGAAGTGGAGAAAACTATTTGCTCAAGATCTCATCAAATGTAACTCTGTAATAAGGCTGTGCCTGTGCCCTTGCTGTGTTGCCTCTGCTGCAGCCTGAGACTGACTGTGTTTGGGTTTCATAAGTGCTGAAGCACAGTCAACTGGTGAACGGTGGTAAGTAGGGCTCATTCAGTAGGGACCACCAGTGGGTATAAGAGAATACTTAATTTATTATCAGTAAGAAGGGTCAGGGATTAGAAAACAGCATTAGAATCTATTGCAGAAAGCTCCAAGATTTCAGATAAATGGCATTATTCTAGGATAAGGGATGGGTGTTTTGGCAAGTCTTCCACTCATTTACCATGAATCCTTCTCTCCTTCAAGGGTGGTTCTCTAAGAGACAGTCTGCATAACTTAGATTTTTAAAGGAGTGTCTCTAGGCCTTTCTTGTCTGACTCATTGTGTGGTCGCAAGCTGGTGAGTCACCACCATGTGACTCAGTTTTCACATCCCACGCAGGGCTCAGAGCTTGACTGCTGGGATCCTGGGCATGGCTTTATATGGTGGTGACAAACAACCAATGATGTTCTGGAGGGCCAGGAATCCTGAGTTACACTTTTCTTCTTTGACTTGTAAAAGCATCTTTCTGCTAGTCAATGGTGTCCATTTGTGGGACAGGGATAAGAAAACTACCTCAGACTCCCCAACATCTTCCCTGTTTCTTGTGACACAGCATGAATCCAGTGTGTGTATAGCTTCTGTGTTAGTGGGATACCATCTTGCATATAGGTGAAAAATCCTGTATGAAGAAACATGGATCCTCACTGAACTTGTCTTTTCTCAGCTATGCTAAGAAAATCGATACAGCTTCACATTCCTAGTTTAAGTGTTGGGCACATTACAGTAAATCCTAGGATAAAAATTTTACTAGGAATATGAGCACTAAGCTCAGAAGCTTACTTAATAAGTACTGTAGACTGAATCTAGAAATAATTTGGCATTCCTAGTTTCTGCTTGCTTGCAGGACATAGTTTATTTGACTATCTCCTGGGACACCCTGTTCTTAATCTGAGGTCTTACTTCAATAGTGAATATTAAGATTTTGAAATGGCACTCTTTTTTGTCCCTATTTTATCTTAGATCCCAATATAATAAATTTTGATTATATATATCACCTAAGATACTAGAAAAGAGCTTACATATCTTCAGTCTTGGCCTTCAGCCAGATCAAGATTAGAAAACATGGATGGGACCTGTTGCCGCTCTGTCCCTAGTGAGGAGAGGTAAGATATCAAGATATGTACTATAACTGGGAGCACAGAGTACAGGTGCTTGAAGCATTTGTGTGAAAGTAGACCAGGGCTGGGTTCTAATTCCTGTTCCTAATGGGACAATGAAAGACGAAAGAGCCAGGGTAGTGTGCTGGGTCGGTTTGCACAATTCATTTAGAGCTTTTCCCTGTCAAGGATGCAGTCAATTCCATGCACTAGAAGTACAGAATACCAGAAAAGACCACTATGTGGTTATCTTTGATCTTGTCTCCAAGTGCCTGCTGAAGGAGTGGGGGGATTCTGAGAGAAAGACTGGAGATATGCTGCTTCTCAGTACTACAAGTGACACCAGAAATAGGAACACATCTGTCAGGGTCAAGGGAACTATGAGACAGAGATCCTAAAACGGAATGTTGAAGGTGCCCCAGGGATGGCCCCAAGAAAAGAGTCCTGTTCTGGGCTGCTCTGGGCCTCTTGGGGATGCTTTCTTTAGCCAAAGGCTAAAGAAAAAGTTAAATCTTCTCCAACCCCCTTACCCATGTTGTAAGTTACACTTTTTCAATGCACTATATGCCAAAGCCAGAATAGATTTTGCCTAATTTTCTTAGTTACTAATGGACATCATTACCTTTCCTTGGAGCCTGGTCATGTCCCTGTATTTTCATGCATTTTTACTGTAACCCGTACTTTGCCTTTGGTTCTAATATCATACTACCTATTATAAAGGGGGGGGAGTCTATCAGTATTCCATTACAAAAAGATGAATTCTCAGTGACAACACCTAATAATCATCCTAATATTCTCTGTATTCAGCATGGAGAGACACTTGGTTTGCATGTGACCAAATCTTAAATAAATGATAATGAATACAGCCTTATTGATGGTGAGGTCTTCAAGGGGTATTTTGATCCTTTGTGGGCATTTTACGTCTCACAGCTAGGCACTCACAATCCTACTTAAACCTTCAGTCCTACTGCCTGGGTTCTGGGTAGCTCATTTAGATGTGGTCAAGGGAAATCCCTGTTATCCCCCAAGACACCACATGTCCCTCTGGAGAAGGAATGGAGATGGTGAGGACAAGTTCTCCATGAGAGCAAATAATAAAATGTGGAAATGAGCCATAGATGCAGATTTTAACAGACCCCTCTGTTCTACAGAGAACAGTGGGGAAATTGTTCATCTACACAAAATCTCATCCTGATGGAAATGTTCTGAGTGCAAAGTCAGTGTCTGCTTTGATTTCCTGCCCCCAGAGAAGGCTTGGTCAAAAGGCACACAGTGAGCCTGTGCAGTCAGACAACTAAGTTGATTACATTTCATCTTTGTCTAGTGGTCAACCCAAACCAGTGCACCCTAGCCTTAGGGCTGCTTACTGCACTCCATCTCCTCTTGGAATCTCAAGAACTGTGGAAGAATTGAAGTCCAAGCAGGCCTGAGGGTGAATTCCCCAATATTTTATTGTTTCCGTCAAGTTCAGAGAAGGTCTGGATTTGTGGGAGGATGAGGGGTCACTGGCCAGAGGACTAGAGAACTTAGCCACTGCAGGTTCTCTTAAAGGAGAGTCAAACTGAAATAACCTCAGAAAGGTGCCGGCTGGGCCAAGGGAGAGCCAGTTGCTGTCTCCAAGCTAATTTTAAGAATGTCCTCGTCTCTTGAAATTTCATCAGCATGACTCATGGAACTGCAGGCCAACATTCTGGAGCTCTGAATAATACAGGGCTCTGGGAGCCACAACTCAATGGGAGTTTTACCTAAATAAAGCCTAGGAGCCCAGCCTGCTGTGATACATGCATGAGGATTTTGCTAATTCAGCAGACTCCACACCCTTGCACTTCTGCTGTTCACACCATTGCCCAAAAGCTCTTGGGACTGTGGGACAAGTCTTCTCTTAGATGCCCTACCCTTGCCTGTTTTCATTCAAACCTTCAGTTCATTTCTTGCCATCATTTTCTCATTTTTTGTTTCTTCTTTGAGGCTCTCATATACGTCTAAGAGAAATATGATCATATACACCCCCTATTCCTTAATCCTTCCCTCCAACTTCCTCTATATCCTTCCCAACATCTCTTGAACATAATTTCATGTCTTAAAAAAAGACAATGGACTGAGTTCAACTAATGTGTCCACATGTGCATGGGTCAGGGGCATGTTACCCACCATCACTGTCACCATATAAACGAGAAGTCCAAGACTCAAAGATGTCAGCCACCGTTTAAAAGGCAACATAGCATAATCAAGATGAGAAAGTAGATAAAAAGTCAAGATCTACTCATGTCTTTATCTCTTAACTAAACTCCCTCCATTTTTACTTGCTATATGTCCACATTAATCACTAGGGTTTGCTGAAATTACATCGGAATTTTGGAAAAAGTAAGTCATTGTTTGGGGACCATAGAATAAAAATGCTGGCAATGTTTGGGGCTGGCTGCCTATGTGATGGTAACCCTTGTATTCTGGACCTGTGGCATTAGAATGTGACTGTTGGTCCTATGAAGGCAGAAGGCAGCATGAGGGAGGGGGTGGGGCATGAGTAGTAGGGAATGGCTGGCAGTGGACATACGAACATACAGTCTCTACTGGAGATATGATGGCTATAGAGAAACAAAGTGACAGATGAGGAACTTGGCCAAGCACATGATGTCTTGTCAGTCATCTTTGGGACACATAGTAGGTGCTGTCACTCTTACAAACAGATGGGTGTCCTATGATCAGATAGAAAGATGAATTTGGCATTCAGTGGTCCAGACTCAAGGAGTTGCATGGGGGCCCATTCACTTCTAAGTGTGAAGGCTTGTTGTGATAAGGTATTACCCAAGATATTACCCAAGGGTACGTGCCATAATATATCCAGAATCCTATTAGGAGCTACAGTGGCTGGCTCTACGCTCCATTCACTTGAGGTCTGAGTCTCTGTCACTAGCCTTACTCTCCCTCTTCATCTACCGTGTTTCCCTGTGTCCTTCTAATTCCTCATACTCTTTCTCTCAATCTCACTATATTCTACATTCCCATATTACTACCATTATTCACCCTTATTTTCATTTGCACGTGGCTCAGTAGTCACTCCTGTATTGAACTGATCTCACCCACCTTCAGCTCAGCTTCTAAAGCTAACTGATCATACCTTTTCCAGATAGAGTAACTATAGGAAAGGACCAAATTTGGCTCAAATAACATTCCAAAGCCTCTCTACATAAATTAATTTACTACCCACCCATTGTCACAGCCTATCTGTGGCAGGGAGCCAAGACTTACCCAATCCTCTGTGACCACAGACATAGGAAGTCCAGACCACAGCCAGTCTGAAGGGAGGGGACACAGACTCCAGTCTTGACTTACAAGACATAGGATTTGGTCTGTTTTTTACACCTCTGAGCACCATGTTTCTTGTCTGTGAAAGGAGGGTAGTAAGACCAGCTTCATGAGATTGTTGAAATGATGTGGTAAATACATAGCTAGTAAATTGGTGGCAAAAGCCAAATGGGTAATTACTATTACCCATTAGCATTCTTTCAGGAGAATCCACATGCCAGGCATCTGTAACCTGTTCTAGCCTATGACCCTTTGCACTTCTTTCTGCTGTCTTTCTCCTTTGGGAAGTTTTTTCCTCTCCTTTTGATAATTTCTTCCTTGTTATTGTCACTGTGAACCCATGTCCACACTCCAGGAGTCACTGTTTTCCATTTAGAAGTGACTTAAATACTTTACTCTGCTGTTATCAATTATGCCAGAGAAAGGGAAGGGAGGGTGTGGCTTACTGCACTGAATAGTGCTGTGATGTGTGCTTGGTAAAATTGCTTCAGCAAAGGAAGTGGGCGATGATGACATTGCTAGTTTTTATAGTATCAATATGAAGTTCTCTGGTATTATTTGGCAAAAAAAGAAAAGAAAAAAAGAGTCCTGAAATGTCCAGGACATTTCAGAAGAATGTTAAGAAGCCCAGGACAAGTTGAAAGCCAACTAAAGAATGTAGATATATATTTAATAAAAAGCAAAAATTGTTCCAGATGCCAGAAATTGTTATAAACAAATGCTTTGCCAAACACACTCATCTGTGTGCAATGCATAGTCTCTGACTAGAATGCTGAGCGGATGAGAAGTCAGAGTCAGAGCGCACTGATGGGGGAAGCAGACTGCCACAGCCTGGGCTCTCAGAATAAAGAACTGTAAAAAGGGCAGAAGTCAACAAACAGAGCCCAAGTCCTGACAGAGCTGTGGTGAAGGCTAGCCTGCTCCAGGGGAGAGCAAAGAGGTGTTCCATGAAACAGAAAAATCACACAGGGAAAATATGGTCATTACGAAAACTTCAACCAAAATAATGCCAGACAAACTCCTGGTTTCAGGAGTACATGCCTTGTGTAGTTACATGGGATCACACAATCAATCAGAAGAGCCTCCTGCTCCTTTAATGGTTTATTATTGTCCCTTTGGAATTATTAACCATTTTTTCAGTAAGAAAATCTACATTTTAATTTTTCATTGGGCCTTAGAAATCACATTACTACTAATGGCTGATGAGAATTTAGTCAAGGAACTGTTAAAGCCAGAAGGACAATTGAAGAGAAGATGGTGAACAATCCCCTCCTGCTTATGAAATAAGAAGGCAGGGGTAGCCATCCAATTACTTTAAAACCAAACCGAATCAGACAGAGGTCAGTGACCCATTGCTAATGGACCAGGACTGGGGCAGTAGCTCACCATGAGGGCTGTGGGCTGGAAGGTATTCACAGGGATATGCTCCACAGAGTAGGGCCCTCTGGAGAGGTGATCTTGTGACAGGTGTCAAAAACTGAATCATCTGGGGCCTCAAGAGGAAGGAGAGTCTCCTGGGCATAGCCAAACATCACTGGGCAAAGAGCAGTCACAGTGCAGTGAAGATGGAGAGATGGTCCTAGACAGAGCTAAGTATAGCTTTTAGCTCTGCCATACACAGGTGCTAGTAATTAAGAATCCTGACTTCTCTGTGCTTTAATGCCCTTGATGAACAGGGGCAGGGGGAATCTAGTCACAAGATCTTTAAATGAAGTATAGCATACACAGTTCCTTCCACTTTGCCTGATGCATTAAATTTCTCTTGTAACAATATTGACTTATTGAGAACTAAATTTAACATTGAGAACTAGAGTGTACTAGGGGTGTGGCAACAGCTCACTGCTTGCCATGAGGGCACAAAGACCTGAGTTTGAGCCCTAGAGCCCATTAAAAAAAAAAAAGCCAAGCACTGAGGCACAGCTCATAATCCTAGCACTGGAGGAATGGGGCAGAAGGATTTCTGGGGCTCATTGGCAAGCTAGTCTACTCTACTTAAAGGGTTCCAGGCCAATAATAGAAAAAAAAGGATAACATCTAAAGAGCAACACATAAAGTTATCCTCTGATCTACACTCATGTGTGCATACACACATATACACATGCTTACCCCCCACAGACACAGTCACACACATACATGTGTATACACATACATATGCACATAAATGTACACACATAGACATGGACACACCTATACACACATGCACACACAGATACACATGAGCACATACAAATGCACATACACACACACACATGTATATGTACGCACACACATATACACACAATGCACACAGTTGTGCACACACTTACAGAGACACATATACACATGTATGCACACACATACACGCACACATATACACATACACACATATGCATACATACATACATATATACATGCACACATCTACACACATATGTGCATACACACCCATGCAAGCACACACACACACTCACACCAATCTTACCACCCTTGACCATAGGCAGACTACATCTCTCAGGGTCAGATTCCACATGAGAAATAGAAATAAACACATTGCCTAAGAGAGTGCCTTGTACACAGAGAATGAGTGAATGAAGCTGTTTCCTGTCACACTGAAGCCAGGGACCAGAAAGATATTTGTAAAGCTGCAAAGAGGTTTGCAACTACAATAATTTTGTTGATCTCAGAAAAACAGATTTATTGTTTGGGGAGAATATGGGTAAAATGTGTTTGGGTTCCCTCATCCTAAAAAGTACAATAACATTCTGAGCATTTGGTCATTTGGGAATGTGGGGCAATCTTCTGTTCCTGTTATCATCACATAGGAAACTCATCCCAGTGTAACCAAACTGGGCTTGGCATTTGTATTCCTTCTCCCAACCACCCAGGCTTCTCTTCTGACCATAAAGGGGAAATACTGTCACCACATGGTTACCATGAATCAAGAATCATAAAGAAAAAACATGCATTGTGCATGTACCTACATCACTGTGACACACTACGAAGCATGGAAAGTATTTACGGAGAAAAAAAAACGTCATTCATTAGCCCCAGAGATGTCAAGAGAGGCATTTATACATAAATGCCTCATGTATAAGTGGCATAAAAACACACACTTTTTTTTTTAAAAAAAATCTATGTTTGCATATTCCATACAGGGTAAAAGGAAGGAAAAACCACCAGTATATCGAGTGTTCAGGATTTCTGCCTTTCCAGGATGGAATAACAGTGTGGCCAGAGAGAAGCCAAAGACCAGTCTAACCAAACAGCAGTGACACTAAGGTTGAGCAGAATCCTCAGGCCTCAGAGGGTAGGTTTTCTGCTTTGAAGATGACCATGTGATAGGGTTGATGGTACGGGGAGGCAGACCCTGCTAGTCTCCACCACAACTCTGTGCTTCTCCTGTTGCACTAAGCCATGTCTCCTTCTCCTCCAGGACTGATCCAGGCACGTGTATGATCTCTCAGGATAAGTGGAAATGATGTGTGATACCTTCTCTAAAGAAATGCTAGTGCCATTTCTTTGCCCATTTACATTTGGGCTGTTATTCTGTATATACTCTGGTTATTAATCCCATACCACATGTGTGCTTTGCACTATATCTTTTCCAAGTTTGTTGGCTGTTGCTTGCCTTCTTAATAGTGTTCTGTAGAAGCATGAACCTTTTAAATATAGGAAATCCAACTTACCTGCTTTTTTCCTTTATTGATTGTATTGTTGGAAGTCTACCAAGCCATTGCCAAATTCAAGGTTCTAAGGATTTACAACTCTGCTTCATTCTGAAAGTTTCATAGCTCTAGAGCTTATATTTTGTTCTTCAAATCATTTTGAGTTATCTTTACCTGTGCTATATAATAAGAGCCCACATTTAATTTATATGTGGACATACAATGACTCTACATTTTTATTGTAACTGTTCCTTATTTGCTATTCTAGCATCCTACTCAAATTAATTGAGAAGGAGTTATTTTTTGGATTCCTAAATCTATCCTGTTCACCTAAATGTCTATCATTAAGGGACTATCACACTACATATCTTGTTTTGTGGTAGTTTTTTTTGTTTATTTGTTTGTTTTGTTTTTCTGTTTCTGTTTTATAGATTGAATGTAGTAAGTAGTTTTCAGATCAGAAAACCTTTGCTTTTGTTCTTTTAAACTTTTTTAAATGTATTCTTCTCTTATACAATATATTCCAACAAGTGTTCCTTACCTCTACTCCAAGACCCACCATCTCTCATCTCCCCCAAACTTTCATCTCCCTCCAGAGAAGAGCAGGCCTCCCAGAGACATCAACCAAACAGGACACAACAAGATACAATGAGACTAGAAACAAACCCTCTCATCAAGTCTTGATGAGGAAACACAGTAGGAAAGGAGTTCCAAGAGAAGGCAAAAGAGTTGAAGACACACCTATTACCACCATCAGGAGTCTTCCCATAACACCAAGGCAACAACCACAACATATATGCAGAGGACCTACCACAGACCCATGTAGGCTCCATGATTGCCTGTTCAGTCTCTGTGAGGCCCCATGTGTCCTATTTAGTTGGTTCTTGAGACCTTGTTCTCCTATGTCCTCAAATTTGTTTTCTGGCTCTTTACAATTCCATTTGAAATTGAGGCTCAGCTTTTAAAACTGTGCCTAACAGATAGGTTTTTGTTTAGATTGTTTTGACTGTGTAGAACTCTATCTTAACAACATTAAATATTCTACTCAATGGGTATAAAAAGTTCTCCCATCCACTTGGATACTCTTTAAATTCTTTCAATAAAGTTTTACAAAGTCATAATACATAGTTCTCATACTTTTGGGTCAAACTTATTTCTATTTGTTCATTCTTTTTGGTGTTTTTATACATGGATTGTCTCCTTAACTTTAAAGTAGTCACTTTAGCATACAGGAATTTGGCTGGAATCCTAAAAGTTTACTTGTTTGGTGGCTCTGGTTCTTAATTTTTGACATTACTTGGGAATCTTTATATATTATTTCATTTTATCTGAGAATGAGATGATTTACCTTCTATATTTATTATCTAGATGCCCTTTCCCCCTAATTCTCATGGTTAGGCCTTGAAGCCAACTGTTGACTGGAAGTGGCAAGAATAGCCATCTTTGTCTTGTTTCTGATCTTAGACGGAGCTAAGCATGATTGTACCTGTGGGTTTTTCATGGATTGCCTTCACAGAGTTGGGGAAGTTCCCTTCTGTTCCCAGTTTATTTTGTATTATTTCATGAGAAATGTTGGGGTTTTACAAATATATTTTCTTATCTATTAAGTGATCCTACGGCTTTTGACCATTATCTATTGCCTACTCTATCAATATGACTTATTACATTGTTTAGTATCTGTATGTTAAACAAAACTTCCCAGATAAATCTCAATTGGTCCTGGTATATGGTTCTCCCTACATATTATAAGACTTAGTTCCCTAGCATTTTGTTGATGATTCTTCCATTTATGGTCATAAGTTATGTAATTCATAATTGTTTTCCTTTCAAGTTATCTTTTCCTAACTTTACTAACAGGGTATTCCAGTATCAAAAAAAATCAGCTGAGAGAATTTTCTACTTCTTGGAAAAAAACTGTGAAGAGTGTATGTAAATTCTCCCACAAAGATGCTTAGGTACCAGGAAATCTACCTAGCTTAGGGCTTTTCTTTGAAGAACCTCTTTGATCACTAATAATCCCTTGGTGGGGGGGGTGTTCAGATTTTATCCTTTCATTCCAGATGGTTTTAATTTAGGTTCTCTCTCACCTACCCTCTTCCTTCCCCTCCTCCTCCCCATCTTGTTTCTCCTCCTCTTCCTCCTGTTCATCCTTTTCTTCCATTTCAATTCTTCCTCCCCCTCCTTCTCCTCCTCTCCTTCCTCCTCTACCTCCTCCTTCTCATTCTCTTGTCACAGTAACAGCTTAGTTTTGTTGGCCATTTCAGAGAAGTTATTTTTTGTTTTATTGACTTTTCTCTAATTTTATATTCTGCATTTAATTTGTTTTCATGCTGTTCTTTATTATTTCCTTCCTTGTGTCTGCTTTGGATTTAATTTGCTCTTGAGCTGAGGTCTTTCTTTTTTCAGGCTGTTGATTGCATGCCTTTATTCTTGTTTTAATGTAGGAATTTACAACCCTCATGAATGTTTTTGCAACAACATTATAGGAAGATGGGATCACCTCTACTTTCAACATGGAAATTGGTAGAGAATAGATAGTTAATCTAAGATAATCTATCTAGTCAATAGGGTTTAAATTATATTATCAATCCTATAAGTGGAAAGCAAAGTGGTAGGGTCCAAACCTATCACATATTGTCACTAGCACATTGCTTCCAGACACACTAAGGTACATCCCAGAGAACTATAAACTCACATTTTAAAAACCACACTGTCTGTAGTCATGGCAACTATTGTGTGCATGTTGTGACAGCTTCTATAATCTGTACATATGTGCTTCACAAGCTCAAGAAAGACACATTTCTGGAGAGAAGTTTTCTGTGACATTCTGTACTGCTGAAGTCACAACAGTAAGCTGTTTAATATTTGTCACTGTCATAGGTTTCACCTACTGCTTTTTATAATCTTTTGTGTTATTTTTGATTTACCCAAATCCTATAGATTAGTGATAGCTTTGAAACCCAAAGCCCTGAAATGTTAGTATATGCCCAAGTCAGAGTTACTAAAAGGAAAATCATAGACACAAAACATAATGGCCAATTCTAAATGACATAGTTCACTTCTATCTATTTACAGCCACAGTGTAAATGAAACACAATACCTTAAAATGTATCAATCTGCCCACAGAATCAACTGACCCTGGCTCATGGGAACTTACAGAGATCAGGGAACCTGTAGGGAGTCTGACCTAGGTCCTCTGCATATATGTTATGGCTGAGTAGTGTCACGTTCTTGTGGAAATCCTAACAGTGGGAGCAGGGACTCTGCTTGGCTCTTTTGCCTACTGGTGGGACCCTTTTCCTCCTAGTAGGTTGCCTTGTCCAGCCTTTATGTGATGGTATGTGCCTGGTTGTATTGTAGCTTGTTATGCAGTGTTTGGTTTATGTCCCTGGAGGCCTGAGCTTCCCTGAGGAGAACAGGAGTAAGGGTGAATCAGGGGGAAAGGGGAGGCATAGGAAGAGGGCAGGAAGCTCAGGAGAGGGAAGGGAGGGAAAATTGTAGTGGATTATAATACATAAGAAAAGCTGTTTTAAAATTTCTAAAAACTGTCTTAGTCTAGGGTTGGAGAGATGGCTCAGTGGTTAAGAGCATTGGCTGGTCTTTCAGAGGGCCTGAATTCAATTCGCAGCATAGCAGCTCAAAACCATCTATAACTCAGTTTGAGGGGCTCCAATACCATCTCTGGTCTCTCTGGGTACCAAGCACATACATGATGCACAGTCATAGATACAGGCAAAAACCTATACACATACAATGAGAAAACATCAATATTTTAGGATGTTTCAGTTTTTCATTCATGTATTAAAGTAACATTTCCAGAGCCTCTCATTGGCAATCATTGCATAAAGTATTGACAATGGAAAAAATTAGGCATGTTTCCTTACTCATATATCTTATAAGTTTAGTGTGGTAAATATCAACAAAGTGGTGACAAAAATAAATGTATAATGACAATTGTGATAAATTGTGTAACACACATGTACACCACTGAACATTAACAATAAGATAGCCTCTCCAGTAAGCTACATCATAATGGCCTTCCTCAAAAGCACTGCTCCACTGAAACCTAGAGTAAAATAGAAGTTTAGAGACAAAGAGTGAAGCAGAGACTGAAGGAAAGGCCATCCAGAAACTGCCCCACCTGGAGATCCATCCCACATACAGTCACCAAACCTTGACACTATTGTGTATGCCAAGAAGTGCATGCTGACAGGAGCCTGATATAGCTGTCTTCTGAGAAGCTCTGCCAGAGCCTGACAAATACAGAGGCAGATGGTTGCAGCCAACCATTGGACTGAGCATGGGGTCCCCAATGGAGTCCCCAGTGGAGGAGTTAGAGAAAAGACTGAAGGATCTGAAGGGGTTTGCAACCCTATAGGAAGAACAATAATATCAACCAACCAGACCCCCTAGAGACTAAACCACCCAGGGACTAAACCACCAACCATGGAGTACACACAGAGGGATCCATGGCTCCAGCTGCATATGTAACAGAGGATGGCCTTGTCGGGTATCAATGGGATGAGAAGCCCTTGGTCCTATGAAGGCTCAATGGCCCAGTGTAGGTGAATTTGAAGTCAGAGAGGCAGGAGTGGGTGGATGGATGGAGGAACACCCTCACAGAAGCAGGGGAGGGGGAATGGGATAGGGGGTTTGGGGAGGGGAGCAAAAAAGGAATAACATTTTAAATGTAAATAAAGAAAATATTCAATTAAAAAATCAGTTGTGGATAAGTCTATAGGGCATTTTCTTAATTATGATTGATGAGGTGAGGCTCAGCCCATTGTAGGTGGTGCCATCCCTGGGATGGTGGTCCTGGGTTCTATAAGAATGAAGACTGAGAAGCCAGGAGGAAGAAGCTAGTAAGCAGCACTTCTCCATGGTCTCTGCTTCAGCTGGAGCCTCCAGGTTCCTGCGGTGTTTGAGTTCCTGCCCTAACTTCCTTCAATAATGAACTACAATGTGTACTTTTAAATCAAATAAGCCATTTCCTCCTTGGAAAGAAAGAAAGAGAGAGAGAGAGAGAGAGAGAGAGAGAGAG
>NW_021604687.1:4407800-4483738 GCF_004785775.1 Grammomys surdaster
GAAGAAGAAGAAGAAGAAGAAGGAGGAGGAGGAGGAGGAGGAGGAGGAGGAGGAGGAGGAGGAGGAGGAGAAGGGAAGGAAGGAAGGAAGGAAAAAGAAAGAAAGAAAGACAGAAGGAAAGAAAGAAATGGAAGAAAGAGGAAGGAAGGAAAAAAGAAAGAAAGAAAGGAAGGAAGGAAGGAAGGAAGGAAGGAAGAAAGGAAGAAAGGGAAGAAAGAAAGGAAGAAAGGGAAGAAAGAAAGGAAGAAGGAAAGAAAGAAAGAAAGGAAGAAAGAAAAGAAGGAAGGAAAGAAGAAAGGGAAGAAAGAGGAAGGAGAAAGAAGGAAAGAAAGGAAGGAAGGAAAGAAGAAAGAAAGAAAAGAAGGAAGGAAAGAAGAAAGGGAAGAAAGAAAGAAAGAAAGAAAGGAAGGAAGGAAGAAAGAAAGGAAGAAAGAAAGGAAGAAGCTTAGAGAAGAACAGTTAATGAATATTCCAGTTCAAAATAATGACCTATGATAATGTCCTGTGGCAACCTCAACTCTAAGGAAGGCAAGTTGTTTTGTTTTCTTCTATTGTAAATATTACAGTCAAATCAATATGGCATGTCACACAGCTGAGCACAAAAAAAGTACAGCGATCGATAAGAAAGCAAACTAATCCAGGTTCTTCCAGGCCTGGTTCATCCATCCTTTGGCTTAACAAGTGTCTCCTTATATGGAAATGGATGCTGCCAAGAATTTTTAAAGATATATTCGTGCACATCCATCATCAAGGATTTCTGTGGTTTTTGTTGTTGTTGTTGCTTACAAGGATATTCTTCATGTATATCTTATTTTGGGAAGAGTTGAATAATCTAAAACTTAAATATATGTGTTCTTATGTGCAATAGAAATTATACCACAGTAGTGTGATTTCTCATGTTATTTTTTTTTCTGTTGTTTGATTTTTGTTTTACTTTGTTTGAGGAAGGGATGAGACAAGGCCTCGCACAATAGCCCAGGCTGGCCTAGAACTTAAGGAACTTCTTCTATCTCAGCCGTCCTCGTGCTTGGATCATGATGTGAGCTGTCATGCCTGGATTTCACATACACTATTTCTTAGGGTGGTGCTCAAGCATTTTTGACCATGACTGTGCGCCATATAAAGCTGACAGGCCCATTTTCTAATCACATCCAATTTTGTCTTGACATGAACATAACTGTGTCAGAGGATATTATTCAACCAATAAAGTGCTTGCCATACAAGAGTGAAGACATGAGTTCAGATCCTCAATTCCCATATAAAAGATGGCCACATCTATAATTGCAATGCTGGGGTACAGAGACAGAAATATTCCTGTAGCCAGGACAGCAGAATCAGAGAGCCCAGATTCTAGGCACGAACTTGTCTCAGAAATAAGATGGAGAAGTTATTAAGAAAGACACTTAATATCAACATCTGCCCTCCACACACATGTGGGCATACACACAAATATTTGTACACAAAAGAGATAGATAGTCAAACAGACAGACAGACAGACTATTGGTAACAGAACCTCTACTCCTACAGTTCAGAAGTTTCAGGCAGGTGGCAGGGATGACTGAATCTGCACATTATTAATTTACATAAACAGTGCTAATTAAGACATATGTCCAAATGTCACTTCTGGTGGTTCACAGACATAAGCCAGCCAACAGCTTTTTTTCTCCAGATGCCAGGTAGAACTGTAAGAATTTGACATAGAAGAATACATTGAGTCCTTTTATTAATTCTATGATCTATGACTACATCATGAAGAAACTGGAGGCCTTTGCTGTTCATGTTGCTGAAGAGTAACAAAGCTGACACACACACTTGTGCTCTCAGCTGCAGCGGTTCCATGTTTAAAACCCACAAGACAGAGTCAACCAAAACCACAGTGGAGTGAAGTTGGGAGATCAGGAATACAAGATGCAGTATATGGACCCCATCAGTTCACAGAAGCTTCTCCCTGCCTTTCTGGTTGCATTACCTGATCTTCATCACATGTCCCCTTGTGTCGTGAATCAATCCCCAGCTGTGTCAGAGCCCTTCAAGCCCCATGCCTGTCATAGCAGCTACTTTCAACATCATACAGACCCAGAGTCTGGTCTCCAATCATTGCTGGATTCACACCTCTTAGTACACAGTTCCACATATATTACCTAGAGTTGTATCAAAGAATGTTAGAGCAAGAAAAGAATTTAGGAGTAATTTAGTGCACATTTGAACATTGTTGGGTAAGAAGACAGAACCTTAAAGAACAACATATCACTCACTGTAAAGCCTAAGAAATGTGATTATGTATGTGCTAATTTTAGAGACAGTGCATATAAAATGCAAAGTAATTAATTTGACTTGTATCCCTGGTACTGAAGGAGTAGAGGAGTTAAATAGAGAAATTTTATTCTGCTGGTATTTACGTTAAGGTAGTTATAGTTCTATCTGTGCAGTTTATTGAACTAATTCTCAAAGCTTTATGCTAATCCCACGAATTAAATGTGATTGAACCAATTTCCAGCCAGATGGAAAAACAAAGATATCCTTGGGTCAATATTGACTTTTCCTTATTTGGCAACTTTCTTTTGTGCACTGATGCCCCTGAATTGTTGAAAACTGCAAGATAAGGTGGAGACCTCCCTCCAGGGTTCCAAGCACCCTTTCATGAGAATCTTTAATTTCTTATAACTTAAAAAAAGCAGAAGTCACAGCTACTAATATGCACATTAGGTTTTGTTTACATAGCTCAATTCATATTTACATGCCTTGACATCTCTCTCTGCTTTTCTTCCTTACTTATGAGTGAGTCCTTTCCTCTTGTAATGTTTCACCTCTCATATTTCATAAATGAATTCATTTGTTCATTTATGTGGTTAAAATCAAATATAAAATGCCATGTACTATTGATTCAAAGATGAGTAAGAATACTTTTTTTTCTAACTATATATAAGAACTGATTTTTAAAGTATGAATCATAGGAATTTAGGAGGGGGTTCTGGGCTCAGTGAAAAGAATGTGTAGAATCCTTTCCTACCTCTCTGGTTCATTTCTAAGATGCCTGGGATGGCTTGGGAGTACTAGTTGATGACAGAGAACTCTGGAAAGTCTCTACTAAGGAAATATATCCCTTCGTTGACACTTTGGTGTGGGAAAGAGTTCTTCCTCTTAGGATTCATTTCCTTTTGGGGGGACCCTGGTGGATAGCTCCTGGAATCCATGTCAGAAGCACCGAAAAGGGTTGAGGAGCAAAGACAAGGGGATATGTCAAATCTTAAATTCCTGAGTAATGTGGTACAATTGGACAACATCTTGCAGAAAAGTCTGCCTAAAGCTGGAACAGATGCGGATTATTTGCGTCCCGATGGCTAGACAGTATATGGGAAAAGAACTCCTTAAGAAAATTAATACAGAATTACAAGTTTAAAAGTAGCAACAGAGCCTTTGAAGGAAACTTCAAAATTGAGAGACTGTTATGAGCTTCCTGATAAATCTATGGCTACAGCTTCATTTGGGGGACGGACAGAAATATCTGGTCTCTCCCTAAGTTTTGTGTTTGCCATGACAACTCTAGATTTTCTTACAGTCACTCAAAGACCTTCATGATAAATCTTTTAACACTAACCAGGTCTATTCAACTCTGTTGGGTGTTAAATTAAATCTGGAATTCATGCAAGCGACAAGAAAGAGTGTATTTGGAGCACCCCAACTACCTTGGGAATAAGTCTCTTTTTAGAGATGGCCATAAGTCCTCAGGAGAACAAGAATTGCTATTGCTTCTACATCCTGTAAATCCCATGAATTACAAGGGTAGTCTCTGAGGTCATTCTTCTATACAGAGTAAGCTGTTTTGCTCTGGATGTCAAGCATGTACCCACAAGTATGGGCACATTAATCAACCTGAGTTCAGGATTAAAGACAACAATTCACTTGAGCCAGACAATGCTGTTGGTGCTTGCAGGAGTTTATGCAGACAGCTTAAAATCCAACGCCCTGTTGAATTTAAAAGAACAGGACAAAACTGATAAGTAAAAAGTATTTTTTTCTCCTCTACCTAAAAAAAAAATGGGATGGACCTTTATGGAAAAAAAAGAGCTAGATTGCTAGGAGAAAAGAAATGTCAGCAGAATAGTGATTTATCTAGTATTTTCAAATCTCTTTAACTTCTTTTCTCTTCCTTGGTTTCTGATCAATGTTAAAGTACATAATGATTTCACCAAAGTAACTCAAGACACTATAAGTTTTAGGTACAGATGGGATCTGGGGCTCTGAAGAAGCCTAACAATCAGGTCCTGCCTCAAAAAGAGAAAGTAAGACCACAAGAGTGCTTAATAAATGTCTATTAAATGAAAATCGTCAAGTTAAATTAACTGAAATCACAGTTTAGGGGAGAGTAAAGAATAAAACTATAGTTATCCTACAATTTAATAGTTGACTTTTCTTAAAGAAGCAAAAATATATATCTTTTAAGGACTCTAGACTTAAAGAGATAAGTATGAAATTCAGGTTCAAATCTTGGCTCTGTCATCAATCACCCATCCTGACATGAGCAAATGCTCTCACACCTATGGGTCTTTTTCCCAGTTGTTCTATGAGTTTTAGTATAGTACTTGCCTTAGATTGCTATTGTAAAGTTATGAGAAAATATATCTAAAATATGGAGTAAAATACCTTCAACATATGTTTAATATTAGGAGCATTTTGAGTTATAGGGTATTTACAAGGGCTAAGGAAACACATGGAAAGAGGGAAGAAGGAATTTTTGTGTATATGGTTGGAAACCAGGATGTAGTTTTTGCAAACTATGGAGATAGATGGGTGGATAAGTAGAGTTAGAGGACTGGCAGGGTAGGGCAAGGGTTAATTCAGGATCTAGACCTCTATTTAGTCTTGTCTGAAGATCTTTTTAAAATGTTTATCATCAGTGTCTTCCAGAGGATCAACACAGTATGAAGAAGTGTAATTATAATAGCTTTCTTTCTGATCATGTACATCACAATGATGGATGTGGTACTAGGATGGGGAGACATTGATGAGGCATGTATTTGAGGCTTAGAGAGACGGAAAATCAGATTGTAAAACAGAGTTGGCATAACTGCATTAGCAATGTAGGAACAGAATGTGCCTGTGGCAGTGGATATTAGCAAGGAGGCAGAGAAGTAGGAGATGTCAGACTTGTTCCTGAGTGATAATGAGACAAGAGCTCTACCACATGACTGAGAAGATAATCGAGAAGGAGGTCCTTCAGGTGAAACCATGAGACCAAAAGGCTGTGGGCATTAATGAGAATTTATTCATTCGTCAGGTTGCTGGGACTAGGGGCATTTGGGTTACAGAAAGTTCTAAGCATTTTCATACTATTTTAGTGGTTCTGTTGTGAACTTAATCATCTTATTAACTTTTTTCAATGATACTTTTAGGATGAAGAAAACTGGTATACAAACACCTTAGCACTTACTGTATTTGGCTTAGCTACATACTGTTCACTTTCAGCTTATCTCCTTACACACAATTGAAAAACTGAGTAATCAAGCCAGTTAAATGGTTTACAAGGTCATCTCCATATTAATATTTAATCAGAATCTATTATTCAATGTGTGACCATTGCTATTGGGGTTCACTATATGATATTCTAAAATATGATACTTTGGCATTTTGGGTACTTTGAGATAACAGAGATTAAGGGCTTCTGAAGAGAGAAGATATCTCTAGTATGATTCTCTCTTCTGCTTGTCACTTTTCCTGCCACATCTCCTTCCCAGAAATATATAATATAAACTAGAATCCCCCTCCTCTCAAGCAAGTTATCAGTTTCAAAATATCATTCATTACAGTCTCACTTTCCTCTGAATCCCCTCATGTAATAGATGTCTTGGTTTATACCTGAGGAAAAGACTGTTGTAGATAGGCTAAAAGTAGACCAAATGAATAAGAGGTTCAGAGTCCCTATCATTCATGGTTCCTGGCTGCTTAAATCATGCTTTTATATGGCTGTCCACTCTCCATTAAATTTGTGTTGTTGGGTCTTGACTTTCAACCTGAGCAGATTGAGAAGCAGCTAGAACATGGCTAAAACACATTTCTGATGTTTCTAGAGAGGGTAGACTAAGGAAAAAGTTATTCTGAATTGCACTATTTGGTGAATAGTTGCACTATTCCACCAAATGGAGGACCAAAGAGAATAAAAGGGAAAAAGCAGGGAGCCAATAGCTGGGGCATTTTTGTATGTTTCCTGATGATCATGATATGAACTGCTCTGCTTTACTATACCTCTCCATCACTGACACATGGGAACCCAAGAGCCAACATAAATCTTTCCTCGCTTTAAGTTATCTCTGCCAGGTATTTGTCACAGAGATGGAAAGTTGGTACTGGAAAATGGTGTAAAGCTATGCTTTTACCTAACACTATGGTGCTTGCACCTTTGGAACTGGTCTACTAAAGCAATGTGGAGAAGTTTGAAGTAGGCTACCAAAAACCTAGAAAGCTATAAGCAGAGATGAATGGATGAGTCTTATAGGTACTCAGACCAGACTGCAGAGAGGAATTCAACAACAAAATTGTGTTCATAAGGTTTTGGGTATAGAAACAGAGGCTATGCATCTTACATTCTAGTAAAGAACTTCTTTTCATTTTATCTCTGCCCTGAGACGTTGCGTTGAGCTGAATTTAAGGATGACCAGATAACATGGATGAGAAAACTTCAAGACCATGAAGTATTCAGCCCGTGACATAGTTATTTCTATTTGATTCTATTTAGGTTTATACTAAAATCAAGTGCAAAAAGCAAAAAATAGGTTGAGAAGTTAGGAAAATGCACAGCACAAACTAGAAATGCACACATTTAATGTTGAAGGCAAGAGAAAGCACAGTTATTAAAAAGATACTCTGTGAACAATTTACGACTCTTCTGTGAATATTAGGGAAATATTTAAATGACTAAAATTTTAAATTACTTGCTAACTACTCACAGATGCTAATCACGTTCATTCTATTTAGATGCTAGTGACAGAGAATAACCTGAGCAATCTCATTTAGAAACGATACCCAGGTCACATAAAAAGATGCATCCCTGGAAGAAAACAGAACCCTGAAGAGTCAAGTTTATCATTTTCTGTCACTCTCCCTTCCCCAGTCTACTTCAACCTTCTGACTTTGAAGGTTTATTTTCCCTTGTATGATCTGTATCACAATCCATAAGCTCATTCCTATGAATCAACAAGGAAGTACTAAATAAGACCAGGAAAGGTTCACGAACATTTCCAACACTTCACTAGTCTAAACCTAAGAAGTAAAACTGAGAACAGAGTCTAGTCAGTTGCACAAAGGAAAAAAAATCTTTAATAATGATTCTTGCTCTATTCACTGGGTGTGTGCTTCATCCCAGCAACTTGGAGAACATTTTGTTTTCCTTACTATTCACCTATGGGTAAGCACATATCTATTAAGTAACTATAAAGGTTGAGGGGAAATCACTTTACATTCTCTGTTGTTAAAAAGAAAGATCAGAGTTAATGCAGCTGTACCTAAATAAAATGCAGGACTCTAGGTCAAGCACAAACACTGATGCAAGGGGGAAATAGAGTACTGAAACTATTAAGCTTGCATTTGTCATGTATTGCAATATACAGAAAGATAATTTAGACTGGAGAGTTGGCTCAGCGGTTAAGAGCACTGACTGCTCTTCCAGAGGTCCTGAGTTTAATTCCCAGCAACCACATGGTGAGTCACAACCATCTGTGATGGGATCCAGTGACCTCTTCTGGAGTGTCTAAAGAGAGCAATAGCATACTCATATGAATAAAATAAATAAATCTTTAAAAAAAGAAAGATGATTTATAGAAATTTGCTATAGGAAAGTTTTTTAGTTTGTTTTCTTGCTTGCTTGTTTGTCTAAAATTACTAACCCATGGTCAATATATTAGCATTATTTTTTACAAATATTAACAGTCAGCTCAGTAATATTACATCAAGAATATTTGAAAGAAAGAAAATAGTTTGTGCTAAGGAGAAATTTGACATCAGGAATGACAGACATAACAACATAGACTATATTTTGTTAAGTACCCACTATATGCTGGCACCCTGCTAAGTGTTCATCTTTACTTATTTTCCAGTTGCATTGACTCCCCAAAGTATTATGGATCTCATTAGAGATGGAGAAACTGTAGCACAGAAACTTTCCAAGAAAACTCCAGAAAGTAAATGGCAGAACAAAGAGCCTACCTAGGTTGTCTGAGGACAGAATGACAAAGGAGGCTAGTCATGGATGGTTATCTGGAAAACTGTTCCCTGCCCATGCCACGGGGTCCTCACTGTCCCTGAGCATACTACAAACATAGGTTCTGAGACCTCTCTTTCTGGCTCAGGATCATAAGAATTTCTATATCTTACACAGGAAGCAGCAGCCTGTGCAGCCCAGAGGCCCCAGGGCTCATGTTTATTTCTAGTTCCAAGACATGCTGAAGGCTAGAATATAAATAGACCTTCACTCTGGAACAGAAAAGGGCAAATACATCCACATGCACACACAAGCTAGATGTTGCTCAGTGCACAGAGTTCCACAGCAGAGCAAGCATGGCAATGAGAACAGAGAAGACCAATGGGCTGCAGGAAGTCTGCAGATTTCCACAAGTCTGTCACAATCTATTCTAGACACAAAGACAAGGAGGAAGCTGATAGGCTCAGATCTACCTCCTTCAGAGACTTGTCAAAATCATTTCACCTAACAACGATTTGGGCAGCAAAAGCTTTTTGAAAGGTGCCTTACTTGGCCATACCATATTTCATTTGGGATGAAAACTTCTTGGATGTAGACATTTGTTCCAGCTGAATTAAAAGCAAAAAGGCAAATGTCAGAGTGGTTGGCTCTGGACTAATAAAACTTAGATAAAATTTGGACTAATAAAACTCAGGAATCCTTTGCTCAGGACATTTCCACAGAGTTAAACAGCTAAAGGTAGACTGTCTCTGTTTAGACTATCTCTGGGTTGGGAAGTTCCATGATCATGGAGAAAACCCTCTCCCATGTATCTACACATACCATCTCAACCTCTTTTACTCAACCAAACTAAGTACTGTCAGAATCAGCAGATAGCATCTTCAGAGATGTTAGTTAGTACTAAAATATTGAGTGTAGTTGGCTGTTCACTGAGACAGGACTCTCAAGCATCTTGATTTTTTGTTTATTAAAGTATAAGTGACATTGTTAAAAAAAATTCATAAAATACATTTGTGGATAAGATTGGAAATGTCAACAACAACAACCAGTGACATCAATGGTCATGAAGACAAAAGGCTAACTCTGCAGGAAGGTGAGGATCACTGCACACTGCACATACAGTTTTTACAAACTATTTTATAGTGTTCTAGGAACACAGAAAATGCCATCATGGAGACCTGGTGAGATTCCGGGGTAACAGTGAAGTCTCCTAGGTGCTGGAAAGAAAGGGAACCACAGTTAAAAAAATTTAAAACTCACCAACCAAAGAGCAAGTATAGACTAGACCACCCCCCCCATATGAAGTAGTTTGTAGTAGTAGAAGTGGAGCTTGGTCTTCATGTGAGTCCCCCAACAACTGGAGTGAGGGCTGTCTCTGAATCTGTTGCCTACCTGCCTGAGGATCTCATTCGCCTAACTGGGATGCCTTGTCTGGCCTGTGGAAGAGGATGAACCTAATCCTGCAGTGACTTGATGTGCCAGGGTGGGGTGATACCCATGGTATCCTCTCCCTTCTCAGAGGAGAATGGGAAAAACAGATGAGGGGCTTTTGGGGGAACCAGGAAGAGGGATGCAACTGGGATGCAAAATGAATAAAGTAATTAATTAATTAATTAATTAATTAATGAAAAAAATTAAACTACAATATAGCTGAATAAAAGCTAACCTGTTTTTTATTATTAAGCCTAAAGAATTCAAAACAATGTCAAAAACTTTTCCCTCAAGTATCTTTGTTTGGTCAAATCAAGGCTGCACAGTTACTGTTGAGTTTCAGTAATATGTTTAAAACAAATAAACCACAGTGGCCTCTGACATACATTATAAACTAGAGTGGCTCGCCTGGGTCATATTTAGTTGGACATCATTTTCAAATAATCACTCTACCAACACCCGTCTCCTTGGTTTTAAGTTTTGAACAGATAAATATTTAAATGAACACACAGCATAACAGAAGGGTCATGGCTCAAATGGCTTAGTCCATTATCTTTTCAATCACTGCAGGATTACTGATTCTTCTTATTGTTTCAATAAGAGTGTTGAGCGCTGGGGAGGTGCTTGCCATGGAAGCATCAGTATCTACATTTGATCCACAGAACACATAGAAAATATCTGGGCATGGAGGCATGCATTTGCAGTATCAGTGCTTGGGAGGTAGAAACAGGATGGTGTCTGGGACTTGCTGGCTAAGTGGTCTAACCAAATCCATGAGTTGTAGACAGAGACTTTGTCTCAAAAAGTAAGTTGGAAAGCAGCTGAGGAAGATGCCTGACATTAACTCCTGGTCTATGTATACTCACATGCACATACGCTCACATATGTTCACACACAAGCATACATACACACACACCCACAAACACAAACACGGGCTGAAAGTGTGAACTGCAATGAAAGCGTGTTTAAATGAACACGAACTATGAACTAGTAGGAAACACAAGAAGTTCTTGGAAAAGATTCATGTGGACAAAATGTTTGTTATATGATAAATAGAAAAAATGGGATATTTAAAGCTAGTTACTGCAAATGTTCGTTTGTTTGTTTTGTTTTTGTACAGAAGAGAAGGTTAAGTTATCAGCTCCAACAGTCGAGGGTTCGCACCACTCCAACTCTCTCAGGCTTCAGTGTGCTTGCAAGGACATCTCTCTTGTTCCATCCTGACTCCCGCAGGGTTCCATTTGTACCTATGCATACTTCCTTATCTTGAAATCTTGATATTGTCACAGGTAAAGTCAGTTACCTGGGTTATTTCGTCTCCATCTAAGTCCTCACAGAACATAACCCTGTTGATAGAGAACAGTTGAAAAGATAGTAAGGAATGAAGTACTCCCACGTCTATTCATTACCCAGGCGCAATTTAAAAAATATGACTATAGAATACAGCAAATGACATACTCTGTGATCAGCAATATCATGGTAGGTAGGGAATTAAACAATGTAAAAGGGGGGTATATGTCAAGCACTGCAATGGAAAATCTCCAGGCTGCTTCCTAACATGTTGTCAAGTGCTGATCTTTCATTAATAACTTAAAAATAAACCAGTGCCTACAGTCTTGCCAGCAGCCTGGGTGGTTTGTGGATCTCCGCAGGACCCCTTTGGCCAACAACTCAATTAGATGTAACCTAATCCCAGTACTGGAAGCTTCATTTGGTGACAAGAAATGACCAAGTGGGACTGTGTCTCCCCATTATTTGGCAATTTCATTTATATCACCTTCATATATGTATACATTTTAGGAAGCTTCTACTGTATTAGATTTCCATACTACCCCTCAAATGACCCTTAATTTTCACTGTCCCTTCCCATATCCCTTCCCTCTTCCCCTTCTCCCTGCCTCCTCCCTACTTACTCCTCCTGTTTCAGCCCCTCATCCATCCATAGCTGTCTAGTCTATTTGCCTTTTCTAAGGGAATCTATCTGTTCCCTCTAGTCCTTTACTCTCTCCCTATCCTGTAGTTCTATGAACTGTAGTTTGGTTATCATTGCTTTCACAATTAATATCCACATACCATGTTTGTCTTTCAGGATCTAGTTTATTTCACTCAGGATCATTTTTTCTAGTTTCATCATCTATTTGCCTGGAAATTTCAAGATGTCTTTTTTTTTTAATGACTAAGTAATACTCCATTGTGTAAATATACCACACTCTTCTGTTGAGGGGCATCTGAATTGTTTTCAATTTCTGGGTATTATGAGTAGAGCAGCAATGACTATAGTTGAGCAAGTATCTCTGTGATAGGACAAAGTGTTCTTTGAGTGCTTATATGCCCAAGACTTGTAGATGGACCTTAAGGTAGATCAATTCCCATCTTCCTGAGGAACTGCCACACTGATTTCCATAGTGACTGTACAAGTTTGCACTCCCACCAGCAGTGGATGAGTGTTCCCCTTATTCTGTATCCTTGCCAGCATGAGCTGTCACATCCTTTGCTGGTCTTAGCTATTCTGACAGATGAAAGATAAACTCTAAGAGTATCTCACCTCTCAGGTCTCTGGTACACTCTGGAGGGTGATCCCCCCACTTCTGTGTGCTACCTCCCTCTGGACTTCAGTCATGCCCCCCATACCTGATCATGTTCTCCTTTCCTGCTCCCTACCCCCTCTCCCACCCAGATCCCTCTCTCCCTCTGCCCCCATGATTGCTTTCTTCTCCCTCTGTCTTAGTCAGGGTTTCTATTCCTGCACAAACATCATGACTAAGAAACAAGATGTGGAGGAAAGGGTTTATACAACTTATACTTCCACGATCCTGTTTATCACCAGAGGAAGTCAGGACTGGAATTCAAGCAGGTCAGGAAGCAGGAGCTGATGCAGAGGCCATGGAGGGATGTTATTTACTGGCTTGCTTCCCCTGACTTGCTCAGCTTGCTTTCTTATAGAATCCAAGACTACTGCCCAGGGATGGTACCACCCACAAGGGGTCCTCCCCTCTTGATCACCAATTAAGAAAATGCCTTACAGCTGTATCTCATGGAGGTATTTTCTCAACTAAAGCTCCTTTCTCTGTGACAACTCCAGCTTGTGTCAAGTTGACACAAAACCAGCCAGTACACCCTCCCAAGTGGAATTGAGCATCCTCACTTGGGCCCTTTGGCTTGTTAACCTTCTTGAGTTCTGTGGATTGTATCCTGGGAATTCTGTACTTTTTTGGCTAATATCCACTTATTAGTGAGTACATACCATGCATGTCCTTTTGTGTCTGAGTTACCTCATTCAGGATGATGTTTTCTAGTTCCATCCATTTGCCTGCAAAACTCAGGATGTCCTCATTCTTAATAGCTGAGTACTATTCCATTGTATAAATGAACCACATTCTCTGTATTCATTCCTCCATTGTGGGGCATCTGGTTGAAAGACTCTCAGGGCTCAAAGGGAAGAATCTTAGATGAAATGCCGTATAGTGGGTAAAGGTAACTTGAAAAGTCCACCTCCAGTAAAAAGGTAGAACATCAAGTGGAGGGATGGAGTTGCCATCCCACAGTCAAAAACTCTGACCCAGATTTGTTCCTGTCTAAAAGAACTGCAGGGACAAAAATTGAGAAAATCCTAAAGAAAACAAGGTCCAGTGACAAGCCCAAATTGGGATCCAGCTCAAGGAGAGGTTTCAAGGCCTGACACTATTCCTAATGCTATGGTGTGCTTACAAACAAGGGCCTATCATGAGAGGCCCAACAAGCAACTGAAAGAGTCAGATGCATATACTTACACCCAACCAATGGACAGAAGCAGGGCACCCTTGTGGTTGAATTAAGGAAAAGCTGGAAGAAGCTAAGGAGGAGGACAACCCCATAGGAAGACAAACAGTCTCAACTAACCCGTACCCCTGAGATCTCTCAGACACCAAACCACCAACTAGGCATCATACACCAGCTGATATGAGGCCCCTAACACATATACAGCAGAGGACTGCCTGGTCTGGCCTCAGTGAGAGAAGATGCACCTAACCCTGCAGAGACTTGAGCCCCAGGGAGTGGCGAGGTCTGGTGGGATGGGGGTGGGGACATCCTCTTGGAGACAAGGGGGAAGGAGGAGGTATGGGATGAGGAGAAGTCAGAGGGTGGTCTGGGAGGGGGGTAACAACAGGATAGTAAGAAAAGATTAAATAATAATAATAAAGATATATATATATATATATATATATATATATCCTTAATATCTAAAATTTTTGGGTAGCAGTTTGCTGATGACTAAAGATGTTGAACATTTCTTTCTTTCTCTTTGGGTTTCTTCTATTGAGAATTTTGTTTAGATTGTCACCTCTCTTTTTAAATTGGGTTACTCATTTTCTTGATATCTGCAATTTTTGTGTTCTTTATCTGTTAGCTTTCTACTTGATATGTAGTTGATAAAAACCTTTTCCTGCTCTGTAGGATGAAGTCTTGTCTAAATGACAATGTCCTTTAGTGTGCGGAGGCTTCTCTACTTCATGGGGTCCCATTTATGAATTGTTCATCTTAGTGCCCTCAATAATGCTGCTCTGTTCACAAAGTCTTTTCCTGTGCCAATGAGTTCAAGGCTATTCCGTATTTTGTCTTCTATCAGGTTTAGTGAATCTGAGTTTATATTGAAGTCTTTGACCCATTTGGAGCTTTGTGCAGGGTAATAATTATGAATCTATTTGATTCTTCTACCTGTAGATACCCAGTTTGACCAGCACCTCTTGTTGAACACAATTACTTTGTTTCCAGTGTGAGTTTCTGGTTTCTTTACTAAAATTCATGTGTCTGCATGTGGGTGAATTTAAATGAACAGAAAAGCCCAATTGCTGCAGATAACACCTACATAATTCATTGAATATGAAGTATTCGACCTGATGCCTACATAGTCTTCACTCTTACCATCTATAGTCTTTGGTACAAGATGTACCAAAGACTACCAAAATGCTACCAAAAGAGAAACGTAAACACCAATCCAGCCACAAACCCTTTAGTCTACAATGCTGTCCTGCCTGCAAGATATCGTAGGACAATGGTGGCACAGTAGTTGCGTGAGTAACCAACCAATGTCTGACTTGACTTAAGGCCTACTCTTAGATGAAACCCATACACAATACTGCTTGTGTGACCATAACCAGAGCCTAGATAGACCAGAGAACTTGGGCATTTTAAGGTACAAATAATAATGGAAACAAACAAACAAACAAACAAACAAAACCCGTGGCAATAAAATAACTCTTAATAACATTCTGCTCTACTCACAGAATGCCCTGCTCAGTCATCATGAGAGAAGCTTCTACCTGAAGCAGATGGGAACAAATACAAAGACCAACATTCAGATATTACGTAGACCAGTTAGAGACCTTGGAATACTAAGCCCTAAACATTATGTCTCTTTCTAGGCCCTCTGCTCAGGGAACCCCATGGAAGAGAATGCTGAAAGAGTATAAGCCAGAGAGAGGGTACGGAGGACATCATCATCATCATCATCGTCATGACCATCAATAACAATAATAAGGCCCTTCAAATCAACATCATTAAAGCTCAGGTAAACTCACAGACAGAGACTGCATGCACAGGGCCTGCATGCGTCTGCACCAGGTCCTATATATTATGACATCTTCCCCCCCTCCCCATCTTACAGTACCCTTCTTTGTCCATTTCTTTCTCTTTTTTAATTAACAAGACTAAAAATTATTATGGAATTCTTAAGTAGGCAAATGAGTAGGTTTCTCATTGTGTGTGTGTGTGTGTGTGTGTGTGTGTGCTTTCTTTTGTTCTCTTTTCTTTCAATTTGTCTTTTCCAACTCTGATGTGATCATATTTGTTTTATCTTATTATATTTTATTTTTGTTATATTTTTTTATTATCACTTAGAAGTCTATTTGTTTTCTAATGAGAGACAGAAAGGGAATGGATCCGGACAGGAGATGAGATGGGGAGGAACTGAGAGGAGTAAAGGGAGGGGAAACCTTAAGGAGGACATATTATGTGAGAAAAAATCTATTTGCAATAAAAGGGAAAACATAAACCAGTATCACCATTTCATAAACTGGAAAAATCCATCAGATGCCTGGGAATGACCTGGTACAGGGACGTTAAACTGACCACAAAGGTAAGGAACAAGCTGATGACAAGAAATCAGTGCATTATTCTTTTTTCGTCTTAGTTATAACCTAAGTTCTAGCTGACTACAAAGCTAAACTAAATAATACTATGGTTAAATATTTCCTCCTTTGATCTAAAAGACTGGAGTAGTGCACATACTTTTGAAGCCCACAACAGAGGAGGCGGTGGGTACTGTTGAACCCCATCAATAAAAACAGGTGATGGGCATCTTAGGATTCTTTTCCCTCATGTACCCACTTTGTTCTCAAGGGTTATCTTTTAACTTGCATCCTATAAATCATGATTATGTCTCTTTTTATTCTTTTCATCTCCCTCCTCCTGGCAGCTGCCAAAAATCCAAGACTACCTTGCCTTATTCTCTCCCTCCCCCTCCCCCTCCCCCTCTTTCTCCCCCTCTCCGTCCCCCTCTCCTCCCTCTCCTTCTCCCTCTCTCTCCCCCTCTACTTCTCCCCTGTCTTAGAGTTCCCTTCTTTGTCCATTTCTTTCTCTTTTTTAATTAACAAGACTAAAAATTATAAAGAAGATTCTGTTCCCATCATGATATCACTGAGCTGGCCTTTAGTTCTTAGTGGCTGCAAATGCCTTTGTTGATTGGTGAGTTCTTGATTCAAGAAGTCTAGAGAAAGCATTAATAAAGGGATGTGGGGAGATGGCTCAGTGAGGAAAGGAGCTTGCCATGAAGACTGATAATTTGAAACCCACAGGTGGAAAGAGAAGACAGACTCATGCAAGTTGTCCTTTATCTTCACGTGTGTGCTTTGAGAGGTTTATCACCACAACCAAATAAGTAAAGGTATTTTAAAGGTTTAAAAATAGAGGATGCAGAGAGAATGGAAAGCAGTTGCCAAATCAGGAGCTCAATCCCTCAGAGTGATGGAGGAGATAGCCCAAGTGAAGAGAGAAAGTGCAGGAAAGACAGTGCTGACAGGGTGGGGTTGTGAAGTATGGTTAAAAATGTTATCCTCTTTCAGCTTTGCCCCAGGCAGTGGATTATTGACTTGTTCTTTGTATTCTGCTGAGTTGGAGGAATTCCAGGAGGTAAAAATTCCTACAACCTTGAAACTAACATGGCATGTGGCAGACGTCTTTTGATAAAGCTGCTATGAAAAGGTAATTTCATAGCTCCCCAAATAAGGGAAATGAGAGTGTGGTGTGGGGGCTGTGAGAGCCTACAGACTCTGTGTGTCAGGATCCTAGGTATGTGTCTGCTCTTTCAAGTAACTGGAATTTAGGAGCTGGTGAAAGATTGTGTGAAAAATCATGACATCACAGACATGATCTTCACATCAGCAGTGTGCTCCCATGGCATGATCAGTGCCACCAGCTACCTTTGCTATTTCATGCCATGAAGGCTTGAGAAAAATCAGTCACTTAGTCACCTGCATTAGTTTGGCATTAACTTTGCTTCAGGTACTTTACTTGATCCTGGAGATGCAGTTATGAACACAATTCTTGTCCTTCCAGGATTAAAATCTGGCAGCAATGGTGAGTCTCAAACAAACTATTATATATACAATAACAAATCACATGGATTTAGATAATCAAAGCACCTCAAAGTCACAGATAGTATGGGAACATAGACAACTGAGAGGTCAGAGAAGTCTTACATGACCACATCATCACTACACATGCCTGGCAATACTATAAGGAGACGTATAGGTTGGAGGTAATAAACCATGGCAAATCTTAACAGTAAACAAAGGATAAAATAAGGCTGGGGTGATGTGGTAGAACCATGCACTGCTTATAACATCACCAAGGGTAAATTTAGACCACAGCATATTTCAATATGATTTGTACTCATATAACATAGAATGTGACATTTCTGGAATATATAATACATATATGCATATGTCACCTAGTCACCTGTATTAGTTAGGCATTTACTTTGCTTCAGGTACTTTACTTGATCCTAGACAAGTAAAGATATAGACACACATATGTACATACACACTGTGATGGTTTTTATATGCTTGGCCCAGGGAATGGCAATATTAGGTATGGCCTTGTTGGAGTAGGTGTGTCACAGTGGGCATAGGCTATAATATCCTAGTCCTAGCTTCTTAGAAGTCAGTCTTCCACTAGCATCCTCCAGATGAAGATGTAGAACTCTCAGCTCCTCCTGCACCATGCCTGCCTGGATTCTGCCATGCTCCCACCTTGATGATAATGGACTGAACCTATAAGCCAGCCCCAATTAAATGTTGTCCTTTATAAGGCTTGCCTTGGTCATGATGTCTGTTCACAGCAGTAAAAACTACACATCATCACTATACATGCCTGGCCACACTATAAGGTGAGGTAAACCCTAAGACAACCATACACCCCCACAAACACACATATACACAAACTCAACACTAGAATCTTTAGAAGAATACTAGATAAAATTGGTACTCCTTCAGAGAGAGGGCAGGCAAGCCCCACAGGCCCACCAAAGGTTTGAACTAACCAACTCAGCTATCATCCAGGGTCAGATCCAGTGCTTTGAATCTGCCTACCCCAATGCCAATTCCATCAATGACCCATTTCTAAAGAACCAGAGCTGCCCTGTCTCTGAGTAGTGACAGAATGTCTGAGATGAAGAATGATTCATTTCCTGGATTGGACCTCCTGGAAAACTCCCCCATGGTCTGTACTTGTCCCCAGAGACCACACAGGTATCATCGATTCCTCCTGATGTCCCAGGCCATGATGAAGCCTGAGGTTCATGTGAATGTCTATGGTTTGCAATGCTGCCGAGGGCTATATTGATGTGATTGTGTACAGCCACCTGAAGCCATGTTGAACTGTTGCCTGAAGCCATGTCACATGGGCCCTGTTGATGTCTGCAGTTTGTCTGTGGTCTGTTCTGCCTTCTAAGGCCATGTTGGTGTTCACAGGCCAGGCTACCAATGGGGTCCATGTTGGTGTTTGTAGCCCATATTGACCCAGAGGCCATTTTAATATCCTTGGCCTGTGGTGCTTCCACAGAGAACCATGTTGATATCAGTGGTCCATGCTGCTCCCAGAGGCCAGACAGAGGTCCTTAGAACATGCTGATATTGGATGTTTGTGGTCTGTGCTATTTCCAGAAACCATGTGGAGGCCCAGGATTCATGCTTACACTGTCTGTGAAGGTCACGGAAGCTACTTTTACTGTGGTATCAATGACTGCAGATGCCCAATCCCACAACTTCCCAAAAGTAACAGCCTAAAAAGAAAATCATCAAAGAGAAATTTAAACTCTTTAAAATTTGTGATAAGAATACTGAAGCATAGCTCTCCACAACTGATGGATTCTGGTATGGATGTGGAGCAGGTGGAGAAGGATCCACTTTTCTTTAGGGGCCTGGCCACTGAGAGTTGGACCATGTTTTAATAAGTATGTGGGCAATGCAAATTAGAATCTTTCTTTCTTCCTTTCTTTCTTTCTTTCTTTCTTTCTTTCTTTCTTTCTTTCTTTCTTTCTTTCTTCCTTCCTTCCTTCCTTCCTTCCTTCCTTCCTTCCTTTCTTTCTTTCTTTCTTTCTTTCTTTCTTTCTTTCTTTCTTTCTTTCTTTCTTTTCCTTTCTCTTCTTTGTGTGTGTGTGTGTGTGTGTGTGTGTGTGTGTGTGTGTGAGAGAGAGAGAGAGAGAGAGAGAGAGAGGAGGGGGGAGAGAAATCGATCACAAGGTTAGGAGAAGTGGACATTGGTGGACTGGAAAGTGAGTATAATTGAGGTGTATGGTATGAAATTCCCAAATAATCAATAAAAATAATATATTGGAAAAAACTGATACTCCTTGAGGGGCCCAAGCCAAGCCCAATGCACCATGTATAAAAGAAAAAGCTCACTAGATGAGACTTAAATTCGAAAAAAGACTAGATGGGATATTATTTCAGGGAGAGGGGAAAGAATGTCAAATATCCTGAATAAGAAAATTTAACACTCAAAAATTCAATGCAACAAATAATTAGACAATGTACTAGCTAACAGAGATGGGCATGAGCTCAGTGAGAGCCAGAAAGGACTCTTCAGTCAGCTCGCCCAAGTGGAAACAGATGGAGGAGAGGAGGTTGGCTGGGAATTTTGGCAGCAGAAACACAGATAATAAATATACATAATATTTATGATTTCCTACATATCTGGCAAGTCATAAATAGTGAATACACTTTATACACGTGATCTGCAAATGCCAAGAAACTAAAAGGTGCTGAATTGCACAAGTGGTAGGAGTATAGGAAATGTAAAGGTTGCCTATACATAGAACCATATTGAAAGAATCCAAATGCTTATTATTTCCAGAAATACCTACATGCATCACATTGTCCCTCATTTCTCTTTGCTTATCACATTCTAAAATTTCATTTATTAATTTACATTTTACTATACTAGTTTCTCTGTTTTGCTGTTTATAGTTTCTGAGGGCCAAGACCCTGGTCATAGATACAGTTTCTCCTTTTCACATAGATGGTGGAGCAGAATAGGTGTTAAAGTATCTGAGGCATAAATGAAAGAAAACTGAAACATGATGATGAATTCTGATCTGGTCTGCCATTGAAAGAGGCACATTCCCAGTAAATGAGATGGAGTAGAGACCAATCCACAGTGAGGAGTCCTGTACTGCTAAACAGGACCCCACACTGCAGTTCTAAGGTGAGCATAATCACCTGCCCAGGGCATGAATAAGACAATAAATCCATTACTTCTTTAGAAAATAGGCTGGACTAAAGTCCAGAAAATAGAAAACTGAAGAAAAATCTTAGGATGAGTTCGAGATAAGCTGTTCTCCATCTACATGGCATTACTAAGCCATTGGTCCTACAAGTCTAGAGATCAACAAAAAAGGCGAGACTAAAAATATGGTAAAACAGATGATAATTTAGTTGAACATTTGGAAAATGTAGCAATAGCAGATAAGACTGTAAATATAGAGTGACAGAAACAAAACAGATAATTTCAAGTAGAAAATATATCATACGACTTCTGGTTGGCTGCAGTAAGGACTGTTGGACCAGCTGGAACAGACATGTGGGAGTCAGAACTCACAGTGTCGGTATAAGTATCTATAGGCATGAGACCTCGGGGTTGGAAAGATTAAATTTGATGACTTTTAGATGCCTATTACCCTTGGAAAACAGCAGATGGAAATAATAACACATGCCAGGACTCTCTTCACAGTCTACCTTCAGCTTAGAAGGAAACAAGCAGGCAATCAGTCACATAAGAATAAATAGCAAGCAAATATAACAGAGGTATGGAAACCTGTTTTCTCAATGAGGGATGAGGAACTGAAAGACATGGGCACTATTCCTGCTGTAACTAAACATCAAGAAATAGGACTAAGTTACATATTCGAGTTCAGTGTCTCACCTTTGGTGTAGCGATGGTCACAGCTGTGTTGAACAGCTAAGTCACCAGAAAAATATTCTGTAATGGTGGGGATGGCTGCAGAGCAGAAGTAAAGTCCCCTGCCACCTTGAGAGCAGCCTCTCAAAAGCTTTGCATAAAGAACTCTTGTAAATCCTACAGCACACAGTCAAGAGTAACAGAGCCAATAGGTGCACAATCAATTACAGTCAAGTATCCAGGGTAGAATCTGAGGAGTATATTCTAAAAGGAGGATATACATTTAAAACTTTAGAAAAACATATTTTCCATTAAAATGTCTATGTTTAAATTTAGTAGGAGAAAAGTAATCTCACTGTTAATTTGCAGTTTGATCTACAACCTTAGAGTTTGTTTAAGATTTCCCTAAGGCTATGGAGCAAAGATGTATGCATTTTAAACCTTCAGCGAAATAATTAATTGCAACCCCAATGTTATTTCATGAATTCTTTTCAACCTGTTTCTTGTTCGTGTGGGTTAGAGAAAACAGCACATTTTCTTTTTCAGTTATCTAAGAGTGCTAAGACGTCTTTCTCTGAGTAAAGGTATTTTTAATCACTGAAACAGTGATTTTTTTTACATGTCATATATGTTGGGGTACAGGGTGAGTAGTACTCTTATCCATGAATTTTCTCTCCTATCTGACTTGTGTTTAGTAGCATTGTTACAACAAAAGAATTCCAGCACTGTCAGCTCATGACTCAAGACAAGACAAGGGAATTTCCCTTGAAAGCTTTGATAAACTTGAGAGATATAGGATTTTGGTACCACCCTCCAGAGGATGTATAAAGGAGTAAAATTGCAAGAGATGTGTACATTGCACAGGTGCATTTTCCAGGGTAAATTTATACATTTTATCAGATTCTCAGAAAGGTTTTTGATCTAGCCAATGACTAAGATCACCACTGTAGAAGTTTCGAGGAGAGCATATCTAACAAAAGGCCTGGTGTGATGGAATAATGCACTTGTTCTCTAGAACACAAAGTGAGCCCTACTCCCCTTAATTCTTGAGCCATGTATGATGCCAGATCAGTGTACTCCCCACCCCCTGCCATCAGAAAAGCTTCTTTTCTGCAGTTGATGATAATGAATATAAAGACTCACAACTGACCAAAATGCAGAGAAAAAGTGACTGTGGAGTGATTGACCATAACTGGGACATCCCTTTCCAAGGCTCAGGAAAAGCATATAAGAGAGAACAGAAAGATTTTAAGAGCCAGGGATTGGAGAGACATCATATCTCGTGGAGATGACATGATTATATCCCATTTATGAACTCGTAGCAGCTGTGGTTGCCTTGGATAGGACCTACACAAGATCAAGGAGTCAACATTCCAATGTGTATAGGAGAGGGGTTCATGAGATCCCACCCCCAACATAGGAGCCTTCATCGGGAGGCTGCTAAGGATAGAAGAGTCAGTTTTCTTGAAGAGTGTGGTCCACAGTGGGTTGCCCATGACCCATTGGATGGTAGTATATCCATTTGCACATGGGGAACATTAATTGTGCACAGTAGGTAATAAAAACCATAAGCGTGAAATTGGGAATGTGAGGGTGTGGGGTGTCCGGGAGGAGTAGGAAGTGAATATGCTCTAAGTGCATTGGGTTCATATATGAAATTACCAGGCAATGAGTAAAAATAAAACAGAAAGTATGAAATGGTGGTCCAGGCTTGTGATTCATATGTCTTTCTCTCTCTTAGATTTTTAGACAAAATCCCTTTGTCAATAATACGCTTTGTGTGCCCTTGATACTGTATGAGAATGTAGTCTTCATTTGCTGAGATTAAGTGGCAAAGTGGAAGTTTGATTTTCTAAGGAGGACAGTCTTGCCCAACAGAGTCGCCCAGTTTTCATTCCTCTTGACTATGAAAAAATATTAATGAGAAAACTGAACAGGCTAAGTGAATGTGCTTGTCCATAAAAGCAGGCACATATGCAAGTGGTAGTTAATATATATAAAATGTACCCTATTTAACATTCACAGATAAACATGTAAGTCTCAACTATCTACAGACTGCACCTTAGCAGAGTTTGACAGCAATGAAATTTAGCCCTGAGTCTAAGGTAATTCAGATGAAATTTAAATGTATTAAATTTTGTCAGGAAACATTAAATGGCTGATAATAAAAAAACAAAGATCATGTGTCATTCTCCTTTTCCATCGCACACACTTTCCCATCCCTTGTAACAGCAGCTATCCCAAAGTACCCTTCATCCACATGCCTGGCTCTACGAAGCTGCCCCAATCCAGCCTAGGGCCTCATATCTCCTCTTCTCTGTGTGCTTGTGAATTTTATATTATGTAGATCAACTTAGTCTCTTTTATTTTTTATTATTCATTAAATTATTACAATGATTTCCTCACTTCATAGTTTCTTGTAAAAGCTGATCCAACAAGCGAGAATCTTTTCTGGAGTGGGATTGGCAGTTAGGAATAAGCTTATATTTGTAACTCATTTCGTTTGTCTCTGAAACCAGTGTAAGGGAAAACATAGCATTTAAGAGCTAAACAACTTCAATTTAGATTATATCTTTCTTGATTAACCTGTCCTTTTAAATTGCTCACACCCATTTTAATCTGTTAAAATACATTGCTCGTACTTGTCAGTACACAGTTGCTTTGGATTACATTCAAAAAATTAATTCACTATATGTAACACATGATTAAATTGGACCAATCTTTCTCTGGTCCAGGAAAGAAATGCTTTAAGTCACAAACAAGTAGGAAAATAATTTGCATTAAAAACATCTTTGTACCAGTGAATGTTTGATACACCCTAAGTCTTGTAATTATTTAGCTTCTCTTTCATTTCTCTACTGAAATCTGAAAAACAAACCTCTAGGGGAGCTGTCCAATGAGGCGTGTGGAGCCAGGTATGCTGGTAAATATAAATCAAAGGAGTCTTTGTTCCCACGGCAAGGCAGCCCTCTATGCCACCTGACAAGGGGCTGCAGACATGCTCCTGCAAGGATTGTAGGATGTGGTAGGCTGTGCTCTCAAAAGCCTGTAATCCCTGGAATGATTGCTGCTGAAACCTGCCAGGTTTTAAAAGCAAGAAAAGCACAAATCGTAAATATTTTTCTGAAAAATTTCTTCAGAAGTTAAAAACAACTTAAAATTGACATGTCAATAACCCCTGTGGGTGGGGGGCTGGGCAGATTCTAAATCCACCCTGTGGGAATGAAGTTTATCTGCAATTGTCACCTACTCAAACAGATCTACAGTGGACCCATCCATGGTAGAGAAAGAGCACCTATAGAGAAACCTGCCTTCCTGCAGGTCACAAATTACCAGAATGGCCACTGGGAGTCAGCTCTTTCTGTCATCTGACATTGCTTCTGTCACCAACAATGTGTGTGTCCTGGGCCTTGAAGGTAACTCCTAATTCAATTAACTTTTGATATAACATTTATACAGCCCATAATTTTGAACCGAAGGAAATAGAACATTCATGTAAAAAGATGTACAGTCAACGTACTTCCTGGCTCTGGGTGTCATAAAATAAGTGGGAACACAAGAGGTGGCTAAAAATTAAGTCCTAAAATGTCATCTAGCTTAATGTGTGCACCTGTGTTTACAAACCGAATACACATGAGAAGCTCTGAGTTGAACCATTAAATCTAGTAGTTTAATTTGCGTTTTCCTAAGTAACGCTGTTGAATAACTTTTCATGTTCTTTTTTTTTCTCCCAACCATAGCTCCTTTGTCCCATTTCTTAACCAGATTTTTAATGTTGTGTTTTAGAGTTTTAAGGTATATCAGTTTTCAGTATGTGTCTATACAAAAATATGATGTTTTATCAGGAAGATGGTTTGCAACTAGTCCCTTTCCTCTCTAGCTTGCCTTTTTACTATCCTTTAAGAGGATCTTTTGATGCAGTAGGATTTTCGTGTGAACAATAATAAGAATAGAAGAGGCCATGAATTTGAGAGGGGGTGGAATACATGGGAGGAGCTGGAGAGAGGGAAAGGGAGGGGCAAAAGTAATGTAAATGCAGTGTGCTCATAAATGAGTAGGCTGCTTGTTTCTCAAAAGTTTTATATTTTTAACTTAAAATTCTGTAATTAATTTTGTAGCTAAATTTCATACTAAATTTTATACTAGTACTGATTTTTAAACTGAATTCATTTTTTCAACCTAAGGCTCTCCAGTTATCCCTGCATGATTTGCTGAAAAAAAAAATCCACTCTCCTTCCAATGAGTGGTTTGGTACTGGCTACACACATGTTTTAAACCTGATTGACCCTCATAAAATCTATGTTCTACACTCGAGTAGAATCCCAAGTCTCCAAATAGAAACATCATCAACCACAGCACAGTAAGGTGAGAGGCAGGAGAGAAGAAGTTCAGGGTTCTGGGGTGGTTGAATTCACTCTAGCCTAGTGAATGTCTTCTTGTTCACTTGTCTCCACAGCTCCCCAGGACTAAATGCCTGCTTCTCTGGAGTCTGTTTGGAAGTCTAACCTATTGCATTGAAATAATAGCCCTAAAATATGCTCCTGATTGATCTCTGTTCACTTCCGATAGGCTACCTAGGCTCTTGTTCTAGGTGAGCCTCAGTCTTGGCTATCCAATACTGCCTGAGAGGCTGTGTTCCAATGTGTGTGATCCACATTCTTTCTTGATTTTATTTGACCAAAAATGTCAGAATGAAGGCACAGTATGTTCCCCAAAAAAGATGTCATGTGGATAGTAGGACTCACAAAATGATACTTCAGAGTTTGGTGCTTTGGCATTTAACTTGAAATGAAGGATGTTGGAAACCATCAGAAGCGAAAGTTGTGACCTTCTCCTGCCCTTCTGTTCTTTTTCTCCTCTCAAGACAGGCCATAAGAATCAGAATTCCTCTCCCCAAAGTTGAGTCAGATAAACTCAGAACTCCTTTCACCTAAGCCAGTAGAAACAGCTCTAGGTTTTCTGTGTAAAGGCTTGCTATGCAGAATTCCCTCGTTGTCTTTGCTAATAGACCCCAAGGCCCTCCTTCTTTAAAGGATCTCGCCCTATATCAGAGAATAAAACCACACAAAAATGAATATCTCAGAATAATCTCATTAGGGTTTGGTGCCTCTCCCTTCTCAGTCTCATACAATCTAGCCATTCTTCATGGACTCTAAACAGAAATAGCCAGTCTCCCTGTGGTTTCCACTCTCCAGAAATGGCACATACAAAAATTTAATTAAATGTAACTGTTACAGGCTTACCAGGTTAGTTTCTTTTGTGACAGGAGCATTAGCCACGACCCTTATGCATGAGGTCAAGGAAAAGCATCACATCTTTCAATCATTATACATGAAACCTGTCAAGCTCATTCTAAGAGGTGAGGAGGCAGTGGAAAAGAAAAAGGCAGGAGTTTTCCCCAGTGTTTAGACTGACTGTTCCATCTGAACTCATTGTGATGGCTATTCCCAGGTGTCAACCTGACTACATTTGGAATCATCTAAAACCCAAGTGGCTGGGCTCACCTGTAAGGGATTTATAGGCTTAGGTTTTTTTTCAAAACCTACTTTATTTAGGGTTATTAAATGCTTCAACCTTCCTTAAATCGACCAGAGGTAGGGGGGAAAGAAGGATAATAAGAAAAATGTGTTGTGGCTCTATTTAGAAATGGTTTCTTGGGGCAATGCCACTCTTCACTGTCAAGATACCAGCAGTCCAGTTCAATAGCAAACATCAAACACAAATAGATACCAGTGGCACAATTCAACAGAGAGAGCAAGGCTCCACCAAATCAGCACGCTGGAATCAGCTGGAATACCATGAGAAGTTCTTTGGCACGTTTCTCTTTATGAAGTGAAGACCAATGAAGACCAGAGAATACCAACAAAGCATTACACAACATAACAATGCAAGTGCCTCCTCTCACTGTTTGTGAAGTTCCCTTTATGTTTTTTCTAAACATCACACACGCTCTTAAGTGTTTGTTTTCACCAAAACATCACATGCCCTCTTAAAATACAGCTTCCAGAAAAACCATCACAGGACACAACTGAGTTGTTAAGAAACCAGAAATTTCCACTTCAAGGATTTTTTTTCTTACTTAAATCATTTGAAGCTAAAAGATCCACTTTCAATCCTGATCTTCCCAGGTGAGAAAAATCCACCTTTAATCATGGCCACACCTCATGCCTGCAGCCTATATAAAGACAAGGAAGAAGGAAATTTTACTTTTTGCCTTTGCCTAGCTAGCTCTTGCACTCACTGGCAAGTCCTTTCCTTTACTGGCATTAGAGCCCACACCTTAGGAATTCTGGTGAATACTGAAGTTCAGCTGAGGTATCCAGCCTGGTTTACCGAACAACTACCAGATTCTTAGACCTCCTATTAGTAGATAGCCACTTTCAGTCTAGCTGGACCACAGCGTGTAAGCCATTCTACTAAAGCTACTTTATATATACTTATTCTGTAAGTTCTTCTCCTCTAAAGAACCCTAATGCATTCACTAACATATAAGTTACTGATTAGCAATACAGTAGCAACAGTAGCAATCCACTGTGAATCCTAAATTATCCAGAGTGTAGGTCTACAACTCTATATGATTAAGTGGATTAGCCATGGAACTATACCATTCTGTCCCGTTGAGATTTCTCTGTCACTGATAACATCTGGCCATCTTTGCTCAAGTACTTATGGCCTGACCTCTGCATCAATCTCAGAAGAAAACCCACTCTTGCAAAATCAACTAGTAAGGTTGATGTCATGAGGAGGTTCTCTTCTGTGGTGACAGTGCATGCCAGAAACCAAAGAAATTTTTTTCTTCAGTGCTAATAGCTAGAAATGTGATTCACCAATTAAAGACTGGAAAACACTGGCCTCTTTCATAAAGCAAATGCTTGGGACGTTAATCAGCCAAAGTCATCTTATTCTGTGGCAGACCTGGCATAGAGTCAAGACTCAAAGAGAGAAATTCCAAACATGAACAGTTGGCGTGGAAGTGGGTCCTCTGTGCGCAAGTTTTACGCATTACTGATATTGCTCTGTCCAGGAAGATGTGCATGTTATCACAAACTGAAGTGACCATTCTTTTCAAGGTAACACATAAACTAAAATACTAACAGGTTAACAATGCCAAAACATATTTATACTCTCTTCAGTCAATGTTACTAGTTGGATGTTAGCTCTGCCCTTAGTAATAATTAAGGAGCCTGGACTTCTTCCATATTGGAACCTCTCTGTGTTCAATACATCTTCCAAGGCTCTTTCCTGTAAGGAAGGACTACTGAGGATGGCAGCTGAAATTTCTAGGGACCAGGCTACAAGTAGCTCAGATCATTTTTGTAACATTCATTTGGCTACAATCTGGTATCTTGGCTACCATAACTTCAAGAGAGCCTGCAAAATGCCACAAAACTCATCAGGAGGAATAGTCAAAGATAACAGGTGTCATATAGTGTCTGACATTACAGTGTCAGAAGTCACTGTAAATAGGTACGTAATCTGCAAAGTCTCTTCAGACCTTTCAGGAGACTAATCAATACAGCTTACCTTGCCTATATATCATGAACGTAGTAAGTGTAGGGTTGCTGATGCAGTAAAGAGTAATTGATGGGCTAGTGAGCTCATCACCAAAGTTTGTTCAATTATTTTGCTTCTTATAAATGAATGCATATATAAATTAGTGAGATCTTTTCTTTACCATTGGAATGAATTGCGCTGATAATTGATCAGTAGCATGATTCTCAGACACTCAGTATTAGCAAACTGTCTATAAGCTAAGCAATTATTTGCCTAGGGAGTCGATGTTTGTTGACTATGAATAGCCTGGAGTTTCGTTTAAATTCTGTCACATATCATCTGTATTTATTAAGACTATCTAACTGCACATAACAAAGGCAAATTAATTAGCTTGTGATAAAGGGGAAAATTTTTTATAAGAATATAGAATTGCTTGGTTGTTTGATTGTTTGTTTTAATTCTGGATGGAGATAGCAGCTATAGTTTAAGAAACCAGAAGCTAGAAAGCAGACAGAACTGTCTTTCACCTCTACATTTCTCCAGCCACATTGCTGGAATCTGTCTCCCCAAGCATGGCATGCCTTTGCTCCGGCAATAAGAACATACTGAATTCCAATTCCAAATTTCTAAGAATCTGATTGGTTCAATTTGGGAATATTCATCACTAGTTATAATCAATAATGAAAAGGAAATCATGATTGCATCCAAAAATATCTTCCAGAAGCTAATCACCATAATCCAGATGTGATTTCAATTCCTGGAAAAAAAAAAAGAGAGGGAACAGAAAGAAAGAGAGAACAAGAGACCAGAGAGATGATAGGTAGACAGATAGATGATAGATAGATAGATAGATAGATAGATGATAGATAGATACATAGATACATAGATACATAGATGATACATAGATACATAGTTAGATAATTCTGTTAACAAATATTATCTCTAAGGGTCTTAGTTTCTGCATGTGCAAAACAGGCAATGCTTCTCTCTAACCCAAAGTGCTATTCTGAAGCTTGTGAAAATGTTAGGATCTTAAATACGAAAATAAATTTGCAGTGTTACCCAGTTTTGTATCTGATCTTTTAAACATGAATTCATCAAAGTATCTATTATGTATACTTATATATAGCTACATATAATATTATAGATATTTTAAAAAATCTACTGTGTGAAAAGTGATAGGAAACTCTTGTTCTTATCTGGTATGACTTTAGTACAATGGTTAAAGCACAAAAAATTCTTTGTAAAGTCAATTTATTCCCAGGCTTCTTTCCTTCACCCTTGAGCACCACTGATTTAAAAATGTGGGAGGTAGTCTCTAATGTCATGTTTACTTCTCTAATGTCATTGCAAAATAGATGCTGATGGAAATCCACCAAAGCCTATGTCAATAGGTTAAGGCTGTAGACAGCCTGGATTTCCTTGGTACCAATCTGACATCTCTTATAGAGAACCAAAGGAAGGATTCTACACTATGCAAGCTTCACTCACACATTTGAGAGCTACTTTTGGAATGTTTTCGTGGCCAGCGTGGACAGCGTGAAACACATCCTCCTCCCAGGAAACACCCACTCAACCCTTCTCTTCCAAGAGAAGAGCTCTTGCAAAGTTTACTCTTGAATATCCAGCAGATGTTATCTTCGACTACTGCATCAATGTTTGTCCTGGGTCCTTGAGTTTTCCATCTGGAGATGCAATTTCTTTACTGATCTTAGCTCAAGAAAGGAGGCACAAGGTTGAGGAATATTGACAGGCATATAGACTCCACAGACATGCAAAATTCCTATTTAAAAAACACATTTTCCCATCACTTCCCCTCAACTATTCTCACATTCATACCTGAGCACAGGTGCAGCAAAGCAATCCAGTTTCTGACGAGTAATTCAAAGAGCTGTTTTCTACTGCTGTGAAAAGTTATCATGACTATAGCATGGTCAACTCTTATAATGGGGCTTGCTTACATTCAGAGGTTTGGTGCATTATCATCATGACAGGAAGCATGGTAGCATGCAGGCAGACATGGTTCTGGAGAAGGAGCCAAGAGTTCTACATCTGAATCAGAGGGCAGCAGAAAGAGAATGACATGGGACCTGGCTTGAGCATCAGAAACCTCAAAGTCCACCACCCCACCAAGTGACACACTCCCTCTAACAAGGCTACACCTACTCCAACAAGGCCACACCTTCAATAACACCACTTCCTATAAGTTTATGGAGGCCATTTTTCAAACCACTGCAGTTACTCAACATCTTTAACATATTAAAAGAAAAGACTTGTTTGAAGGCTTGCAGGAGTTAAAAGGGAGCTAGGAATAAGGTCCCAGTGATAAACTCCTAGAAAGAAGAGAAACACATTTAAGTGGACAGCATCCTGTATTGTTTCTTCTAAGGCATTTACCTATCAGAAGTAGTGAGCAGTAGAAAAGGCCAAGCACAAAAGCATGATGTAGTAGCAGCAGATCTGTGCTTCAAGGCGTATGGCATTGGCATTCAGAAGTAGAATATAGGTTACCAAGCTCATGTTTGCATCCTCCTAAATACACGTGTTGAAACTCAAATCACCAGTGTGACCATATCTCAGGAAGAGCCTCTGAGTCATAATTAGGTCCAGAAGGTAGAGCCTCCCTGATGAGACTTAATAGATTTGTAAGAAGAGACAGAGAGCTTGATCATCTGTCTCTTTCCTCACTGTGTGAGAATATAACATTTGTGAAGAATACAGCTCACAACATGATCTCCATCTTTCAGGCTTCAGGACAGTGAGCAATAAAGGAGAGCCCCTAAGCCTCCTGCCCCATGGCATTTTGGTTATGGCAATCTGTGCTGAGGAAGATACCAAGGCAAGAGCCAGCAGGAAAGAAGGAAAGGGCAACAGACGGTGTTTTGCTTGCATGTATGCCTGCACACCACATGTGTGACCCACAGAGGCCAGAAGAGGACATCAGATTTCCTAGAACTGTAGTTTTAGATTGCTATGAGCCACCATGTAGGTACTGGGAAACAAGTCCAGATTCTCTGAAAAATTATCTAGTATTCTTAACCATCAAGCCATCTCCCCAGCTCCCAAGGCCAAGTTTCTTTAGGGTAAAAATAATATCAACTCTGTTTACACAGCTTAGCTTTTGCTTATCAGTAGTTGTGATTTTGTATCTACATCATCAGAATCTTCAAGATAAACTGGGAAGGTACATAGTTTTGCACACTCACTTGGTGGCTTCGGTCTTCCAGCGGAACATATCCAGAACACATATAACCCTGGATATTAGTACAGCACAACAGCTGGAGTTACACACTGACCACTGCCCTGATGTTTCCTTAACTATAGTAGTGTCTGGACCATGACAGTGACTTTTATGGTTATGCAGCCCATAATTCTAAATAAAAATAACATTATTAATAGCTACATTAAAAACTGACCCTAAGAAAACACTGACCAACAGATGAACTTTTTTTTTAATAAATACTGTTTTCTTGGGTAACTTATTTGTACAAAACATGCAATTCATGAAGGAAGAAAAATATGGGGGAGTAGGAGGTTAGTGAGTCAAGATTGGAGAACTCATTTGTTTGAAGTACAGATCAAGTTTTGTTTTGATTGAGGGTGTGTGTGTGTGTGTGTGTGTGTGTGTGTGTGTGTGTGTGTGTTTGTGGGTGTGTTTATGTTCACTTACTGATTGTGTGTGAGAGGGGTGTGCCATGGGGCACATGTGGAGGTCTCCATTTCTTTTTTCTCCCGTATGGGTTCTGAGAACCAAACTTATGTTTTCAGCCCTTGCAGTAAGTGCCTTCACCTGCTGAGCCATCTCCCTGTGAGCATATTGCCAGCTCCACAGTCAGGATTTTGACTGACACAAGGATTCTGAGAGATGTGTTAAGCAAAGCTTGAAAGACAGGACAACAAATGAATCAACCTTTGGAGAACACCAATGATTGAATGTCCATGGTAGCTTCTTGAGTTAAAGAACGAGGTGAGATGAGTATATACATATATATTATACACATATTATATATTGTGTATATATTTACCTATATGTATTATATATTCTGTGTAATATAAATATAATATGTATTATATTTTTATTATTTTTATATTATGTATCTATATATGTGTAAGATCATATATGAGAAAGATTAATCCAGACCTGTGTTTCTTCATAGTGCCCTGGAAAAATAATTTAGTATTGATAAAATTAAACTCTAACACTTCAAATTCAGATAATAGAATTTCATGTCTTCCTAAAGGTAAATAAATTGATCCATGCCTGTGGGGCCACACCTCTGCGGAATAAGAGCATAAAGTAGGTAATTACAGACTCCAGCTTTCTAGTTAGGCAGCAGTTTTGTTTTGGCTAAAACTCTTACTCGGAGGAACGGTATCTTGTTCAAGAGCACAGATGTCTGTATTCTAACTTCACTTCAGCCCTGAACTCATTCATCCAGCACCACCTCTCCCTTCTGTCCTTCTCTGATGTAACTCTGCTGTCTTTTAATCATACCCTCGACCATTATTTTATGGCAAAGAAAAGAAGAGTTTAGTTGTACCCAGTCTGAGAGTAGGGGTGTCAGGGCATATTCAGTTTCTAGTTAAGTTAAATAGACTTGGTTTAAATAGATTAATATCCTTGAATTTTTCTCTGAGTTACTGCAAACTGTTAAACTGAAGGTGAGTTCTTACACTGAAGATCTTTTCTGTATGGAGTTTTAGCAGAATGCTGTGCTAGGAATGTCCTCCTATGAGTGTGTGCATGTGCGTGTGTGTGTAAATGTATCCATTTAGGTTCATGTATGTGTGCGAGATAATGTGTACAAGCATGCAGAGGTGTGTACAGTTGCTCATGCATGCTTTTTTCATGTGATTATAGAGGTTAGAGGTCAAGCTCAGGTGTTCTTCCTTAGGAGCTGCCCACCATGATTTTTGAAACAAGGTCTCTCACTAGAACCTGGGAGTTGCTAATTAAGGTAGATAGAATGACCAATAAACTCTAGGGCTATGACTGTCTCCACTTCCCCATGAACTACTATGATGCTATTACAAGTGCACATTGCCATGTCTGGTGTTTTACATGAGAACCAGACTCAGATCTTCATAATTGCACAACAAGTGCTTTACTAACTTTATTAACTGAGTCATCTTCCCAGGCCTCTGCTAGCTTTAATATTAGTTTATTTTATTCATATATTCCTTACTCTAAAATGTCTGATACTGAAAAAACTGTAGAGAACTCTAAGTGTTTATCTTTTAACTTACTGAACACCAGTCAATAGAACAATACTGAACACTAGATCAATAGTCTTTACAGGCCTCTGAGCCTGTCCTACCCACAACGTTCCTATCAACACAGGCCCAGATAGTCAGTTTGTCAAATGTATGTGCAATGAAATCTATGACAAGAGCTAACACATTGAACAACAAAAATCAGTGTTTTAAAGATTACAAGATGGAAGCATGAGTTGAAATTAATGACAAGGCATGAGAAAGGACAGAGGGAATTAAAGTTCAAATTATTAAAGTTCAAATTTTCCTCTAACACTTATCAAGGACTATGTGACTTGATCACTTAGTCACTTATTATGAATGCCTCTTTAATAATGCATCTGACTTTGAGGCTCCCACTGATAATAACTCAGTGTGAGCAGCATCACAGCAGAGCTCCCACCAATGAAGCTGTTGCTAGAATATGATGGGTTAAGGTATGTGGGAGTCCCAGTGCACTTTCCTGTCTGACCACATCTGGTACTCAAGCAAATCCACAGAACATTTGTAAGTAAAAGAATGTGCCCTCACTTTTTGCATATCATCGATGGACACTTAATACAACCTTGTGGTATAGATGTATGTGACTGTTTCTCCCAAGCATTATTTTTCAATACAGCACTAAGAACACATGTAGTAGCAAGATTCTCTCTAAATTGGGCTTTTCTTATGGACAAAAAGAGAGAATCAACCAGAGTTTCCCCAATAGAAGAAAATGAATCATTAACAACAGTTTAACTGTTTTATTAGAAATGCCAAACTCATTATGTGTTGGAGCATCTTCTGGGTATATGCCCAGGAGTGGTATAGCTGGATCCTCAGGTAATGCTATGTCCAATTTTCTGAGGAACCATCAGACTAATTTCTAGAGTGGTTGCACCATCTTGCAATCCCACCAACAATGGAGGAGTGTTGCTCTTTCTCCACACCCTCGCCAGCATCTACTATCACCTGAGTTTTTAATCTTAGCCATTCTGACTGGTGTGAGATGGAATCTCAGGGTTGTTTTCATTTGCATTTCCCTGACAACTAAGGATACTGAACATTTCTTTAGATGCTTCTCGGGCCATTCGAGTTTCCTCAGTTGAAAATTCTTTGTTAAGCTCTATACTCCAGTTTTTAATAGGATTATTTGGTTGTCTGGAGTCTAATTTCTTGAGTTCTTTGTATATATTGGATACAAAGAATATATATTGTATATATATATTGTATATATTGGCCCTCTGTTGGATATGGGATTAGTAAAGATCTTTTCCCAATCTGTTGGTTGCTGTTTTGTCCTATTGATAGTGTCCTTTGCCTTACAGAAGCTTTGCAGTTTTATGAGGTCCCATTTGTAAATTCTTGATTTTAGAGCACCACTATGTCCATAGCAGCCTTATTTATAATAGCCAGAAGCTGGAAAGAACCCAAATGTCCTTCAACAGAGGAATGGATACAAAAAATGTGGTACATTTGCACAATAGAGTATTATTCAGCTATTAAAAATAATGAATTTGAGAAATTCTTAGGTAAATGGATGGAACTAGAAAATAACCTGAGTGAGGTAACCCAATCACAAAAGAACACACATGGTATTTATGCACTGATTATTGGATATTAGCCCAGAAGCTCGAAATACCCAAGATTCAACTCACAGACCACATAAAGCTCATGAAGAAGGAAGACCAAGTGTGGGTGCTTTGGTCCTTCCTAGAAGGGGTAACAAAATTCTCAAGGGAGCAAATATGGAGACAAAGTGTGGAACAGAAACTGAAGGAGGGGCCATCTGAAGACCATTCCACCTGGGTATCCATCCATGTGCAGTCACCAAATGTAGACATTGATGTGAATGTCAGAAAGTGCATGCTGACAGGAGCCTGATATAACTGTCTCCTTAGAGGTCTGTCATAATCTGACAAATTCAGAGACAGATGCTCATAGCTAACCATTGAACTGATCAAGGGGTTCCCAATGGAGGAGTTAGAGAGAAGGAGCTGAAGGAGATGAAAGGTTTTGTGACCCCATGAGGAGAGCAACAATACCAACCAACCAGAGCTCCCAGGGTCTAAACCACCAGCCTGGGAGCACATAGGGAGGGACCCATGCCTCCACCTGTATATGTAGGGAAGGATGGCCTTGTCGGCCATAGGTAGGAGAGGAAATCCTTGGTCCCATGAAGGCTGGAAGCCAAGTGTGAGGGAATTCTAGAGTGGGGAGGTGGGAGTGGGTGAGTGGGTGGGGGCACATCCTCAAAGAAGAAGGAGGAGGGGGGATGGGATAGAAGGTTTCTAGGGGGGAATGGGGTAAGGGGATAACATCTGAAATGTAAGTAAACTATCCAATAAAAAAACGCCAAACTCAACAGACTATGTCAAGAAATTCCATTTTACTGTTTTCCTTCATTGCCTTCTGGTAAGGCCCACCACTGTAAAATCAAGACAGATATCATTGACTTCAAAGTGACTTTGAGGTTATTAAAATTTAGTGAAGTACAACTTAAAGCTGCAACTTCATATACATTTCCAAGATTCTTCTCCCAAACTTAGGCTTGTCCCCATCTCTTCTCTTCACTAAGTCTGATAGCCACCTGATTAGAGAAGGAACATGAGACCAGAAATACAGACTGTTAAGCTGTTACCCAACAGAAGATGTTTCAATCCCTGGAACTTATGATTGGAAACTTCCTTAGGAAAAAAAGAAGAATCTTTGTAAGTATAATTGTGTTAAAGGTAATAAGTTGAGATCATGCCAAGCAGACTCTAAATCCAATACAATCTAACGGCATTGCTGTACAACAAGAGGAGACAAACAGAGAGAAGTGGAGAGGTGACATGACCAGAGACTGACTGGAATGATATAGCCACAAGCCAAGGAGAACTAGAAGGCACTAGAAGCATGAGAAATAATACCACATCAAGCTTTCAGAGGGAAAGCAGTCCTCTTGACACTTTAACTTTGGTGTCCAGAATTGTGGAAGAAAAATTGCAGGAGAATAAAGTTATGATATTTTAAGCTGCTAATCTCATAGAAATGTATTACAGTAGCCCTAGGACACTAACACAGAAGGCATTTTAATTTAGATCTTGTTTTCTGCAGTGCTCCTGAAACAACCAATGCTCATCCTGGGGTAAGGGTCTCAAAGCTGGATGTGTCACCAGATGCAAGATCAGATTTTTGTTGGAAGCCTCATGGGTCCTGGTTTCAGAGAAGAGCTCCAGCAATGATTACACCTGACTTGCTGCTTTGACAGTTCTCAGCTGGAATGTCAGACAACATCCTCTTAAGTTTATAATCCTCTCCAAAAACAGGGTGAGGATTATCCCCATGTCCTTGCAGGTACTATAGCCTAGAATTCTCAACTATTTCCCTGGTATACCTTCGAGATCTTCTGGGTACTGTGAAGAGTGGAAGGGTCAACCCACAAAGTGGGTTCTCTTTCATCTCCCATTATCACTAACTACCCAGTTAACCTCTACCTCTCAAACTGCACTTTCCAAGGCTGCTTTCAAGCTCTCTTGTGAGTTGTTTCATGCTGATCCACGCTGGTGAACCCAAGTTAGTACATCAATAAGCATCAAGCCAGAGACTAGGACCTTTCTGTGACAAAAGGTCTTGCTCATGTATGTTGCTTTGGCATCTTCTTTGTGTTTAGACTTTTCTCAGTCCTGAACTCTAGTCTTCTGCTAACAGAGAATTGAGAGTGACAGATAGACAGTCCCTTCAGCTAAGACCATTGGATTCCATGTCTCGTGGCTTTTTGTTTTCTGTAGAACATAGACTGTTGCCTATCGGTTTTAGTTGGATCTGTCACTAAAATTCTGAACTAAAAAAAAAATTCCACTCAGTATACTATCACACACTGTACATAACAGTAAGCAAGATTTCTAAAATGTAAACATATTGTTCAACTCTGATAGTTTTCCTATTAATTATCACTTATCATTGATCTCTTCTCATTCTGTCCAATATCTTTTTATTTTCTTGTATTGTTAGAACTAATGATTATGTTTTAAAGCATCCAACTTAGAGCCTCCTCTCAATGGCAGTTCCGGGACTCAGTGTCTGGTTTATCAATCTAATCTTTTGCTTTCTGCTTAAAAATGAGAAAATATCTATCTGTACTATGAATTGTCTTTAAATTTTAAGAGAAAAAATAAAATGAGCTTATTGTGTATAACTGTTCTGATTCATTCATAAGGAACACCTGTCCCCACAGAGGGCTGCTCCCATTTCACCAGGTACCTTGGTAGTGATGACCTTGCTTAGTGACCCTCTGGCATCCAGAAAGTTTCTCAGAGAGCAAAGGTTCTATTGTTGGCACCATCATTGATTTCATTATAAAGCCTAGATTATTCCTAAGACCCCTTCTGACTTTAGAATTATATAATTTCATGTCTTCTATAATTACTGGGGGTTGTAAGCAGTTTCCAACAAATCTTCAAATCTTCTGACTCATAAGAAAACTCTAATCCTCCCCTCTGTTATTAAATGTTATTAAAGCAAGTATTTTTGAAGCTATGTGGATATATCATGATTAGCGGTGATGGATCTCACAGTGTCCCTGTATATTCTAGACCCACAAGATTTTAGATATGAGAAGGGGTGGTTGGACATTTCTTAAGATACCTAGATTTATCATTGATTTACATAGGATTGTGAATCCTTGTGGAGTAAAACTTGAACATAACTACAGGTGGCTGATTTTTTTATTTCATTTGGTGGGGCTACGAGGCCCAAATGCATGTCTCTCATCCAGGAAATAATAGTAAATAAAAACATTTGCAGGACAGGCTTAAATCCCAAGCAAATACAGAAGTAAACAGTGGTTCAAAGTGTAGTGTAAGCCCACTTTGTGTGTGCAGAAGAGAAGAGAGGTACAACAACTGAATCTTTAGAGATGCACAGCATTCTTCCAAAGACCTGCCTTCTTCTTGGAGCTGGTAAATCTGCACCAACCATGGAAAGAAGAGTGCTAGGCCTCCATCCTCACCTTCTTCTGCCAAAGCAAGAGAAAACCCACAGAAACTCAGAAGCAGCAGATTTAAGCAGCAACAACTTAGAAACAGACAGCCTCGGGAAGTTATGAAGTGCCTTTGGGCTGGGGCAGACACAGAGTTGGTCTGCTCCTGTGGAGATACTGAATCCTAAGCCATCCTAGAGGAGCCACTGCACTCAGAGCAGCTGGTAAGAACTCCATCTCACTCCCTAAGCCCGAGAGATACATCTGGGAGCCAGGGACAATCAGGACCCACCAGCTACCCAAACCCCGCCCCTCTGGAATTCCACTTCCCTTCCATGCCTGCCTGGTCCTTTGGGCTGGGGCAGACACAGAGTTGGTCTGCTCCTGTGGAGATACTGAATCCTGAGCCATCCTAGAGGAGTCACTGCACTCAGAGCAGCAGACACCAAGCTGGTTTGCACTTGGGAGACATCGTATCTGGAGCCATCCTAGAGTAACCACTGCACCCAGAGCAGAAGGATTTCCAGATCCAAGAGGTGGCCTGAGTCCCAGGAGTTCTTCCATCCAGGAGATTAGGATCATAAAACCACAGAAACATCTGGACTCTGAGGAGCTCTGCCACAAGCAAGATAACTGGAAATACAGACTCCAGTCTTACACAGTGAGGGCAGGTAACACTAGAGTTAACCAGATGGCAAAAGGCAAGCGCAAGAACATAAGCAACAGAAACCAAAGTTTCTTGGAATCATCAGTACCCAGTTCTCCCAATATAGCAAGCCCTGGACACCCCATCACACCGGAAAAGCAGGACTCAGAATTAAAATCACTTCTCATGATGATGATAGAGGATTATAAGAAGGACATAAGTAACTCCCTTAAAGAAATACAGGAGAGTACAAGTAAACAGGTAGAAGCCCTTAAAGAGGAACCACAGAAATCCCTCAAAGAAATGCAAGAAAACACAAAGAAGGAATTAAACAAAAACATTCAGGATCTGAAAATGGAAATAGAAACAATAAAGAAAGCTCAAAGGGAAACAACAATGGAGATAGAAAACCTAAGTAAGAGATCAGGAGTCATAGACGCAAGCATCACCAACCATATACAAGAGATAGAAGAGAGAATCTCAAATGCAGAAGATACGGTGGAAAATATTGACACAGTTGTCAAAGAAAATGCAAAATGCAAAAAACTCCTAACTCAAAACATCCAGGAAATCCAGGACACAATGAGAAGACCAAACCTAAGGATAATAGATATAGAAGAGAATGAAGATTCCCAAATTAAATGGCCAATAAATACCTTCAACAAAACTATTGAGGAAGACTTCCCTAACCTAAAGAACAAGATGCCCAAAAACATACAAGAAGCCTACAGAACACCAAATAGACTAGATCAGAAAAGAAATACCTCCCATCACATAATAATCAAAACATCAAATGCACAAAACAAAGAAAAAAATACTAAAAGCAGTAAGGGAAAAAGGTCAAGTAACATATAAAGGCAGACCTATAAGAATTACACCAGACTTCTCACCAGAGACTATAAAAGCCAGAAGAGCCTGGACTGACATCATACAGACCCTAAGAGAACACAATAGCCAGCCCAAATTACTATACAAAACTCTCAATCACTATAGATGGTGAAACCAAGATATTCCATGACAAAACCAAATTTGTACAATATCTTCCCACAAACCCAGCACTTCAAAGGATAATTGATGGAAAATGCCAATACAAGGAGGGAAACTACAACCTAGAAAAAGCAAGGAAGTAATCTTCCAAAAGAAGATAACTATACAAACATAATTCTACCTCTAATAACAAAAATAACAGGAAGCCACAATCATTTTTCCTTAATATCTCTTAACATCAATGGTCTCAATTCCCCAATAAAAAGACGCAGACTATCAGACTGGATACACAAACAGGACCCAGAATTTTGCTGCATACAAGAAATGCACCTCAGTGACAAAGACAGACACTACCTCAGAATAAAAGGGTGGAAAACAATTTTCCAAGCCAATGGTCCCAAGAAACAAGCTGGAGTAGCCATTCTAATATCAAATAAAATCGACTTTCATCCAAAATTAATCAAAAAAGATAAAGAAGGACACTTCATACTCATCAAAGGAAAAATCTACCAAGGTGAACTCTCAATTCTGAACATCTATGCTCCAAGTGCAAGGGCACCTACATACATAAAAGAAACTTTACTAAAGCCCAAAACACACATTACACCTCACACAATAATAGTGGGGTATTTCAACACCCCACTCTCAGCAATGGACAGATCATGGAAACAGAAACTAAACCGAGACACTTTGAAACTAACAGAAGTTATGAACCAAATGGACTTAACAGGCATCTATAAAACATTTCATCCTAAAACAAAAGAATATACCTTTTTCTCAGCACCTCATGGTACCTTCTCCAAAATAGACCATATAATTGGTCACAAAACAGGCCTCTACAGATACAAAAAGATTGAAATAATCCCTTGCATCTTATCAGATCACCACGGACTAACACTGGTCTTTAATAATGACAAAACCAATGGAAAACCCACATGCACATGGAAACTGAACAACTCTCTACTCAATGATGACTTGGTCAAGGAAGAAATAAAAAAAGAAATTAAAGACTTTTTAGAATTCAATGAAAATGAGGACACATCATACCAAAACTTGTGGGACTCCATGAAGGCAGTGCTAAGAGGAAAACTCATAGCTCTAAGTGCCTACAAAAAGAAACTGGAGAGAGCACACACTAACAACTTGACAGCACAACTAAAAGCTCTAGAACAAAAAGAAGCAAATACACCCAGGAGGAGTAGAAGGCAGGAGATAATCAATCTCAGGGCTGAAATCAACCAAATAGAAACAGAAAGAACAATACAAAATATCAACAAAACCAGGAGCTGGTTATTTGAGAAAATCAACAAGATAGATAAACCGTTAGCCAGATTAACCAGAGGGCACAGAGACAGTATCCAAATTAATAAAATCAGAACTGAAAAGGGAGACATAACAACAGAAACTGAAGAAATTCAAAAAATCATCAGATCCTACTACAAAGGCCTATACTCAACAAAACTGGAAAACCTGGATGAAATGGACAACTTCCTAGACAGATACCAGGTACCAAAGTTAAATCAGGAGCAGATGAACCATCTAAACAGTCCCATAACCCCTAAGGAAATAGCAGCAGTCATTAAAAGTCTCCCCACCAAAAATGCCCAGGACCAGATGGTTTTAGTGCTGAATTCTATCAGACCGTCAAGGAAGACATAATGCCAATTCTATTCAAACTATTCTACAAAATAGAAACAGAAAGAACAATACCCAATTTGTTCTATAAAGCTACAATTTCACTCACACCCAAACCCCACAAAGACCTGACAAAGAAAGAGTACTTCAGACCAATCTCCCTTATGAGCATCGATGCAAAAATACTCAATAAAATTCTATCAAACCGAATCCAAGAACACATCAAAACAATCATCCATCATTATCAAGTAGGTTTTTATCCCAGGAATGCAGGGATGGTTCAATATTTGGAAATCCATCAATGTAATCCACTATATAAACAAACTCAAAGAAAAAAACCACATGATCATCTCACTAGATGCTGAGAAAGCATTTGACAAAATTCAACATCCCTTCATGATAAAAGTCTTGGAAAGATCAGGAATTCAAGACCCCTACCTAAACATAGTAAAAGCAATTTACAGCAAACCAGTAGCCAACATCAAACTAAATGGAGAGAAACTTGAAGCAATCCCACTAAGGTCAGGGACTAGACAAGGCTTCCCACTCTCCCCCTACCTATTCAATATAGCACTGGAAGTCCTAGCCAGAGCAATTAGACAACAAAAAGAAGTCAAAGGGATACAAATAGGAAAGGAAGAAGTCAAAATATCGCTATTTGCAGGTGATATGATAGTATACTTAAGTGACCCCCAAACTTCCACCAGAGAACTCCTAAACCTGATAAACAACTTCAGCAAAGTGGCTGGTTATAAAATCAACTCAAACAAATCAGTAGCCTTCCTCTACATGAAAGATAAACAGACTGAAAAAGAAATTAGGGAAATGACACCCTTCACAATAGTTGCAAATAATATAAAATACCTAGGTGTGAATCTAACCAAGCAAGTGAAAGACCTGTATGACAAAAACTTCAAGTCAATGAAGAAAGAAATCAAAGAAAATCTCAGAAGATGGAAAGATCTCTCATGCTCATGGATCGGCAGGATCAATATAATAAAAATGGCCATCTTGCCAAAAGCAATCTACAGATTCAATGCAATTCCCATTAAAATAAGAACTCAATTCTTCACAGAGTTAGAAAAGAAAATTCTCAAATTCATATGGAATAACAAAAAACCCAGGATAGCGAAAACTATTCTCAACAATAAAAGAACTTCTGGAGGAATCACCATTCCTGACCTCAAGCTATACTACAGAGCAATAGTGATAAAAGCTACATGGTATTGGTACAGAGACAGGCAGGAAGATCAATGGAATAGAAGTGAAGATCCAGAAATGAACCCACACACCTATGGTCACTTGATCTTTGACAAAGGAGCTAAAACCATCCAGTGGAAAAAGGACAGCATTTTCAACAAATGGTGCTGGTTCAACTGGTGGACAACATGTAGAAGAATGAAAATTGATCCATTCTTATCCCCTTGTACAAAGCTCAAGTCTAAGTGGATAAAGGACCTCCACATAAAACCAGATACACTGAAACTAATAGAAGAGAAGGTGGGGAAAAGCCTCGAATACTTGGGCACAGGGGAAACGTTCCTGAACAGAACACCAATGGCATATGCTCTAAGATCAAGAATTGACAAATGGGACCTCATAAAATTGCAAAGTTTCTGAAAGGCAAAGGACACTGTCAATAGGACAAAATGGCAACCAACAAATTAGGAGAAGATCTTTACCAATCCTACATCTGATAAAGGGCTAATGTCCAGTATATACAAAGAACTCAAGAAATTAGACTCCAGACAACCAAATAACTCTATTATAAAATGGGGTATAGAGCTTAACAAAGAATTTTCAACTGAGGAAACTTGAATGGCCGAGAAGCACCTAAAGAAATGTTCAGTATCCTTTGTTGTCAGGGAAATGCAAATCAAGACAACCTTGAGATTCCATCTCACACCAGTCAGAATGGCTATGATTAAAAACTCAGGTGATAGTAGATGCTGGAGAGGGTGTGGAGAAAGAGGAACACTCCTCCATTGTTGGTGGGCCTGAAAGATGATGCAACCACTTTGGAAATCAGTCTGGTGGTTCCTCAGAAAATTGGACATAGCATTACCTGAGGATCCAGCTATACCACTCCTAGGCATATACCCAGAAGATGCTCGAACATATAACAAGGACATATGCTCAACTATGTTCATAGCAGCCTTATTTATAATAGCCAGGAGCTGGAAAGAACCCAGATGTCCTTCAACTGAGGAATGGATTAAAAAAATGTGGTATATTTACACAATGGAGTATTACTCAACTATTAAAAACAATGAATTCGAGAGTTTCCTAGGTAAATAGATGGAACTAGAAATTATCATCCTGAGTGAGGTAAACCAATCACAAAAGAACACACATGGTATTCACTCACTGATTATTGGATTTTAGCCCAGAAGCTTGAAATGCCCAAGATTCAACTCACAGGCCACATGAAGCTCATGAAGAAGGAAGACCAAGTGGGGGTGATTAGGTCCTTCTTAGAAGGAGCAACAAAATACTCAAGGGAGCAAATATGGAGACAACGTGAGGGACAGAAACTAAAAGAGGGGCTGTCTGTAGACCATTCCACCTGAGTATCCATTCCATGTGCTGTCACCAAAGGTAGATGCTGATGTGGAAGTCAGGAAGTGCATGCTGATAAGAGCCTGATATAGATGTCTCCTCAGAGGTCTTCAAGAGTCTGACATATTCAGAGGCAGATGCTCACAACTAGCCATTGAACTGATCATGGGGTTCCCAATGGAGGAGTTAAAGTGAATACCTTTGGAGCTGAAAGGGTTTGTGGCCCCATGAGAAGAGCAAGAATACCAACCAACCAGAGCTCCCAGGGTCTAAACCACCAGCCTGGGAGCACTTAGGGAGGGATCCATGGCTTCAGCTGTATAAGTAAGAGTGGAGGGCCCTGCTGTGCATAGGTGGAAGAAGAGATCCTTGACCTCATAAAGGCTGGACGCTCCAGGGGGTGGGAATTTGTGGGTGGGGAGGTGGGAGTGGCGGGGGGGTGTAGGTAGGGATTACATCTGAAGAGAAGAAGGAGGAGGGGTGAGGGGATAGGGGGTTCATGGGTGGGTGGGGGATGGGATAAGCAGACAACATATGAAATGTAAATAAAACATCCAATTTTTTTTAAAAAAATAAGAAGTTATGAAGTGGTCAGTGACTCAAAATGAATAGAAACAGCGTTTAAGCAATTATTGGTTAACACACACACACAGCAACCTTGTATCAGGAAACCACCAAAGCAACCAGAAGTGTGGTTCAGTCCATACAACCTGAACATGCTAAGTAGACTATAAACTTTCTTCTCTGTCAGAAGGACTCCTAGATACACACAAAGGTAGAGCTAGCTGAAGTCCTTGTATGTGAAGTCGCTGCAATGGAGATGGATCTAGAAAAGTAAAGGCTGTATGGGAGAATAAACTTATTTGCAAAATGAGGTAGTAGGGACCCATGAGGTGATATAGCTCCCACTTCAATAGAAGATATCATAGTATCTAGCAGTTTGTTCATGTTTTGTCATCACTTAAACAACAAAACTCTGTGAGTATTCAGCTTCTGCATTATCAGCTCTGGAAATATACAAATATCTCAACTTAGCTTTGGAAATTTGAGCCCATAAAAATCAGTTAAGTCCAATTTAGCCAATGTTTATTTAGTTTTACATACTCAGAATTGTTTTTTAGGAATACAGGGAGGGGAGTAAGGAAATAATACCTAATATTTAGCAAGGTTTACTGTGTGTAGTTATTTAATCCTCATAATCACTGTATGAGCTAATTACTATTATGATCATGCTTACTTTATAGATAACATAGGCTTTTAGAAGGATTAAGCAAATTCCTCAGGATCACACACTAGTAATCTTGCCAGAATCAGGATTCAACTCCACATGTTCTGACTCCAAATAGAAAGCTCTGAGTTACTATACAAAGAAGTCTGCATTTCTACTGGGCAAACATCTAAGATGACAGCCTAAAATGACAGCTTTTGAGAGCATGCTTTATTTTATTGTGTAAACGAAAGCATTGTATCGAGTTCCCATTATGCTTAGATCTTAGGATCTCCTTTGTTTCTATTTAGCTATTTAGCTGTGTGAAGCCTATTAAAAATAAAAACAAAGGAAATAAAATCTACTGCTACTTATGATGCCCCAAAGCTAAATAATACCTCTTTAGTTCACAGTATTTCTGTGGGGCTGGATGCTTCCACTTTCACCTTTGTAAGCCACTCTTTCAGATTTGAGTCCAAGCTCAAAGCTAAGGAAAAGGGAATCCACCTGTTCTTAGAAGTACCAAATACTCCTGATAAGAAGCCTGTGATATGGCAATTGGTAGTCTTGGAGGGAGAAACTCTGGCTTCTTAGTCAAAATCCACACTGGATGTCACAGCCCTGTGAATGCCCCTCTGTGTGTAAATAACACCCTGCACAAGCTAAATTCAAGGGCTGTGAATCCACAAAAGAAACAAATTACATCTCTTTGGGGGAAGGCTTGGTGGATCAGGCAAAGGGATTTGAAGCTGACTACCAGCTGAGATGAGGGTCCAGTGGCTAAACCTTGTGAGGAGGAAATACAAAAACTAATTGAGGTGATAAAAAAAAATGCCTAAGAGAGCCCAGGCTCTCTAGAAACAATAGCCTGTCTTAATCTCACCAATTACATAGAGAGAAAACATGCTTTTAAAAACACTTAAAACAGAAATAACCCAAAACTTCTCCAGTGGAAACTCCAGATTGAAATGAGTTTTGTCCCACTAAAAGAGACTGTCAGCAGGGGAAACCTCTTCTTTGCCCCTCCTTTGTGGAAGTGTATGGGGACTATTGCAAAGTCAACTAGGAAACAGGAGATATGCTCATTACAGCTTAACAAGCTCCAAGACTGTGAAGGAGCCAGGGAAGCAGTCAGTGGCCAGGGTCAGCTGGTCCAGGGGATGCCGAATGGGCCAGATGGGCAAATCATGTCGTGGGCCAAGAGTTGTCCCCTTACGCTACTGGATTGATGTTGTGACCTCCAAACAAACAGAGGCATGGATTTGTTCCCCTTAGCTGTGTGGCTCAGCAGCTGCTGCTGTGGGTTTCTGTTTCTGAAGCCTGCCTTGCCCCAACAGTTGCCTTTTTGTTTAACTTTTGTGTGAGTGAAGAGGTGGTAGAGGGCCCTGAACATAATGGAGAAATGGAAATGGCTGTCAGAGGAAGGAGTTTGTGAATAGCAACTCCCACCCCCTGAAACAACTTCTGAGAAATCCACACACACCGAAAGCCCTGGTTACTGTGGTTTTGTTTTTGTTTTTGGTTTTGTTTTTCACTCATCACTCAGACCAAAGACACCATATCTTTTCAGAACTCATATTGCAGAGTGAAAATAGAACCATGTATGAAATGTCCTATAAAATGTTTGAGCATAAATAAGCCATGAAAAGAAAGGCTGTCCCACAGGCAGGGCTTGGACTCCAAGCAGACCTGCTGAGATCTAACTGCAGACCTATATGAGAGTAGAGCAGGGAGCCTGGTGAGAAAAGCGTTTTAACTTGTTCTTCTAGCTGGGAGCAATTATATTTGCTATAACAATCACTTAGGAAGGCCAAATTTATAAACAAAACATTCAAAAGGTTTTTGTGATAACAATACAGGGATTACTGTTCTGGATGCCTCTCTATTAAAAATGTGGATAGTTAAAAGTATATTCTTTTCTTCTTAAAGTTGGCTATTGTGGCTATGACAGTGAAGTAGAATAAAAGAGTATAATGCAGTATAATTAAGAAGATATTTTTTTCTACTACAAAAAATGCATAACTTTTTATCCCTTTTCAGCCCATCTAACAGCTGTTTCTTCTCATTGAATAAATAGAAAAACTGAAGTCAAGAAACCAAGTTATGGTGAACAGGGAGGGATGGCAGAAATGTGGGAGAACGATAAGAGAGGGAGAATCAGTTTCCCTGGAAACGCTTCATGGAAAGGAATTAAAGGGAAGGAACCAGAGACTCTGAACTTCCCCTGTTACCAGTTGTTATACAGCCATATGTGAGAATTTGTGCAGGCTATAGGGCTGACAAAGTGATGATGAGGTAACTGGATATCAGACAAGTCCTGGCTGTTTGTGGCTCACCACACACCAGGCCTGGTGAAGGACTTCACAGATCTAAGTCTTTGGTGTCCTGGAATCACAACGGATTTGGGATCCAGGTTTAAATCCTAGCCCACTCAGGCAAAGTAACTTCTCTGGTTTGTTTCCTGGTTTGAAAATTGAGAGTAATATCAATTTCCACCAGGCTAAACTAACTTGGGTAACAGAACAAACTATCTCAACACTAAAATTTGATGTAAAGAACTCAGAGTGGTAGAAGGTTGAATGGGAAGGTGGAGAAGGCTGGGGAGCCACTAGTAGCCACAGAAAGAAGCTTGAAGTGGAGCCAGAAAGGTGCTACTGGAACCACCAAAAACTGGACTTGAGCAAGGAGAGTGTGCAAGAGCTTGATGAGGTTACATGCGGTAAGGAAGGAGGCTGCACTCTGGGCCCAATGGCTAATGGTAGTCAATAGGCTATGGCCGGGCTTGGAGCTGAAAGGGAGTAATTTAAGAAACAAAAACAAACAAGAAACTAACCAACCAACCAACCAAACAAACAAACAAACAAACAGAGTAAGCCTTCTGGTCTGAGCTGGGGCCCTGAGCAGACCTTGGGTGCTACCTCCACACCCAGTCGCACAACACCCAGAAGAAGCTCGACTCTCAGGTGCTCTAACACGCCCAGGATCACAGGAGCTTGGTCAGACAAGGATTTCAGCATCCCACAGGCAGCTTGACTCCCAGGAGCTGGGACACACTCAGGATCTCAGAATCACAGGTTCCCAGAATCACAAGATCTCACTGACAGCTGGATGCTAAGGAGTTCAGACCCAACCAGGATCACAGGAAGGACAGGCTCCAGTCAGAGGCAACAACAGCAGGTAGTGCTACAGAAAACCAGATGGTGAGAGGGAAGCATAAAAACACAAGCAGCATAGTAGAATAGAATTGAAGACCCAGAAATGAACCCACACACCTATGGCCATTTGATTTTTGACAAAGGAGCTAAAACCATCCAGTGGAAAAAGGACAGCATTTTCAACAAATGGTGCTGGTTCAACTGGAGGACAACATGTAGAAGAATGAAAATTGATCCATTCTTATCTCCTTGTACAAAGCTCAAGTCTAAGTGGATAAAGGACCTCCACATAAAACCAGATACACTGAAACTAATAGAAGAGAAGGTGGGGAAGACCCTTGAATACTTAGGCACAGGGAAAAAGTCTCTGAACAGAACACCAATGGCTTATGCTCTAAGATCAAGAATTGACAAATGGGACCTCATAAAGTTGCAAAGTTTCTGTAAGGCAAAAGACACTGTCAATAGGACAAAACGGCAACCAACAGATCGGGAAAAGATATTTACCAATCTCACATCCAATAGAGGATTAATATCCAATATATACAAAGAACTCAAGAAATTAGACTCCAGACAACCAAATAACCCTATTAAAAAATGGGGTTTAGAGCTTAACAAAGAATTTTCAACTGAGGAAACATGAATGGCCGAGAAGCACCTAAAGAAATGTTCAGCATACTTAGTCTTCAGGGAAATGCAAATCAAAACAACCCTGAGATTCCACCTCACACCAGTCAGAATGGCTAAGATCAAAACCTCAGGTGATAGTAGATGCTGGTGAGGATTTGGAGAAAGATGAACACTCCTCTATTGTTGGTGGTATTGCAAGATGGTGCAACCACTCTGGAAATCAGTCTGGTGGTTCCTCAGAAAATTGGACATATCATTACCCGAGGACCCAGCTATACCACTCCTGGGCATATACCCAGAAGATGCTCGAACATATAACAAGGACATATGCTCAACTATGTTCATAGCAGCCTTATTTATAATAGCCAGAAGCTGGAAAGAACCCAAATGTCCTTCAACAGAGGAATGGATACAAAAATTGTGGTATATTTACATAATGGAGTATTACTCAGCTATTAAAAACAATGAATTCGAGAAATTCTTAGGTAAATGGATGGAACTAGAAAATATCATCCTGAGTGAAGTAACCCAATCACAAAAGAACACACATGGTATTCACTCACTGATTATTGGATTTTAGCCCAGAAGCTTGAAATGACCAAGATTCAACTCACAGACCACATAAAGCTCATGAAGAATGAAGACCAAGTTGGGGTGCTTTAGTCCTTCTTTGAAGGAGTAACAAAATACTCAAGGGAGCAAATATGGAGACAAAGTGTAGGACAGAAACTGAAGGAGGGGCTGTCTGGAGACCATTCCACCTGGGTATCCATTCCATGTGTCATCACCAAAAGTAGATGCTGATGTGGATGTCAGAAAGTACATGCTGACAGGAACCTGACATAGCTGTCTTCTTAGAGGTCTGCAAGAGTCTGACATATTCAGAGGCAGATACTCACAGCTAACCATTGGACTGATCATGGGGTTCCCAATGGAGGATTTAGAGTGAAGACTGAAGGAGTTGAAAGGATTTGTGACCCCATGAGGAGAGCAACAATACCAACCAACCAGAGCACCCAGGGTCTAAACCACCAGCCTGGGAGCACTTAGAGAAGCACCCATGGCTCCAGCTGTATATGCGAGGGAGGATGGTCCTGTCAGGTATAGGTGGGAGAGGAGATCCTTGGTCCCATGAAGGCTGGACACCGAGTGTGGGGGAATTCGGGGGTGGGGAGAAGAAAGTGGGGGGTAGGTGGGGGCACATCCTCATAGAAGCAGGAGGAGAGGGGATGGGATAGGGGGTTCCTGGGTGGGAGTGGGGGGAAATGGGGTAAGGGGATAACATCTGAAATGTAAATAAAATATCCAATGAAAAAAGAAAAAACTAAAAAAACAAAACAAAAAACCGAACACAAGCAACAGAAATGAAGGTTTTTTTGGCATCATCAGAACCCAGTTCTCCCACCATAGCAAGTCCTGGATATATCATCACACTGGAAGAGCAATATTTGGATTTAAAATCACTTCTCATGAGGATGATAAAGGACTTTAAGAGGGACATAAACAACTCTCTTAAAAAAATATAGGAGAACACAGGTAAACAGGTAGAAGCCCTTAAGGAGGAAACACAAATATCCCTTAAAAAATTACAGGAAAGCAGAACCAAACAGATGAAGAGCCATCCAGGATCTAAAAATGGAAGTAGAAACCGTAAAGAAATCACAAACAGAGACAACCCTGGATATAGAAAACCTAAGAAAGAGATCAGGAGTGATAGAAGCAAGCATCACCAACAGAATACAAGAGATAGAAGAGGGAATCTCAGGTGTAGAAGACACCATAGAAAACATTGACACAACAGTCAAAGAAAATGCAAAATGCAAGCTCCTAACCCAAAACATCCAGGAAATCCAGGACACGATGAGAAGACCTAATCTAAGGATAATAAGTATGGAAGAGAGTGAAGATTCCCAACTTAAAGGGCTAGTAAATATATTCAACAAAACTATAGAAGAAAACTTCCCCAATCTAAAGAAAGAGATGCCCAGGAACATACAAGAAGCCCACAGAACGTCAAATAGACTGGACCAGAAAAGAAATTCCTCCCATCACATAATAATCAAAACACCAAATGGACAGAACAAATAAAGATATTAAAAGCAGTAAGGGAAAGGTAAACCTATTAGAATTATGCCACACTTTTCACCAGAGACTATAAAAGTCAGAAGATCCTGGAGAGATGTTATACAGACCCTAAGAGAACACAAATGCCAGCCCAGGATATTATACCCAGCAAAACTCTCAATTATCATAGGTGGAGAAACCAAGATATTCCATGACAAACCCAAATTTGTATAGTATCTTTCCACAAATCCAGCCCTGCAAAGGATAATAGATGGAAAACACCAACACAAGGAAGGAAATTACAACCTAGAAAAAGCAAGAAAGTAATCTTTTTTCAACAGACCCAAAAGAAGATAGCAACACAAACATAACTCCACCTCTAACAACAAAACTAACAGGAAGAAACCATCACTTTTCCTTAATATCTCTTAAGATCAGTGGACTTAATTCCCGCAATAAAAAGACATAGACTACCAGACTGGATACATAAACAGGACCTAGAATTTTGCTGCATATAGGAAATGCACCTCAGTGAAAAAGACAGGCACTACCTCAGAGTAAAGGGCTGGAAAACAATTTTCCAAGCAAATGGTTCCAAGAAACAAGCTAAAGTAGCCATTCTAATATCGAATAAAATCAACTTTCAACCAAAAGTTATCAAAAAACAAGGAAGAACACTTTATACTTGTCAAAGGAAAAATCTACCAAGATGAAATCTCAATTTTGAACATCTATTCTCCTAATGCAGAGGCACCCACATTCATAAAAGAAACTTTACTAAAGTTCAAAGCACACACTGCACCTCACACAACAATAGTGGGAAACTTCAACACCCAACTCTCAGCAATGGACAGATACAAGAATATTGAAATAATCCCATGCATCCTATCAGATCACCATAGACTAAGGCTGGTCTTCAATAACAAAAACAACATAAAGCCCACATACACATGGAAGCTGAACAATGCTCTATTCAATCATAACTTGGTCAAGGAAGAAATAAAGAAATTAAAGACCTGTTAGAATTTAAAGAAGATGAAGGCACATCATACCAGAACTTATGGGACACAATAAAAGCAATGCTAAGAGGAAAATTCGTAGCTCTAAGTGCCTACAAAAAGAAACTAGAGAGAGTATACACTAGCACCTTGACAGCATACCTGAAAGCCCTAGAATAAAAAGAAGTCAATACTCCCAAGAGGAATAGATGGCAGGAAATAATCAAACTCAGGGCTAAAATTAACCAAGTAGAAATAAAAAGAATTATATGAAGTATCAACAAAACCAGAAGCTGGTCCTTTGAGAAAATCTTTTGTTTCTTCTACAGTATTTAATGTAAGTTGAATTGATTGTACACTTCTTAATTGTGTTAGTGTGTTGAAACCCAGCACGTCTGTTATGGAGGTCTATCAATCAGCTTTTGTTTTATTGACCTGAGTATCACAGAACCTTGGCATTCTGAAAAAAGTTTATAAGTACTAGAAGAAGTGAGTCAGACTTTAAGCAGAAGCAAGAGGTTAGTGGGCTTGATTATTGTTGGTGTAACAGCTTTAATTATATTAACTGCTAGCACCACTGCTCCTGCAATTGCTTTCACACAATAAGTTAAGACAGCTAATTTTGTTAATCATTTAGCAAAAAATGTTATTAATGTGTTGAATGTGCAAGAGGATTTAGATAGGCATTTGGAACAATGGATTAAGGCTATTTATCCTATTCAAATTATTGGAAGGAGGTTCAGAGTTTAAGAGTAAGGAACCATCTGGAGTGTTATGCCAAATACCATTGGATTCATGTCAGTTCTAAAATTTACAGTGGTAGTCATTATAATTAGGAAAAAGTTTAAAGACTCTTGCAGTGTATTTGGCCTAATTCTAACACCTCTCTGGATGTTTTAACTTTGCAGAGTGAGTTTATGAATTTAGAGAATGCTGCTCTGCTGAATGTTGATGCAGCAGATACTGCTGATAAAATTATCCATGGCCTGAGGTCAGTATTTCTATTTTGGTCAAGCTTCAAGAGTGACATATATTGGAATGGGCCCATGGAACTTTAAAAAGATTGGTGAGACATACTGTTGCTGAGACAAAGAATGATGAAGACCTGAGAGCTTGCTGACTGCCCTGACAGGGGTGACTGGGGAGCTGTATTGGACATATGTCCCTGACCCACCTTTGCTTGACTATATATCAGATGGGACAAGCTGCCTTGCCTCAAGATTTTAGACCTTGTGGGATAGAGAGTCAAAATGAGAAATGATAATGTCTCCTGTATTCTTCTTAAAGGTGATCAGATATTAGGACTCAATCATGTACTGGTCTAGAAATTAATCCAATATGGGAAATAACAGTCTACTTTTGGAAGACTGGCTATGGACTTTGTCAGAGACATATTTGGAAGTTAGCTATAGCTCACTATGATGTTACGATAGCAAGAGATAAAGTTGGGACAGGATCTGGATTTCAAATAAAGGTTAGTACATGTTTTAAGACTCTTTTAATTGTCAAGCTAAAATTGGTTTTGTCTCTTCTACAGTATTTATTGTAAGTTGCATTGACTGCTTAACTTCCAATTATGTTAGTGTGTTGAAACCTGGCATACCTGTTACAGGGGTCTATTAACCAGCTTTTGTCTCATTGCCCTGAGTATTAGAAAACCTTGATTCTCTGAAAAAATCTTAAAAGTGCTGTAAGACGTGAGTTAGGCTTTAAGCAGAAGCAAGAGGGTAGCAGGCCTGATTATTGCTGGTATAACAGCTTTAATTCCATTAATTGCTAGCACCTGCTTCTGCAATAGCATTGACACAAGGAGTTAAGACAACTATTTATGTTAGCCATCTAGAAAAAAATGTTACTAATGTATTGAGTATACAAAAGGATTTATACAGGTATCTGGAACAATGAATGATGCTCTATAACCCATTCAAATTATCTGAAGAAGGTTCAGGGTTCAAGAGTTAGGAGCCATCCCAAGTGTCATGACAAATATCATTGGAGTAGTGCTACTTTTGAAATTTACGATGATTGTCATTATAATTAGAAAAAAGTTTAAAGACACCTGTAGGATATTTGATATAATCCTAACACCTCTCTGGGTGTGTTAACTTAGCATAGTGAGATTATGAATTTCAAGAATGCTGCTCTGTTGAGCTTTGATGCTGCAGATAATGCCAATAAAATTATCCATGGCCTGAGGTCAGTATTTCCATTTTGGTCAAACCTCAGGAATGGCATATATAGCTTGATCAGGCCAGCCCTTCTTGTCCTGGAAATACTTTGATTCCTGCCCATCGTGTTAAAGCTTATATTTAACAACATCAACATGTTGGCAGCCAAAGTACATGGCTTGAAACTGAAAATGGACCCCCAGACAGAGTTATTAAATTAACAGACTGGCAAGCCAAGAATGGGTAAGATTCTGCACAGAGCCTTACCAACCTAAGACATAAGTGCATTGCTTTTGATAATGCATATTCCATGACAGGTAAGGAAGGCATTCTTGTCAGAATGACCTAAGACAGGCTCAGTCTTGTTAATGAAATAAGAAAGGGGGAGAGGTGGAGAGCCTTTGGAGCTGCTTAGCAATAAACTGACATGGGCCAAGGACAAGGAAATGGGCTGCTTGGCAGGAATATGACATTGGCCAAGAACAAGGAAATAGGCTTCAAGCAGGAATCTAACATTAGATTAGAACAAAGAAGTAATGTCAGGTAGGAATCTAAATCTTAGGCTACAACAAAGAAGTAATCTCAGGCAGGAATCTAAATATTAGACTAGAACAAAGAAGAAATTTCAGACAGGAATCTAAATTTTAGGCTAGAGCAAGGGAGTAGGCTTCAGACATGAAAATGCCCTTGGGCTAGGATCGGGAAGTAGGCTCAGATACTTTGGTCGTCCTGATAAACCTTTAGAAACAGTGATCACAGGAATGTTCACATAATTGGGTTTAATGCCTTGCTTTTTTTTTTTGACTATTTGTGTTTATTGTATTGCTTGTTCCTTGACTATTTGCATCTATTGTATTGCTAGTTCCTCAACCTAGAATTGACCTTAATACTTGCATGTAGTTAAAATGGTATAAAAGCAAAAAGGAGGAAGGGGGATGGGACAGGGGGGTTCTAGGGAGGGAAAATGGTGAAAGCAGAGAATATCTGAAATAAATAAAATATCCAATTAAAAAAAAGAAAATATCATCCTGAGTGAGGTAACCCAATCATAAAAGAACACACACTTACTGATATGTGAATATTAGCCCAAAATATTAGCCCAAAAGCTTGGGATACCCAACATACAGTTCACTTTCCATATGAAACTCAAGAAGAAGGAAGACCAAAGTGTGGGTGCTTCAGTCCTTCTTAGAAGGGGGAACAAAATACTCACAGGAGCAAATACAAAGGCAAAGTGTGGAGCAGAGACTGAAGGAAAGGCCATCCAGAGACTGCCCCACCTGGGGATCCATCCCATATACAGTCACCAAACACAAACACTATTGTGGATGCCAAGAAGTGCATGCTGACAGGAGCCTGATCTAGCTGTCTCCTGAGAGGCCTTGCCAGAGCCTGAAAAATACAGAGGAGATGCTCATAGCCAACCATTTGACTGAGCACAGGGTCCTCAAATGGAGGAGTTAGAGAAAGGACTGAAGGAGATGAAGGGGTTTGTAACTCCATAGGAAGAACAACAATATCAACCAACTAGATCCCCCAGAGCTCCCAGGGACTAAATCACCAACCAAGGAGTACACATGGAGGGACTCATGGCTCCAGCTGCATATATAGCAGAGGATGGCCTTGTCAGGCTTCAATGGAAGGAGAGGCCCTTGGTCCTGTGAAGGCTCAATACCCCAGTGTAGGGGAATTTGAGGGTGGAATGGGTGGATGGATGAGGGAACACCCTCATAGAAGCAGGGGGAGGGAATGGGATAGGAGGTTTCAGGGGGATCAAGAAAGGGCATAACATTTGAAATGTAAATAAAGAAAATGTCCAATAAGAAATATTAATTTTTTAAAATAGAGTAAAGGAAGCCTGTCCTTTCCAGCCTTCAGTCTCCCTCTATTGCCCCCTGACAAAAATTATTAGGAAACCTACTGTCAAAGAATTAGTTTGTAAGATGCAAGTTCCAGTCATAAGCCAGAGTTCAGAAAGATAGCTCTGTAGAGGAATAATTGTAAGACTATTATAAGATTAAATGAGTGACTACAGGTGCTCTGACTTACAATTGGCTTAAAACCTGTAAGTCCATTTTGAGTTAGAAATATTATGAGTTGAAAATATGTTCTCTATACCTAGAGAGCTTAACAGCCAGAGCACTGCCGAGCACCAGTTGTTTATCCTCATGGTTGTGCATTTGGGAAACAACTTACTGCTACTAGCCAGCATGAGGAAAGTGAATTCTACATCTGCACAGCCTGGGAAATGAGAGAAATTAGAAGTACAGTTTCCATGGAACTACTTTACAATTTCTAAATCACAAGTGGAGCACTTAAGTGTGCTTGGCATCATGCCAATGCATCATAAAGTGCTTTAAATAAGCAAATAGATCCACCAGAAAAACTTCTAGAAATAATAGTAGGATCTTAGTTTTTTCACTAAAATAGTGAGATTGTAAAGGTCAGTTAAAATGCTCAAGGTCACATGAACTATTCACTAGTGGAACCCAGTCCATTGGAAGCCAAAACTGTTTGCCTTCGTGAGCCTCTCAGAGGTTCTGAGAAGACAGGCATATAAATAAAGCCCTTGCAAGAAAGACTGGTTTAATGATGTAGTAGATATACTTGGGGGCATTTGGGGATCATAAAGGAGGAAGATGAGCCGCTGATTTTGAAAGACTTTGTGGAGAAGAAGGGGGAGAGAGGCCTTGCCTGATAGATTTCCAAAGCAAATTCAACAAGCTGGATGTATTTTCTGTGCTAACCAGGCATTGACCCAGATACTGAAGGTGCAAAGATATTTAAATGGTTGTTTCAATCTTTTTAACAAGGTTTTAATTTATTCTTTGGGAATATCATACAATACAATTGATCATATTCATCTTGCTCCCCAAATTGTTCCCAGATCCTAACCCTCCTTCCTACTTTATGTTTTGCCCTGTCTCAAAACAAATAAACAAATAAACAAACCTCATGGAATTCAATCTGTGTTGGCCAACTGGTCAACTACTCCTGGGCATGGGACTGCCCTGGAGAGTGACTCATATACTAAATATCACTCCATTAAAGAAAACTGACATTCCTTCACCCAGAACAGTTGAATATAAATCATTCCAGCTGAGAACTGAAGAGAGAGGCTTCAGGATAAGGCATTCATTCCCATCACTCCTGAGAAGATGGAATCCTGAGGCCAGTCAGGAGGACCCTGACAGCAGCATCATGCCAGCCTCGCAGTTGAGACCTGAGAACTGGATGCAGTTTGAAAATGAGTCTGAGAGAACCACACCATCTGTCTGGCAGCCATTCTGAGCTCTCATGGCCCTGAAGATCAGGAAAGCCAACAACTCACCAAACAACTTTTTTTTTTATTATTGTACAAAGACACGTCAGGCCCTGATGACAAATGGATTTGCAGGCAAAGACCCTAGCCCTGTGAAGCCTATATTGTAAGGGGGAGGCAGACAATAAACCACAAGAGCAGTGAGCTAATAACTGATATGTTCATTTATGTGTAGGTGAGAACCCTTTTCCTATGTATTCCCTGGTGATGGTCAGCACTGAACGGAGTAACTAGAATAATGGCCTCCAAGCTGACATATTAGAGGCAACCTCAGAGATGGGATTCGGCAGTTGTTTGGAAGATTGGAGTATGTCATTCCATGCAAAAGCATTAGCAGATACAAAAGCCTGAGATGGAGGCGGGGAACTGAGCAAGGTGGAGAAATGGAGAGAAGCAAGCGAGAGGAGACCTCAAGGACAGCACACCATGACGTAGGATGAGCATGGGGAGTTGTCAGGAACCAGGCTGTGGTTAACCTAGGCCTCCTGGCGACTTGGATGTTATCCTGTACACAATGCAAAGTATTCCCTTTAGAAGGAGTCTCTTGACTACTGAGTGGAGGAACTACACATTTAAATTCAGGGATAGGTAGACATCAAGGTGTGACCCTAATATCTATGACTGGTTCCATGGAGTTCCTAGAAACCTACTTAGGAAGTGAGGGACTCAGATAAACCGAAGAGAACATTCTGCAAAGCTGGAAATGTTTCGTACCTATGTACATTCACACACCCTCTCAACCAGTTAAAAAAATTTCTTGCTGTAACTGGGGAAATGGATTTTATTTTCTTTATTTGGAGTTTGTGTGTTTATTTATTTTCCTTTTGTTGGATATTTTCTTTATTTACATTTCAAATGTTATCTTCTTTCCAGGTCTCCCCTCCAGAAACCCCCTATCCCATCCCCCCTCTTCCTGCCTCTATGAGGGTGCTCCCCCACCCATCCACTCACTCCTGCCTTCCAGCTCTGGCATTCCCCTACAATGGGGCATCAAACCCCTCAGTATTTTCCTTAGAGTATTACAGCTACCTGTAGCTAATGGTTACTATACTGGACAGCATCCTTGCACAATGCCTTGCTCAATTGGTGGAGGCACGCTGATCCTCAAGTGCTCTCCCCTAGGTGATTTTCAGTCCTCTGGATAGAGTGTGCCAGGGTACCAAACCACAAAAGTCCTGATGTGGGAGGAAACAGCTTCATCTTGTCTTGTTATGAAGAGCCCCCATGCGTATCCTCGAGGGAAGTCTGGTCCCGCGGAAGCAAAGATTTGGGGACTGTTTTTACTGAACGCATCAGTCCCGAGAGCTAACGCTGCCTGTGCTGCGCGGTGCTGCCTTCGGCCAGAGAGTGACAGGGGACAATAGCATCTTGCCCCACCTGCCCTCAGTGGAACTGCATAGACTTCAGCTTCTTCAGTTAGGCAGGTAAGCGGAAGAAGGAGAAACCAAGGCCAACCACATGTACTGAGGGTGCGGGGACCTCTCAGAGAATACTCTCCTGTATGGGGGTAGGGAGGCACGGGCTGTCTCCCGCACATGATCTGCTTTCTGGGCTTGCTTTCGCTTTGCTGGCTGCGGGGTGAGCATCGCAACCAAGCAAGGAGCAGGTGGCCTCGGACAAGGGCGGAGGCTAGCGCCTTGAATCCATCGGGAACCCCTAGCCTCTCCGAGAATACAAGTCCCGGCGCAGGTTCGGCGCCCTACTGGCGCGCAGGACCTGGCTTAACTAGAGGGCACCCCTGACCTTGGTCTCGCCCTGGTTCCAGGTCTGTGCCAGGACGATGGGCGCCGCGCTGGGCACTGGCGCACGGCTGACCTCACTGCCTCGCATAGCCTGCGGCAGTCTTCGGCGCCAGGCACCCTCCGCGCCCGCCCTGGGCTGCCACTCCAAGTCTGGCCCGCCTCGCCCCATACCCCTGAAGAAGCGCGGATACGATGTCACCAGGAACCCCCATCTCAACAAGGTAATGGTCCGGATAGGAAGTTGGATCCTGTGGTTAGCTGGGAAGGACGCCCCGCCCCCTGGGCTTGGGACGAAGCCCATGGCGTCCTTCCAGGGCCCTTCTGGTTTTGTCTAGTGGATATTGCTGTTTGCTTTGGCCTTTTCGTCCCCCTCTTGACATGGAGAGAGGTGATCGGTTTTACTGACCTTAATTTCCTCAGCAAAAACAATACAGACCCAGTGAGTATTTCCGATGGTCCCTCTGACCTAGAGTCAGATTTCCAGCAGATCTTGAGGACAATGCATTTGACCTCCATGAATTAAAAGTATCTGTTAGAGATTTCTTAGGAATGTTGCAAGGTTTAAAAGGAAAAACAGGAAAACGGAGGCAGAATTCTTAGCACTGACTCGAGCACCAATGAGATAATAAGTGTTAGCTAAGGTTATGATGAATATCTGGGAAAAATGAATCCATGAGACAGAAAAGTCTAGAATTAAAGAACTTTTACTACTGGAAGGATAATTAAAGATCTGAATTTAAACCAGTCCTGTAACAGAATTTGGAACAAAGGGGTCTTGGCCAAGTTGACAAATGCAGATCTCTAATGTTTGGCCGTGTTCAGCCCACTGCAGATACCTGCATATTAACCTAGGAATACACCTCCTTCTTATGGCAGTCAAGTTTGTATCTTTGGTTCAGAGGATTGTGGAGAACGGAAGCCAGAAGCCAAGACTAAAGCCAGTCTCCCAACCCCCACAGTTTTTCATATTTAACTAGCAGGCTCAGCGTTCTTCAGTCTAATAATATGAATGAATGATCGATCACCATTCCTACCTCATTTGATTATTGTAAAACATTTCAAAACCACTGGATTTGAACTAACATTTTAAGCTATCATAAGTGCTTGCCAACCAATTACTGCAAATAAAATGTGAATACACCTCACGCAGGAAGTTTTCAAAGATGTTAGTAGTTTCTCTGATTCAAGACAGTGAAATTCCAATGAGGCAACCTCTATGGAAAATGCGATTTTAAAGGATGAAGCCAACCATATGGTGCCACGTATGTTTCCTACAGCATTAATAGGAACTAAGGAAAACATTGTATGCTCAGTGGTCACTTGTCACACTGACCCCTGCTCACCAACAAGACCTTGAGTTCCCAGTACACGGCTCCTTTCCAAAGCATTTAAGGTATTTACCTCTGCTTGAATTGCTTTGGTAGTGCTAGAAGGTGAGAACAGCTTTCAGCAAACAAACAAACAAACATACAAACAAAAATCCCTTTACCAAAACTATATCTAGAGGAAGGGCTACAGGTGAGGCTTGATGAAGAACGTGGAGGTGACTCCTTAATGGTGCAGTCTTGTTTTGGTCTCTTTTCTGGCCTTATGATGGCAGTATCCTTTATGTGAAGTCTGAGTAGGCCACTTCAGACTCTGTAGAGATTCTCTTCCCATTCCCAAGCCAATCACCAGTAACTCAAGCCTCCTGGAGCCCAGAGCCTCCACCCAGAATTGAAGGTAAAGCTTAAGGCAAGTTCATCCCCACCAATCATCTTAGAATAGAAGAGACACTGTTCCCCACAATAAACCCATAAATGTTATAAGAGGGGAGAGAGGGGGACTCTGGTGAGCCAAGAAATATACTACAACTCTAGGTTTCAATTACTTTAACAATTGCCTTAGCTGTATGGGCACATTACCAATTGGTAGTTATTATATTGTGTGTAGTTACAAAAATAACATTTTTTTAGTCCTGGGTTTTGGTCCCCTAAAACAATTCTTGTCCCCTATGTAAATTGTTCGAGTGTTTATCTTCCCAAGTAACAAAAATGGAAGGTCATTCATTAATGTATGTGGCCTGAGATTTTCATAATCCCATACATCATTAAAGATACCTGACACTTGTCAGAGGTAAGGAATATTGTCTGGGATGCTGTTGAAATCCAGTTGCATCCCTCTTCTGCAATAAAAAGTCATCTTCCAGGGAGCTGCTTGAATGCCCTTCTCTTCCATCTGGTGGCCCTTGGCATTTGGTGTTTCCAGAGAAGGCTTCCAGATTTCTCTCAGCTAGATGGGACAATTGTGATGAGGTTAAATGGAACAACAAGGTTATCGGAGAGGAACACTAGGAGGGGGGCAGCTTTGAATGGTCTTTGGTGTTGTGATTAGTGAGCAGGTCTGTGAATAGCCGTTTTCTAGAATGCAAGGTCTTTGTGAGCAAAGACTGAAAGAATGAAGTTCTGGTACCTGTGCCTAGACCACAGTATTGCAGAGAAGCTCTTGGGGATCTAACATTCAGGCTGTCTCTGCATCCATTGTACTGTGTGTTCCATCTGGAGCAGGTCTGGAAAAGGGATTACATTGAAACTGCAGGGTGCAAGAGAAGTGGGGTTGTGTGACAGAGGGTGGGCTTCTTGTTAAGTGGGGCTGCTACTGCTATTGTGTGATCACTGCCTTCTAGATCTAGCTCCGCCATATCCTGGGCATGCTATCTGTGATGGTCTTGTTCGCTTCTCCGTGGCTGATGGAAAGGTCCTCCTGATCTGCTCCTAAATCTAAATGTGAAGCCTCTTGGCATTTGCTTTTTCCCTGTTTCCTTTTGGCAAACTACTACAGTGGCTGACTAGTTTCTTTTCCACAACAAATCTTCATCAACTTGAGGACAGAGACTGACCTATCATATGAACTTCTCTCTGCCTGATTTGACATTCAATAACTATTTGCTCTTGAGTTGTCTTGAGTCATGGTCCTTTCCCCTCAACCCCATTAACATTAACCTGGTAACTTACCAACCCAGTCCTCACACTGACTGCATTCTCATTGACTATGGCCTTTTGTAGAAGCAACATACCTACCACTTGATCCTAATAGTCTAAGATTTTTCAGTCTTTCAGCAAAGTTTGTGTTATTTCCCAGCATCCACCAGCCTCTCTTTGACCTAACACCCGCAGTGGTTTTTTTTTTTTTACACAATATGCAGTTTTTTGATCTTCTGCACCTTATAGCTAAGAAAGTAAATAATGAAATAGATGTTGTAACCATCTATTGATGAATTAAATGGCACATTCCATGCAGTAGGCCCTGAGATATTTCAAGACAGAGGAGAAACAGCCTCCCTCACATGCAAACTTGGCATATTTCAGTCCATGACTATATGAAAGTGATCAACTCTCAGGGCCTGAGATTCTGGGCACAAACAAGCCTCAGTGGAATCACCTCCGCATTCAGACTCCTACATAGATACAAGTTGTTTTTGAGGCACCTGTCTTTTCTTAGTGGCAGCTTACTTTCTCTCCTTGGATGAGGGAAGTGTCTCCTTTATTCACCATTCAGGAGATGGTGGATGGGTTGTTTGGAGAAGTGGAGGTTTATCAGTAATGTGAGTAATATGTTTTCCTAAGACCTGAGTGTCAGATATGATAGACAACCAGGCTTATTGATTGGAAGATAAACAATGGATTACTGACAAAACATGAATTCTATATGCAGTTTACTCCATACCGGAGTCTCTGGCACACTGGTGCAGGGAGTAGAAATGCAAATGCTTTTTGAATATTTCAAGACGAAATGAACAAAAACAGGTTGAAACTCAGTCTTTTCCTGTTGAATACTGGCCTCTCTTCATGGACTTGATATTGCCATGTGGTAAAACAGCTGAGAAATGTTATGACTCTGTGCTTAGGACAGCTAAAAAAAAAAAAAAAAACCCTTGTGTTAAATATGCTAGGTCAGGCCAATCTGACAAAAACACCAAATACACAGGCTTAAACAAGATAGAATTACAAATCCGATAAACAAGTCTGAGTGGGCATTTGTGAGTTGTAATGAGGCTTGATCTTGTTACTCAGTAGTTGTCACTGTGCCTTTTGTATTTGATGGTCCAAAATGGTGACACCTTCTATACCTTTAATTCCACGGAGTCCACAGGCAAGAGGAAACATTGCTTTTAAAAGCAAGGTTTAGAAAATTTAAATATCATTTCTATTCAAATCTACTTGACCCGAATTTAGTAACATGCACATTTAGCTGTAACTTTGGAGGTTGGGGGGGTTAAGTCCTCTGGTTGGACATCCATGTTTTCAGCTAAAAATTCTCTATTAAAGAAGAGGTATTTGGGGAAACTGTCAGAAAATGTTTATCTGAACCTTTCATTCTTTTACTTTGTCAATTTTTCCTCTACCTTTAAAGTCTGTTTCTCTACATCCTCACTAACACCAATTCTGTTCTCACATATCTCCTCAGAGCTAGCTCTTTAAACTAAGCAAACATTCTACCGTTGAGCTATAGATCCAGCCTTCCAGTGTCTAATTTAGGTTCCACTTAGTCAAGGATTCTTGGCTGACATACCTCAGCTATGCAGCCCACAGTTAACAGGCAGAACGAGTGAAGGAGTCAAGTCGTTACCAGAGTTGTTAGAGTCAATGCCGGCTCACTGGTAGCTTGACAAGATAGTTCAGCTCTCTGTATGCAGTAGACCAATTAAAGATGGAAATAATAGTGGGAACTAGAGGAAGGGTATTTATTCAGTATGACTGCATTGGGAAGAGGAACAAATGAATAGATCCAGTGGTATCCTAGTATTCATGCTTCAGATACTGGCCTAAGATTTGGGTTTAGAGAGAGAGGAAGAGTGTATCTCAGCAGCACTGGTCAAGTCATGGTCCTCTCTATTACTGGCTCATCATGAACACATTACTGTCTCCTAGTCCTTGGTCTACCCTGAAAATGGTCAGCCCCGGGTAAATCTCTTGTTAGGAGACAAGCTTCCCTTCTAGCTGGCTCCAGGACCTCAACCTTTTCTGTCCTCAGAATGAATCTTAGAAAATTCCAATTCCTTGGACTCCATTGTCTCTATAGTCTGATCATCCAAGGAAAAGACACAAGTGTCTCACTTTAGAAATTCAGAGTATATTTCCTATCAAGATGGCTACAAACTATGTGAAGCATTCCGAATGACCTCTGAGGGGGTTCTCTAAATTCTTCATTTTCCTTCACATCTCTTTTCACCAAAAGTCCTTCTTCAGTGCATCTGCTCCCCTAAGATCCACATCACCATTGTTGACATGCCCAGTGGGATGAGCGTAAGTCTCACATTAGATATCTAGGGCATGGATCAGAGTCAGGAGGTCCAGCTTCAGGCAGTAATTCTAGTGTCCTTGAGCCCCCATCCTCCACTTCTGATGCCATAGGGCTTCTATTCCTGCTCTAACAGTCAGGGAGACAGAGGGATTCTAAGAAGAAATGGGAATTCTGAGGCAGTGGTTCTCAACTTGTGGGTTACATTTCAGATGTCCTTCATATTTACATTTATAACAGTAGCAAAATTACAGTTTTGAAGTAGCAACAAAATAATTTTATGGTTGGGGTCTCCACAATATGAGGAACTGTATTTGAGGACCACAGCATTAGAACCATGGCTCTAAGGCATCAAAAGTAGAGCACAGGGACTCATGGATGCCATAGCAGGAACAGCTTCACTTCCAAATACCTGAAAAAGGAACGTTTGGGAAAGGTGCCAGAAGCTCTGGAAGGAGATTTACTGTTCCTGGAACCTGAAGTTAATTTGCAAAGTGTTTTCTCATAAGCACGTGGCTATAAATAGGTGACTCATTCTCTAGAGAACATAGACCATGTGTTAAATGAGTGTTTGCGTGTTCTTTATGAAAACTTCAGAATCCATTGCCAGTGAATACCTAAGGTGAAATGCACAATGCTAAGTCAACTCTACAGCCATGACTGTTACTATTTTTAAAAAATGCAAGTCTGGAAAACAGTTTGGATGTCAATATCTGAAAATGCCTGCTTTGTAAGAGAGGTGTATTGGGAACCTTATTTTCTCCTTTCAGAATTCCTTAACATTCCAGTATCTTTTCAATTTTAGGTAATGGTTTCTAATGAGACAAGGTTATTGAGTAAATAACACCTAAATCAACTTTTAGAAGTTGATGCATCTGTAATATATGAGGGGAAATCTTTCAGCAGTCATTTCACTTCAAGCTTTTACAATTAACTATCTTCTGCTGCCAGCTTTAAAAATAGTTGTAAACAACAATATGTAGATTACATAAGCAACTACATGAATAACAAATCCTTTAGAGAAACATGTGCTGTCTGGCTCTGACCTGGGCCAACTGGCATCTTAGAATGTTCTAAGGCTTGGCTATATAAAGTTTCTTTGGACATGTTTTCAAGCCCATCTCTGGTTTCCCTACTTCAGTTTCTCTTGGTTGCCCTTGGACTTTGTAGACTCTGAAGTTTATGACTTTATTAGTTTTATTTGACTTTGCATTTTGCCACCTCTACCAAAGATTCCTTTTTTTTATCTGGTCTCTGTTTTCTAAATGCCAGTCTCGCAGAGAGGGTGGGACCATAGCCTTTTGATATGTTGGCCATTGCAGGATGCTAATGTGAGCGCTTTTGTTTGCAGACGGATTACAGCTCACTTACAATCCCTTCACTTTGATGTGGGGAAAGTACATTTGGAAGTCCTTTGGGGTGGCGTTTGACTGCGTTTCTGAGGCAGAGCACAAAAGATGTTCTATGATTGCGTGATGAAAGTCTACAACTGGAGGTGCTGAGGTCAGCGGTTAAAAGCACGCATTCATTCTGCACCCAAAGGGTTGCCAGGCAGCCTGGTTAAAACACAGTTCTTACCGAAAGGACACAGAAAAGAGGGAAATACACCCAGTAATTTGAGGAGAGGGGATTTTGATGAAAAGATCACCAGCTTTTGAGGGACTTGAATAAGAGAAAAATCAATGCTGTGTTTACTTTTACAACGACTGGAAACTAGAGGCCAGTCAAGTGTATAACTGTATGGTTGGCAACTAGAGATTAATATATTTTTTTGGTCTCACTGGTGTTTTTCTTTGATTGTGAAATAGCAGACCATCCACACTATTTTTCTTGAAACACATTTGCTACAGTGTAGAATTATGGAGAAAGCAGGCTCTGTTGATTCCTTGTGCAAAACAGAAGGATGCCCTTCTCATTCACCCAAATTAGCATCTCTTCAGAGTTATGGGGCTATTGAGTGACTTCCTAGGCTGAAACCACCAGGCATGCTCTGCAGGGAAACTCCAACTTAGTTCATTGTCCCTCTCCTCTCTTCTGTGGTTTTAAGAAAAGCTTTGAGGAGTCTAGCTCAGATGCCTATTTGGCCAATTTTTCTTTAGTTTTGTTATGGAGAAGATTCATACAGCAATTACAACAGCTAACACTTTCAGGAGATACACTGTATCCAGAATTATTGAAAGCAGTTTACATAGGTATTAACTTACTTGATGCAATATCTCAACCCTTTGAGGTAGACATTATATTACAGATGAGGAAAAAAGTCAGCAAGTAGGTAACTAACTGTTCTATGCTCTTCCTGTTCAGTATGGCACAGTGGCACTTAAAACTAGGCTATCTAATTTTAAGGTCCACACCTGCACACTTGTGTGCACTAGACTCCCATTTTACTAGATCTTTCTTACTTAAGACTTACTGTATGCAGCTTGATGAGAATGTCTTCCCATGGTAATAACTAATATATTCCTGTTCCCTTATGTGGCCATTGACTTCTACTCACTTGGCTCAAATCAGGGAATCCCCAAATTGAGGGAGCTCTAAATATCATCACTACGTGTCTTCTAGTCACTCTTTAAATATGTGTAATTCTACCCAAACTCATTGTTTATGTATTTAATTCATCAATAGCTATTTTATGAGTCCCTATTCCACTTGAATCAGTGAATACTTAAGTCCTGGCAAATTCAGCATTTCTTCTCCCTGTGAGTAGCTTACAGTGTAAGACAGGTGCAGGTGAGGACCAGGGAAGATCTGTAGGCAGTTTCAGCCTGCTGGGGAAGTGTAACGAGAAAGGCATCTGTACAGAGCATGAAAGAGATGTGCTCTCCTGACTGTGGTTTGGGGCTGATGTGAATAGATGCCTCAGAGCTGGCAGGTGAAGGTGATGGTGAGGAAGAGGTATAAGTGAAACCATAAGAGGCTTGCCACCCGTTGTTACTGAGGTGGGATGGACAGGAATTGAATAGCCTGCACTGGGCCTTCTTTGAAGAGAACCGTGCAACATTATTTTGTCAGTGCCCTTTCTCGCTGTTTCAATAAAATGCCTGCCAAAAAGCAGCATACTAGAAGAAGACTTTGTTTTATCATACAGTTCAAAGGGAGGTAGTCCATCATGGTGAGGAAAGGACTGTAAATGTAGCAGGAGGCGGCTAGTCACATTGTTTTCATATTCAGGAACCAGGAGAGAACAGGAAGTGAAGCCTGGCTATAAAGATCACAAGGCTTACCCACTCTGACCTACTTCCTCTACTGAGACCCCATCTCTTAAACATGCCAGTTTTCCCAGACCAGCTGGAGGTCAAGTGTTCAAATACATGAGCCCAGGGGGGACATTTCATGTCCAAACCATCACAATTACCAAATGTCTAATTTGGCAAATGGAGTTAACGTCTCCAGCACTTGGATATGGCCTTCACATCTATTTTCTTGCTTGTTTATTTTTATTGCTTTTATGTTGCACATAGATGGAAATATCATTTATATCAGGTCACTTATCAAAATCTTCAGTGCACTTCAGAACTCATCATCTCCTCTTCCACACTTTGTAGAGTGCCCCACAAAAGCCATTTGTCGCTCCTCTGCATTCTTTCGACATGTAGATGGCACTGGCTCTTCTCCAATTTTGTCTCAGTGTTCACATACCAGTCATGTGCCAGTCTCCAGAACTTGTGTTATATTTAGATCCAAGGCTTTTTCTTAGACATGCATAGACAGTCATAGCATACACTCAATAAACAGCATAACTAGGAAGAAGACAATGCAGCCACTGCACTCTTTCAGCTTTTCTGAAAAATAAAAATAAAAAACTTGATCTGACAATATAAATTATTTTTAGACCTGTCCATGGAACTTGGAGAATTTTTAAATCCAACAACAATCTTCATTCTAGCCATACACATTTTGAGGGGGAAAAGGTGTCTCCAGAAAATGTTTTCTGCTCTGAAGTTGGGTACTAGGTGTACTTCATCTAAGAAATACCATCTTTATGATGAGATTATTGTCCTTATCCAAGAACTAATACAAAGACAAACTTAGACCTGCTGTAACTGGTAATAGGTTCAAGGACTTTGTTGGTGAAAGAAAACCGTCAGCTAGAATCAGCTGTGTTTGACCCATCAAGAACCACTGCCTGTAACCAGGTATTAGGCAACAGAACATATAGCCTAAAATCTAGGGAACTTGGGATCAGAATATACTGTGTTTTCCAATATGGTTTAATACATTCCTCGAGGATTCATATGATGAATTTTAATTCTTATTATAAGATGCAGAGTAGATATTTACTATACTCTGTATGATATTCAGAGGTAGGGATATTGGGAGGTGATTAGGATTATATACAGCCATCATAGTAGTGTTCCCAGGATTGGATAGCTTGTATTACCATGAACCAATTTTAAGAAACTCATCACCATATATGACCCATAGATGTTGGAACCAAAATAAAACCCAGCCTCAGGTACTTAGGAATAGCAATTTAAAATGAACTGCTACAATTCTAATCCCAGCCCTGCCATTTACTAGGTTCAGGGTCTTTGGAAAGCTAATTTTGAGCCTGTTTACCCATCTGTGATGGGAATGGCAATAAAATACATTTTCTTGATAGATTCTTCTAATAATTAAATGAAACAATATATCTAAAGTGCATTGTAAGCCTTCAGTTAATTCTCAGTCCACATCTCTAACGTTTCTAACATAGTACAAGCTCTCTGTGTATCACAAACATGGAAAGCTTCAAGACCTAGTCCCTGCCTATGTAGAGTAACCAATCCAGAAGGAGAGTGGAAAGCCCAAGCATCAAACCCATTCTCATGGGCCTGACAGATTTGCTGGAAGAGGAGTAAGTCAGGGGAGGGGCAGGCTAGGTGAGATCATTCTTTGATAATTTCTTTGTACTTCCTGGAGCTTTTATCTGTATCAACTAAGCATTTGTCTAAAAGAACCTTAGGTAAAAATGTCTGCAGAAGTAGAAATTTGAGTGTCATTCAAATAGATTTTCTGGAAACTGAGTCTGGTGTTAAAGACGGTGCTGCTGCCATCAATTTCAGAACTTTGTTCCCAATGTTTTGACACATGATAAGCAGCATTTTAAAAACTACTTCAAATTTGAAAGTCCAAATTTAGGTAGATCTCTATTTCATCAGTCTCAGAAGATTATAACAGTAAGACAACAGATAAGAGAATGTTTATGATGACACTTTAGAGACATAAAAGTCAAAATATTGCCTCAAACTCAGACAACTACGGCCTGGCTGACCCAACTTGACTTGATAACATTCAAATTGGATACAGTGGTTTGGAATTGGTCCATTCTAGGAGAGTTTATGTATGCTCTACTGTGGGCAATACACTTGTGTGTGTGTGTGTGTTTGTGTGCATGTATGTGTGTGTGTGTTAAGTGAGCATTTCCCTCTGATAGAATTTAGGGTGAGCACTTTCTGAACAGAGTTGAGAGGCCATCTCACCCAGTACTTTGTGTTTTGGAAGACACTATTCTATCCTTGTACATTATTTTACAGATAAGGTTCTAGAGATAGAGGAATCAACATTCATATTGCCTAGAGGATGAGCAGAAGAAGAGTACACAAGTTATTGCTATCTCTTTCTCTCCTTTAATCAATGTGTGTGTGTGTGTGTGTGTGTGTGTGTGTATACATATGTACATGTATGAGGAGAGATATATATGCATTGTGTGAATGCCAAAGGACACTGGACTTCCTCAGTTACACTACCCTTGATCCTGAATTTTTGAGGCACGATCCCTTACTGAGTTCATTAATTCAGGTAGACCAGATGGACAGGAAGGTCAGAAATACTTGTGTCTTTCCCTCTCTGCACTGGAAATACAGTTGTGCATTCATATGCCTGAAATTTTTATATGAGTGCTGGGGATCAAATTCATACACTCTCCTTAGAAAAAAAACTTAAAGTAAAACAAAAGCAAAACAAAACAAAACAAAACTAGCATTTTGCTTTCCATCCTAAAATACTGCCTTGAACCAAGTCTTTGTTGACATATTGAGAAGTTCTTTCCAGTCTTTCTCTCCATAAAAATACTAATCATTGTCATGAACTTCAAACTGAAGCACCTGCTGACCCAGCTCTTGCTGCCACTCCTCTGTCCATTCTGATGCACAGAATGTTCCCAAATGCACCTTCTTCTTAGATTTCTTTCTTTCTTTCTTTCTTTCTTTCTTTCTTTCTTTCTTTCTTTCTTTCTTTCTTTCTTTTTTTTGCAGTAATATGACCTTAAAAATCGTCCACAAACTCCTGGCAGAAAGCTGAGTCCTTATGTCAGACTCCCCTTTCTTATCTCTTTCATTTTATTTTTGATCTCTTCCAGCCCAGAGTTATTTGTTTTGACTGGTTAAACCATTTGAGGTCACAGGGACAGCAAATAGCAACACAGCTGCTGCTTGATGAAACCGGAGGAGGGGTGGTTGGTATCGAGAAAAAGCCATTAATAATCATTTTTAGAAACAGTCTTTGAAATCCACCCATCAAAATTAACCCATTCCCCCTGCTGCTCTCACAAGAATGATAAGCAGCTTCTCCTTGCCTGTCTGTGGAGCCTCAGACACTGCCTGAGGATTGTGGCAAGGTCTGACATAAGTTCCGATGAGACAGCTGTGACAAAGCTGCAATGAAGAGAATCAGTACCTCCGGTAATCGGTTGCCATTGGTTACTGACCCCAGCTTCAGAAATGGAGGGTCCTGACCATCCCCAACAGCTCTCTTGTTGACTTAAGAAGTCAGATATTCTACAACCTTCTGCCAGTTGAATAGACTGTGTCAGTTGACTCCTCTGGAACCCACAATTCCTGGGACAATAATATTAAAAATAATAAGAGCAAATCCTTATGTAATGTTTACCATGCCAGGCACTTTTATAGGTGCTTTACCTAGATTATTTCTGAACAGAAGTATTGTAAAGTAGAAAAACTTAGCCTATAGTTTTCTTTTCCTCCTGTTTCCATAGCTTCTTCTCTCTTAGACAATGCTTTCCAGGACATGTCCTAAAGATCTTGAGTACCTCCAAGTTGCCCAAGGCTACCAGTTTACAAAATTCTTTTCTTCTTATCCTGTATTGCTTTCTTCACTGGATCTTAAACTTCCTGCCAATGCATCTGTCAGTTAAGAGACTAGCCACCACATAGCAGACACACACACATTGGATAGGGGGAAGTTGAACAGAGACAAGACAGAGAGAGACAGAGACACAAAGAGGAAAAACAGAGACAGAGAGACACGGGCACATACACAGAGGCAGAAAGAGAAACAATAAGAAACAGAGACATAGACACACAGAAACAGAGAAAGAGGCACAGAGAGACAGACAGAAGCAGAAACAGAGAAAGAGAGAGAATTTGTGAGATGATTCAGCATGTAAAGATGATGTTGCCAAACCAGACCTGAGTTCAATACCCAGTACCTACATGGTGGGAGAAGAGAACTGACTGCCTCAAGTTTTTTTCATCACTACATGTGTGCCATGGGACACGTTTATGGAGACACAGACACACTCACACACAGAGACACACCAAAGTAAACACGAAAGTGTATATGTGTATCAAAACCTTCAAAGCCAAAAGCTCAGTGACCTCCTTCTCCAACTACATCCAACCTCCCAATAGACAATTTAGCTCTGAGCTTCATCAATGATGAATGAATTCATTGATGGATGAACTCATTGATGAAGTTACTTCTCAATAGTGCCATCAGCAGAACACCAATCCTTTAGCACATGAGCCTAGGGGAAGATACTTCCTATCTAAACGATAACATGTGGAGAAAATGATACAGAATTCCCTTCAGGTGGCAAGAGAGAACTTCTGAAAGAAGTGATATTTAATAAGAGACCCATACAAAAAGCTATTGAAAAGAAGTGTTTTAGGCTGAAGAAACAATTTGTATAGAATCTGGATACACTACGTGGCTTTACATGGCAGGTTCTGAGAAATAACAGTAGATGGGCCAGTAAGAGTAAGTCAGAAAATGGAAGCTGCACAAGATCAGGGTGGAGAAGACTGGTGTGGGGGTGATGGGGTGCAGGCAGAGCTAGGAGTCTTCGCTATAAAGCAAGTATTACTAAATGCTTCTAGGCAACAAGGAACATGATATGATTTATAATAATAAATGATATTACTAGTTGCTGTCATCTAGTTATTAGATTAGAGAATGGCAAGGGAAGGAGAAAGAAAAACCTCACACCTCAAACCAGCGCCTAGTGACACACCTCCTCCAACAAGGCCACACCTCTCAATCTTTACCAACAGTTCTACTAACTAGGGGCCAATAATTCAAAATATGAGCCCATGATGACCACTTCATTCAAGCCACCACTCCTCAGATAGAGCACTGATGACAGACTAAAGAAATTATTTTACTTATGCCTAGCTTAGTGAATCAGTAAATTTATTGGAGTGACTTACAGGAGCACAGATGAGGGGTTGCTTAGGGGGAATGATTTATCAGTCAAAACAACCACGGAAAAGAAGACACAAAATTAAAATTTAAAAGATAATGGAAAGTCTAGCATGGGAGTTCAGCTCTCTGTCAGTTTGTGGACTGCCTTGAGATCATATTACTGCAAAGAAAAGCAGAAACATGGGAAGATAAACATGTAAAAATAACTATATAGAGAAGCAAGGGTTAATCAAAGGTAGCTGTATCACTAAAAAGTCCACACTAGAATAGGTAATGACTCACAACAGCTGTGTTTCTCACAACTTTCAGGCAGCTTGGCTAATCAGAGACTGTTATATCCTCAGTAATTATTTACTATTTATATAACTGTGGGAAGGGGCCTTATGAATCTTGTAAATTTCAGGAGCTTTCTGAACTTTGTAGATTTTATTTAGTTCTTGATTCTTCTGAGCCTCACTTCTCTCTAAAAGAAAAGACATAGCTATAGAACATTCTTTATCTTCCAGGAAAAAAAAAAAAACACGTGAATCAAGTCCAGATTTCCTGAGACTATTCAATGATAAATTCGATAACCACCTATGGACCTATGATAGGCTCCAGGTAAACTGGTAAAATCACAGAAACTATTGGCAAAGGCAGTCAGCTTCCATGAGGAAGATGCTGAGGATCTGCTATGGCTGGTGATGAGGAAGTTACAGACAGGAGAGCTGAAGAAACAAGAAATGGGTTTCTACCAGATTTCTTTGAGCTCCATGGCATTGTGCTGAGTTCATGGTGGTTAGTTTCAAAGAGTTTGGAATTCAGAGAAGAAACACCCCTGCAAGTTCATGAAATCACAACAGAATGATGGGTTCTGTATTATATTAAAAGTGTATAATTAATAATGTGTCCAAATAATTTTTATGTTGGTGGTAAAAATAAATAGTAAATAGGTTTCTTACAGTCCTTTTTGGTTATCATGTTAAATTAATATTTTGCCTCAAAAAAAATAGGAAAATTCTCTGATCCCTTTCCTAAGATGACATCTCATTTTCTAGTATTTCAGTGTTAAAATCTGAAAGTTATCTAGTAATTCCCTAGGCAGATGTGATGGGGAGAAGATCTTCCAAGATAATATAAGGTCATGACATGAAAAACTATGACTGACTCCAGACAGAGGAAAGAGTGTGGAGTGATGGGGCTGGAGAGCAAGATATGAGTAAGGAGTCCAGGACCAATCCTTCTAGGTGAATAATTTGACCTTAGACCTGAAGGTGAGGATGGACACTACAAAATGACCTCATTGGATCTGAGCTTTAGACCTGCCTCCAGGTAAACCAGTAAAAACAGAAACTACTAGCAAAGGCAGTCAGCTCCCCTGACGAAGATGCTGATAATCTGATGCGAATGGTGATGAGGGAGTCACAGGCATGAGAGCTGAATAAACAAGAAATGGGTTTCTACCAGATTTCCTTGAGCTCCACAGTAGCAAGTCTGAGAATTATTGCTAATATTCAGGAAAAATGGAAGCTTCATATTTATCCACCATAGATATATACTATTTAACAAGGATGTTGCATTTTTAAGCCTTTGACTAGAAAATTAAACAAAATAAAACCATAGTTAGTGACAATGTCAGAAGTTCTGCTTGTCAGTCATGAGTCTTAAATATTAGAAAATGAATTGGATAGGAATAAATGTAAGATCTTTCAGATTGTAAATTTTCTCAAAGGAATGTAAAAATGTAAGCCATGCTGGAGTTAGGATCTTTAAAGTGTTTTGTTATAATATTGATGTCATTGCTTTTTATCTAACTACCAGTTCTTGCTCTGGTTCTGTTTTCATAAAAATAACACTCCAGTTTTCACTTTTATCTCCCAGAATGTAGAAACAGTTGCCACTCACAGTGTATGGTTGAATTAGCTGGTATTTTCATTTTCTAGCCACCTATACAGTAACTGGTACCAATGTCCACATCATAAAAACATAACAACACTCCATTTCAATAGCTCAAAGAGCTCAAAAAACTTGCTTCCTTTTCTCAGGCCCCTGAAAGAAAAAAAACTTCCTTTAACTCAAAATGAAGGGCTAGGTTGACAGCTTACTTGACAAAGTTTTTGGGATGCAAGTATCAGGATCAGAGTTCAATCCCCAGAACCCAGATGAAAATAAAAGGCCCAGCATAGTGGTGAGCTCTTATAGCCTCTGCAGTGGGAAGGCTAAGACAGAAGAATCCCTGAGATTCTATGACCATCTAGCCTAATGTAATAGGCAAGTTCCAGGCCAATAAGAGACTCTGTCTCAAAACAAAATGGATAATACTCAAGGAATGATACTCAAAGTTGACTTCTACCTACACACACACACACACACACACACACACACACACACA
>NW_021604687.1:4484138-4511740 GCF_004785775.1 Grammomys surdaster
CGCTTCTTCATCATCCTCCTCCTCCTCCTCCTCCTCCTTTTAGTCCTGTTCCTCCTCCTCCTCCCTCATCTTTCTCCTCTTCCTCCTCCTCCTCCTCCTCTTTTTCTTCTTCTTCTAGAGGACTTGGGTAGAATAAAAAAAGATTTGAGCTATGCAGTATGAACCTTTCTCAAATTTAGGCCTCCACAGGCAAAATGTTGTCTCTGTCTCCACTGGATTGAAGTTGAGCTTTCTTTTCTCTTTGCCAAGTTCTAGTTCGTCTTTATGAACCATGATTCCTGGAGAACAAAAATAGAAAATCAGAAGCCTGCAGGAATGATTTTCTTGGCTAGTTTGACTAAATATCAGCCACTTGCTTAAGTAAAAAGCTGCTTAAATATTTTTTGTAAGTAGAATTTTAATAGAACAAGCAATGGATATACCATTATATGCCTGCTCCTGTTGTTCGTGGTTTATTTAGTATCATCTAGGAAAGGTTGTATGTCGCATGGTATAGTTCTAACCAGTGTGCCTAGACACTGTAGAAAGTTCAATGATGAAACATTTCCCAATATAAAATATTCATTAGTGTTTTAATCTTATAAACCTTATATGATTGTAAAAGATTTTTTTATTCTAAAAACACCATGAGTTCTTTGATAGTATGTAACTCATTGTAAAAATAAGACCATTGTGGTTGACTTTAATTCATCTCCCCTTCAAAAGAACAAATTTTTATAATGGAATCTAACACTGTAAACATTTCATGACATTGTAGCTTCAAAGGAGAAAAATCTGTAAACACATTTGCATCCATTTAGCTGATGGTTTGCAGATCCAACAGACTCTTAGGTCCATGCTTTACAGAGGAAATGCTTCTTTTACTGATTTTGCCTCAGAAGTGTAGTTCCTATCAGACCACTCAGAAAGAGATGCTATGTTAACAAGTTTTGTTAAATAACCTTCCCAATAGCATTTTCCTTTGTGTGTGTGTGTTTTAATTATATTTTCCATAGTAATTCATTACTTTTAATATTGTATTCTTATCAGGTGAATTAAGAAATTTTTTTCTACTTTCATATTTTCTACTTGATGGACAATCATAGTATTTAGTCCAGAGAATATTATCAGGATTGCTAAAAATTATATTCCCTTTCTGTCTCTCGTGTGTGTGTGTGTGTGTGTGTGTGTGTGTGTGTGTGCGTGCGTGCTCATGTACATGCGTATATAAATGTATACACACTATATATGTATTATGTATGAATGAACACATTATTTGAGGGTGGAAAGTTGTGGTCTCACTGTGTAGCCCAGGCTAGCTTCAACTCTCTATGCTTCTATCTCGGCTTTCCAAGTTCTGGACTATTGGCATAAATCGTCATGCATTCTCTCTGTGTATTTTTAAGATCTGCTTTTATGTGTATTTCATTGACACCAATAAAATAGAAAACAGGTGATTTTTTGTGTTTTGCTAAAACCCTAGTTAGGTCTTAGGACCTCAAAAAAATTACCATGTTTCTCTCTGGGAAGGTGGGAGAACAGGTAACATCCTGGAGATGAGATCTTGCGACAGGATGAGAGGGAATGATGTATCTGGGACTCTCGGTCAATAGTAGGAACAACAAGAAGAAAAGAAGCTGAACCAAAAAAAAAAGTATATTAGTGGTATAAACTGAGAAGCAGTGGGCTGGGTGTCATATTGGAAGCATGATTCTGAAGATAGAACATGTCAGACAGTGGAAGGTGAGGAGGGATAAGAATGATGTGTGAGACCTCCAGCAGACCAAGGGAGGCAGATTGGGGTCAGAGAATGAATGTGATGTTGTCACTTTAGTGTATCCCAACACTGTAGACACATAAGACATCGTCTTAAGAAAACCACAGGAAGCTGCAGCCTGTGTGCATAGTCAGAGTGAGCAAGTATGAACTGGAGTGAAAGTTCTCTGGTCTGATCTCTTCCCTCCATAACCTCTGATTGCCTTTTACTTTAGTATCCAATGTGCTCTGTGATGTCACGAAACTTAAACTCTCCTTTGAAGTAGGGGATACTCTGGAAGAATTTGACCGAATCCCTGGAGGACTGTCACAGTCTTACTGTTTTCCTGCTTCAAGGACCTGTAGATGTTTATGATTCTTCATACTGTCTCTACTGGTGGGGGGATGGTAGAAAGTGTGATGGGAACCTGTCCATGGCAAGGTCTGACCTGAGTCTCCAGGTCAACTCTGGTCTCATCCACTCTTTCCACCCCAAATCCATTTTCTGGTAACAGATCCAGAAGAGCATCCTTATTAGAATCGGGTCCAATCAGTCAATTCTCTCCTCATCCATCTAAGTACAGGCTGTCTCCAGTCCTCGACTGGTGCTCTCTTAGAGATCTGGAGCCATGTAAAACTGAGAAACCATGTGATCATAGCTTCCCTAGGAAGACTATTCCAGTTCTTTTACACTGAAGCTTCCTGCTCAATGTGGTGCTCCATTTTTAATACCTTTAGACTCTCCGTTTAAAGAAAACATAATAGATTTCTGTTCAAGATCATTGAGACTCAAATAAATGAGACTATGAATCATGTGTTCCACTGAAAGGAACCTTCACTTTGAATGCAGACCAGTGGGAAGGTCCAGTTTCCAGGACAGGCTCCTCACAGAGAGTGTCCCTGAGCCTTTGTTGTCCAGGTATCCCTTACACTAAGGATTCAGATGCTGAGGTGTATATTCCACGCCAGCAGAAGTAACACAACATGTGGGAACATGTTTGTCCCCAGGATAAGTATTTGGGTGGGGGCTTTGTGGTTCAAGATACTGAGCCCTAGTTATAAATAGATGCATTCTGCTGTGCTTGAATCATTTTTATTTAGTCTCCTGATACAGATTACCTGAGGAGACTCAGCCTAAGTGTTTCTATTGCTGAAGGAAAGATATTAATTGTTCAGCTCCCTTTCAGGCTCATCAAGAATAGAAATTTCACAATTAGGAAAACTATAGCAACAGACTTCCATAGGAAGCAGTTAACCTCTGAGACAGTGTGACACAGTGGGGAAAGAAGACATTAATTACAGATGAATAAACTGTCTCCGAAGCTCTGACCTGGGGATGTCTATGACTGGTGATCAGCTAGCCTTTTCACCTAGCATACTCTTAGAGATAAGGAATGCTCTCTGGCAATGACTTCCCTAGGATCTTTTCAACCACATTTGGGAATACAGTCCTTCCAATTCTAATGGAGAGAGAAGCTGGGCAAGCAATGGGGGCTGCACAGCCCGTGAAACCCAGGGGATCTGGGCTTGTATCCTGACATGGTACCTACTGGCTGTGTGGACTTGGAAAGGCTAACTCCATGATCCTTCATGTTTAAGCTTCTCCATTTTGAAAGAGCTCAACAATTCCAGCCTAAAGTGATAACATCTGTCTGAAGTGCTCCCTCAGCACATCTGACAAATGCTCCTAATGAATTTAATTCAGTCTCAACTCTTTTACAAACATTGACACGGTATTAATAAGACTTTGGGGAACTTTGAGCTAGAAGAGGAGATCGGTCATTAGAATGCATGCCTAACAGGCACAAAGTCCTGGGTTTAATCCACAGCACCACATAAACCAGGTGTGTCTCTGTCATCCTGCACCCAAGAGGTGAAGGCTGGAGAATCAGAGATTCAATTAAACTGGCAGCTACATAGTGAGTCGGAGGCCAGTCCAGCCAACATGAGTCTCTCCCCACCTACCCCTCCAAGAATTTCTGTCCTGTTTAAAAGTATAGCTTCAGATAAAGTCCATGAAGAAACGTTTAATTTGTTCTTATTTCTTACAATGTGTGCTGTGAACCATCACCATTTTACTTCTTTTTACTTTTTATAAAAATCTATGGTAAGTGTTAATTTCCTTTTCCCTCAATATCTGTAATGTCTCTGTTAATTTAGAAGTCTGATTGCAGAAGGGAACACAGCTGTGTTGTTCCCAAGCTGCATGACCTTGGATGTACTGTGTGTTTCTAGGCAAAGCCACATGTCCTGCACTTATAGTGTTTGGGAGAAAGGAAATTCCCAGTACCACAGCCTCACAGGTGATGTTCAGTTACATCAAACTCTGGTTAGTCTACAAATGAGATGACTCTTGGGTTTGTTGGATCAGAGGAGTAAGAGAGAACATGGCATACCTAAGACACAATCTGTTAGAAGAACAAGAAACTGGACAGGATACGAACCAAGGTGCTATAGGAACACAGAATGATCAGTTGCTTCTGTGCATGTGTTTATACCTGTGCACACCTGTATGGATTCACATATTCACAAATTAATTCATGAACACATTATCTCTGCATCTCGAGCCCAGGCTCTGACATCCTCAGAGGTTCTTCGAAGAACTTCACCTTCTCCCATATAGGCGTTTCGAGAGACTTGAACTTATTTCCTTATCTTCAGCTTCTCCAACTTCTGCCTCCAACTTGGACTTCTACCAACTTCTTGTAGAGGGTGTTCTACCAGATATGATTGTAAGAACATGAACTCCTCTTCCGAGAAAGGTTTCTATGACTCCCTTCAACCTATATCACAAAAGTCATAGCCCTCAATAACATACATGGCTCTTCTGGATAGGAAGTTCAACCTAGCTCTAACTTCTCTATATATTCTAGTACCTGAGTGTTTCAGTCTCACAGTTCTTAAAGGCACCCAAGGTGTGTCCTATCTCCTTTCTTCTCTTAGCTCTGACAGCCCCAGACCAATAGAGGGGTTTTTCCACTTTGTACCCATGTTTGTTCCACTACAGTGCCCCCATCACACTTCCATGAAGCACTTTTTTATTTTATCTTTGTTTTATATTCTGTAGCGTCCTAAGGACAGTGACTTTTCTATGATGCTTTTGCAGCCCTGAGAGTCTGGCCAGGTGCTTCACACTCACAGCAGATTCTAGAAACTTTTTGAAGATTGAATAAAGTACTGAGGACTCACTTAACATCTCTGTGTAAGTCTAACTCTCAGCTTCTCGGTTCTAAGGTAGGTTCTAATATTCAGCCTCTACAGCCTTGAAACCCACTGGAGGTTCCAGATAGGGACACCAGGACTGACTTTCCAGTTTTGTTTTTTTATCCCATTTTCTTTATCTTCCTCCTTCCATATACTGAGTAAAGGGCACAACAAAAAATTCTTTGCATACCCCATCTTCACTATTAGCTTTTCACACTCTGTGCAAACACGCTCCTTTTTTTTTCAACACCGGAAGTGCAGCAGTTGGACTCTACACCTTGCTAACTTCTTCCTAGCTTATGGGAAGAGTAATTAAAGGAAAACATAAATTAACATATTTAACAATACCTTCCTGTATTCTTTCTCATTTAATCCCCACAGCACCTTTTGAGCTAGTCATTTGTCTTTTTTTTTTTTTTTCACGATCTGAGAAGTTAGCTTTCCCACAATCTCACACACATCACAAACAGAAATGGCAAAGCTCAGCGAGGCAGCTCTGAATGCTTGTTCTGCTTACTGCCATCCTCTCTGAGCCTTGGTTTCCCAATCTGAAGCCTCACAGTAGATATCGAATAGTGGTGGCTACAGGCATCTCCAGGTGTGGGGAATGTGATCACTCTCGGCTTTCACTGGAGTGACATTTCTAATTAGCACTGGCACTGGTGTTCAGCCAAGGCCACTACTATCCAGTGTAGGTCATCAATCCAGACCATGGCCTCGATCCTTCTCTTTATGAGTGTTTGCTCTAATCCACACAATGTCCTAAAAGCACTTCCTAGTTGTTGTTGTCTCATTTTACAGTTTATAAAATCCACAAGGGGAATATACAATAATTACTCCTACTCTACAGGTTAAAAACTCCTGAGGCACAGAGAAGTAATATATGTCCCTAGGTGTTAAAGAGAATTTAACCCCATAAGTTTCAGACCAGGCACCTTTAACCCTGACCCAAATATGAGACACTAAGCTCGTTCCTCCCACCTTCAGATGCTTGAGATTCCACAGGGGCCCCAATTCCTTTCTTAGTCCTCACAAGCTGCAAATTGGTCTTCAGCAGCCATGTCTAACTATGTGTGTACCATAGCTCAGCTTTCCCAAAACACAAGACCATTTTAAGCAGGACAGACCTACAAGACCCAGGGAGAGAAATGATCAAGTCAAAGACCAAAATTCCAGTCCTAGCTCTGCCATTTAGCCAGACTGTGCTCATCCCTCAACTTCTATAAACAAGTCCTTATTTATAAAATGAGCACAGCATGACTCACTTGTTTTGGCAAATGACACAGGTTCTCTACAGTCTGTACACCTTTTTATCTCAACCCAGGCTACCGTGATGGAATGCCAGCCATAGCCGTGGTGGCTTATGCAATAGACACTTACATACTGGAGACTGGTATGGGAGATCAGGGTATCCTCAGGGCTGAGTGTGAGTGAGGATCTCTTTCCTAGATCCCTCTCACTGTGTCCTCACTTGGCCTTCATCGGGTATATGCAAATGTCAAGAGGACTCCATCACTTCACAAGGATGCAAATCTCAAAACAGAGCCTGCCTTCCTGACTTCATCCCAGCCTCATTATTTCCCTGTTTCCAGGTGCTGTCACATCAGGAGTCGAGCTGTAGCACATGAATTAGAGGGCCACAGATATCCAGCTTTAAACATCTCTCAGCATGACAATATTTGTCTTCGTTGTGTTAATGAGGGGAGGGCAGAGGAGAAAGGCTGTAGGTAAGATGTGGAGTGTGGGCCTGTCACTATGGCCTCACAGTTTTCAAGCCATGTTAAAGTCTCCTACAAAGCTCCAAACTCCATGGGAAGTTCCTCATTTTTTTAACAGTGCATAGTGACATCCACAGCTGCCAATATTATCTCACCCCTCATAAATGGTCATTTGAGGTTCCTTGGGATTTGATAGTTTTTTTCTCATGAGGACAAGTAAAAACAAATGGAGAATTCAGTCTAAATGCACTTTTGTTGTTCCTTATCAACAACCATAATTTAAGCTTGTTTTACAAAAGTAAGCTAGTAGTATTATGTTCAAAGGAACCTGGGAGAGGTTCCCCAACAAGAAGACAATAGACAAACCAGTTGCTATCTTTATTTTTTCTCTCTTCAGAATAAGAAACAAAATAGAGGAAGCAAACAAAAAACCCAGTACCATTTTGCAGCGTGGGAATGTGATCCTCTCTAACTGCAGACTTTGTTTGCTGTAGACAATGCCCAGGGCACAGGACTAAAATACTACCAGACATCCTTTGCTTGTCAGATTTATTTTAGAAGGCACAGTAAGTTTATTTTAAACCAAAGTCCACAACTTTGTTATGGGACAGGTAACTGGAGCACTGAGTAAGACAGATTATCCTATGGTTTGTGTACCAATCTGACAGAGAGGTCACAGGTTTAAGATGTGGTCCCTAATGGCAGCTGTCCATTAGCTGGTGTGCTTCCTGCTCTCAGGATATTAGCACACAGGCTAGGGGCCTGGGAGCTGCACAGGCTGCATGCAGGTTAAAAATGAGAAGACCATCCTGACAGGCAAACGGGCTTTGCCTACATAATCCCAGGTCCCAATTGAGGAAGATTTGAATAAGAGCCTCCATTCTGAGTAGGCAGGTAGAAATACCCAGCTCTGTCATATTTCCTATCTCTACTCCACTTTTTTCCTTCCTCCTTATTTCTCTTCTTTCCATTCTTTATACCCAAGATGGCTATTGATATGAGGGAGAGAGTGTATTGGGAGCAGGATGTAGGGACTACACTAGCAGACAGTGCCAGGAGTAACAGAGCAAGATGTTCTCTTCCTTTCCTCCTGACTACTTCAAAGCCAGTGAGCATCAGATATCCAGTGGCCTGCTCTCTTCTCAGCAGTACCACCAAATGTAGGTCAGTGTCATAGCTGTGAAAAAGCCCAGATGTCCCAGCCTAGATGGTGGACATGCAGCTTCACAGCATTGCCATGGTAACTGGATCAGATAGGAAATGTGAACTTGGCTCGAAAAGCAAAAGTATCATATACATTGACGATCACAACATTGACTGGTACTGTATAGTTTTCTGTGTACCAAGTACTGTCCTAAACTTTGTGCGTGTGTTAACATTGCACATCTCTTAATAGCTTTGGCATTCAAGTGCCATTATTATCCCCATCTTAAAATTAACACAGAAAGATTCAGGAAGTTGTTCAAGTGAGGCTGTTCAGCGGGGATTCATATTGAAGTACTCAAGCTCCAGGGTCTGTTTGCTTGTCCCATCTCCTCAAAACACTATTGACAACCACACAGGAGAAAGCTGCATGGGGTTTTCTGGAGTATAGAATGTAACATCAATGTCCTCATGATGTCATAGCTCTCTTCCATTTGATGGCCTCAGAACATTCCAATGGGACCCAGTATCCTGTGCGAAGCCCACATTGTTTGGCCATCTCTGGGATCTGTTACAACTCCAAAGTTCTAACTTGTCTAAAAGTACAATCTGTCTCCTTCCTCACTATTCACCAGTATAACAGGATGGACACCTTGCTCATGCCTCCTGTGTTTTCCACCCACATGGTCTCTGTCTCAACAGCCTGTCAAATCTGTCTCCCCAGGGTACATCTATAGCGGTCTGTGTGTCTGGGAGCTGTCTGTCAGCCCAAACCCACTCATTGCCCTGCTACTTGCTTCTCTACTCCTACATCAGTCAGCCCTCATGACCTTCCCTGAAAACTGCTTCCAAAAGCTTTAAATACTGTGCTCTTTGGAAAGTCACAGATACCGCTTGTTTTATAAATAAAACCTAGGCTGTCATGAGTCTTCTTTAATCAGAGTTCTTCATCCTGGCTCTCTCATTGTTCCTTTTGCCTGTAACTAAAGAAAGCACAACCCCTTATTACTAGTTCTATGACTTGCTTTTGCTTAATCTATTCTTCCCCCAAAAGGACTCAGGGAACTACACCTCATCTTCATTGGTGCCTAGAAAGCCCTACAACCCCTGGTAAACACTGGATTTATGAAACCCTGTGTGATTGCATTAGACAGACAAGTTCTTTTCTTCTAGACCCTCTGAGCAATGTCCTATTTCACCCCTAGCCTGGGAACAACATCCACCTGAGTTTAGAAATAATCTTGACCTGCAGGTTAGACACCGTTGTAGACTCCTTCTCCATCACTGCCACTCCCAAAATCTCAACATCCTCAACAGCCTGTCTATACCTTCTTGTTTCTCTTATTACATTCTTCCCTGTGCTGTTACCTTCTAGTGTTTCAATTAGATGATAGAAGATGTCATTAAACAGAGGCCCTACAACAAGCCTTACTGTAGACTTACTGTGAGTTTGAATTCTGGATTTGCCTTCCCAAACCATGAGTGCTTGGGAAGATTCTTTAAGCATGCATGCTATGCTCAGTTTCCTGGTCTATAAAACAAGATCAGTAATAGAGTCCTTAGAAGGATTAAATGAATCGAATCCTCTCCAAGCTCTCAGATCAATATGTAATATACAGGAAAGTAAATAAATGTCTACCTGTTGCTGTGGTGTTTCATTAGTACCATCCCTTTATGACACAGTAAACAGAACAGAGATGATAAAGTGCTTTAAACTTCTTTGGGGAAGTTTCTGTGGCCAGAAACTAAGAAACCAAATGCTCAGCCATGTTGGTGGTGATTTAGCGGTCAACACCAAAACACATACCAGATACACACAGCATTTTCCTGTGGGTACCCTCGACATCCTGACTCTGGTCTCTGGGATCTGGAGCTGTGGGGTGCTCTAGAGGAGAGTGACAAAATGTGGCTCAGCTGTGGCGGCTGACTCATGAATGGAAGGGCTGAGGGGAAGGAATTCTGAAAACTCTTCCTCCCCACCCATTTCCTGTCAATGCAGCCATGACCTGAGGTTTGCCTTTTTGTGGAGAAGCCATGTCCATGAGGTTTACCCACAGGTTACCCTGAGGGAAGCTTTTCCCCTCACTATCACTCGTCACCTGGGTTGACCAGTTTCTCTACCCAAGGCCCAGGGGCAGCTCTATGATTACTTCAAGGCCCTCATCACGGTGGGTGGGAGCTTGTCATAAATTCAGCAAGAGAAGTGATACATATTGGTGTGTTGATGGTATTGGAAGAACCCTCAGCCTTAGCAATGGATTATCTGGAAATTTGTTATTTGTAAATGCAGAGACTGAAGTATAGCAGGAGAAGTAGAGCCCTAGGGACTAAGTCCCAAATCCCCATGCTCTTCAGGAAACCTTTTTAATAGATCTGCCTGGTATGCCTAGTCCATGAGGACTAGGTGGATACAAACCTAGAGAGGAATGCTGCAGCTTATAGCACAGCAAAGACTGTGCTACTCAGCTCTGCACAGCAGTCCAGTTGCTTCTAGGCTTAGCCAGTTTCCTATTACTTCCCTAGTAGCTTGTGAGATTGAAGTGGCGATGAAGAGCACAGGTGACTTTTCTCCCAACATCTCCTAAACTCATGGCTTTTCAAGCTACTCAATCCATCAGACTGTGGCTCCCAAGTCAGTAGTATGACTGAGCAGGAATGGCAGCCACTGTGTTGCTATGGACAAGACACCTAACCTCTCTGAACCTCCATTTCATCTTCAATGTTCTGTAATAAAGACATGATGAAATAATACCTTGCTATCTCACAGAACACTGGCACACAGTGGGGAGCACAGTTCTCATTATTAGTGGTAGTATTGATTATCACAAAAGCTCTCTCAGACTATATTTTGCCATTAGGTCCCAGAGGTCCATGAGGTCCAGAACTAACAGAAACTGAAAACAGTGATACTCAACCTGTGGGTCACAACCCCTTTGGGGGTCAAACGACCCTTTCACAGAAGTTTCCTAAGACCACTGGAAAACACAGATATTTACATTATGATTCTTGACAGTAGCAAAGTTACAATTATGAAGTATTAGCAAAAAGAATTTTCTGGTTGGCACCACAGCATGAGGAACTGTATTAAAGAGTCACATCATTAGGAAGGTTGAGAAGACAAGACACTTGATTTGGTAGGTCAGGAAGGTGCCAGGGTTTTTAAAAAGTTTTCCAAGAAGATTTGGATTTACAACCAGATTAGGGAATTAATCTTCCTCGTGGCCTACATCTTCAGTGTTGTGAGTGTGGCTCTGGTTGTTCATCTTGTTTCACTGCTCACAGGTTAAAGGGAGTTTGGAAGTGGGCCAGCATTAGTGTAGGAAAGCCCTCGCCTGAATCCCTAAGCTGTTGGTCCTTCTTAATAAGCTACATGCCACCAAGATATTAACATAAGAGGAGATGAATGCAGGTGAGCAGGGAGCTTGGAAAGCTGGACTTTAGAACTGGAAATCGCTGTGTTCAAATTCAAGTTCTGCCATGACCTTTAGCAGATTGCTTATTCTCTCAAAATCAAGCTGCAGAACCACAGTGTTCAAGCCGCCTTTTAAAAGATTTTATTCAACCCAACCCTTCAATTTAACATATTACATCCTCCTACCAAAGCCCACTGTTCCCTACTTCTGACTGTGTAGAACCTCAAGGTCAATCCTGGGGTCCTCTGCTCACTGGGTCAGTCCTTCACCCATGCTTTTCTGTCCCTTCATACCTTTCCACCCTCCCTGCTGCCTGTCTTGGAAATTCTATTTCCACAGCAACTTCCAGCCCCCTGCAGGCTCTGGCTCACTCTTTCTCAGGTCCCAGGTGGCCCATATCAGCATGCCTTGAGCAGCCCTGATTAACATCACAGCTTGTTTTCACATCTGCATGGCTTCCCATTGACTGTGACCTATGTGACTCTGAGAAACAAGACTTTCAGCCTTTGAATATCCTGGCTTCAATCTGTAGTGGGACTCATGCCTGCTAACATGGTTATTCATGAAACAGCAATTTCTGAGGAGAAATGCTGGAGGTGGGTATTCAAAGAGGATGCCAACCAGTGTGTTTCCTCCAGGCAGCAGGCTGATTCCAGAAATGTACTTTATCCTGTTGGTGTCTCTTGGCATTTGGAACTTGTCTGAAGCAAACACTGCAGGAGGCTTGTTTTTTGGCCTAATACTGTGTTGCTTTGAAAGAATTTGTATGCAATGCACTAAAATGATGAAGAAAAAAAGCTAAGTGCAATAGCTTATGTCAATAACCACTGCTGGGGGAGGTGGGTTCCTGGAGCTCACTGTCCAGCCAGTCTACCTAAATCAATGAGCTCCAGGGTCACAGAGAAGGTAAGGCTGATAATGGAAGATGCCTACCATCTACACAAAAGTGCACACACATACACACACCCACATTCATGTATGTACAGACAGACATGGAAAAATACACACAGATACCCATGGAGCATGCACACATGCTCACACACACAAACACACACACACACACACACACACACACACAGAGAGAGAGAGAGAGAGAGAGAGAGAGAGAGAGAGACAAAGAGACAGAGAGAGAGACAGAGAGACAGAGAGACAGAGACAGAGAGACAGAGAGAGAGACAGAGAGAGAGAGAGACAGAGAGAGAGAGATTTTCTCTCTGAGGTTGGGCTATAGTACACAGAAGCCCTGGGTTAGATCACCACCACACAAAAAGAAATGAAACTCTGGCCTCAGAAGACAGAAAGGTCTAGGAAGACATTCCCAGTGATCTGCCATTGAAGCAGCATGTTGTGCCATGATGCTATGGGAAAGAAGAGAGTAATACAAAACAAATGCCACTGAGCTGTCCCTCACGGGCCACTGAGTATTTAACTGGTAGGTGGCCCAGCCTTCAAAATGCTGTCTTTACAAAACACTCCAATCAATGAGGTAGCAGCCTAGCTGCCCTGGTAAGAAGCAATGTGCCCACCACCGTCTCCTTCCCCTTTATTGGGAATAGAGGAGGCTCAAGCCTTTTGCTGGCACACTAGTGGCATGGCCAGACATTCCCATAAAACACATAAAGACTTCGAATGCCTCCTCATAGAATTTCAGTCTTTATTGTCGGTGACAATCCAGCACCAACAGAGCCCCTGGGGTTCCTCTGGTTCTGGGGTGCTGAAGCATTTCAGACTCAGCTTGTCAGGCTCAGTTCTTTCTTAAATACTTCATACTACCCCAATGTCATGGGTCTGGCTTAGCAGAATTAAAACTTAGCAGTTAAAACCCACATTGATATTCACATGCAACTTGAGTCTTGACTTTTTACCCAGCAAAGCTTCTTAGGAGACAGCTGGTGGTACTGGGTAGGTGATGAAGCCTGGGCAGCTGGGTAAGCTCTGAAATTGGCTCATTAGGTCAGAATGGCTGCTGGGATCATGACCTTGAAGAACCCTGGCCTGTGTTTTAAAAGCCACTCCTGACCCCTGGAAACCATGGAAATATGAAGATTTAGAAGATAATCAAGATAGTACTATCCGTGCTTACAGTAGAAAGCTAGGGTACTGACTAGTTTCTGTCAACTTTACACAACATAGACTTAGCTGGAATGAAGGGCTCTCAGTGGAGGAATTGGCTCCATTGCATTGGCCTATTGAAGAGGACACTTAAGGGTTTTTTGGAAAGTCAGTTGTGTTGGGTGGTGTTTTGCTGGAGCAAACACGTGAAGGAGTGTTTTCCTGAAGTAGATACAGGTAAAAGACTAAGGCAGACTTGTGAAGGAACATTTTGATGAAGCAGACACAGGAGAAAAGATGTTCTGCTAAAGCAAGCATGTGAAAGGACACGTGATGAAGGATTCTTTGCTAACAGCATGCATGTATTGGTCTACCTTACATTGAGTAGTTGAGCTACATTTGTCAGGACTCCATAGAGAGAAACACACCAAAAAAATTCTGGTGATGTATTGCAGTTTCTTGCTGCTTCCACTGACTCCGGGTTATTGGCAGAGTAATGTCAGCTGACACAGATGCACGTGCTGAGGCAAGACTTGTGGAGGACACTTGATGTTTGGAAGGTGTATAAAACAGACTCTACTGACAGTGATGGGGGCTGAGCTAGGCTTGCTGGTACATCTAGCTGTGCATTGCTTGTTGGTCTGGAGTCTTTGCTGATTTTTGCTTCACTGAAAGAGACACAGTCAAGAACTTCTGACATTCCTCCTGGTCCTTTTTGTTGAATTGTGCCGAGGATAAGGCCTGCCTGTCTCTCCTAGGTAGTGTAACTGCTGCTGCTATCCAGACTCTACTGAACTGGACTGCTGATATATCCATGATGTATTTGCAAGTGGATCATCCTGTGAACTGAACTGCCAATTTTCATATAATATAGACAGGAATTGCTCCAAAAAAACTTTCTAAATAGGTCTATATCCCTGTATCTTTTCTTTTCCACTACCTTTGCTGGGTGGTAGGTTAAAAGGGAGGTTAAAACATTTAAGAACCATCATTAAAGGTTGGTTTTGGAAAAAATTAAAGTTTCAGCCTATAAATAAGAGAATGGGGCATTTTCTTGATTAATGACTTATGTGGAATGGCCCAGCCCACTGTGGGCAGTACTACCCCTAGGCAGGGGTCTTGGGTGGTATAAGAAAGCAAGTTTAGCAAGCTAGTAAACAATGTTTCTCCATGGCCTCTGCTTCAGCTCCTGCCCTGACTTCCCTTCATAATGGGCTATGATTGGGACATGTAAGCCAAGTAGACATTTTCCTCCCCAAATTGCTTTCGGCCAGCATTTCATCACAGCAACAAAAAGAACTAAGATGGCTGGTATCTTTCTATCAGCGAATAATGCCTTAAGCGGTTATCTTTATACCTTCCTCTGCCTCCGATGATGAAAGATGTTGTAACCAGGATAAGTTCCAGGTACTAGGAATGTGGCATCTCTACCCATGCGGGAAATGGGAGAGTCTGGTCTAAAACTGGATATTTAGTTAGCCTCCTTTCCTGACCTGAAAAGGCTGCTTCAGTGTTTTTAATTTTTTTTATTGAAAAGCTTGTTTAAGAAAACAAATGAGTCCAAGTCTGGCCTCTTTCTCTTGAAATGTGTTTTGAAACCCTACGGACAGAGCCATGCCTCTGGGAATAAATAACCCAGCTGCTCACAGTGTTATGACAAAGGAATACAAGTTCAAGGACATGAACTTGGGATGCTAGACATTCTCATGACCTGGTGAGAAAGAGAGTGTGGCTCCAGTTTCCAGGCTGGGTTTTCTTTCCACAAAGACAAATTATTAGTGTGGCTCACTAGATTATCAGACAGAAAGCACAATCGGCTCCCTCATCTTTGGCCTTTTTTATCTGCCGCTTGCCAACGAGAAACAAAAACGAGATCTAGAAGCTTCTTTCTGTGTTAGTTTATACTTCCCTGATAGTAAGAGAATAAAACTAAGGCACAGAGGCTGCAGAATTCAGTCACATCCCATACATCAGAGGGATCTGAATTCATCTGCATATCTATTTCCTTACTTGTTTGCCTCAGTCAGTTCCTAAAGTGGAATGTGGTTTCTGACTGCACACAGGCCCTGAACCTAGCATGATAGCTTTAATCCTGTTGATACCAAACATCTATAGTTCTGATGTAGCTCACACCTGTGATCCTGATGGTAGGACACACCTGTAATTCTGATGCTGATAGCTCACACCTGTAATCCTGGTGGTAGCACCTGTAATTCTAATGAGAGCTCACATGTGTAGTCTACATGCTCAGCTGACCAGAATAGGAGGATTGCCAAGTTAAAAACTCATCCATGTCAAAAGATAGGAAGAGAGAGTGCCTTATCAAATACTCTGCAAGATCAGGGTGGACTCACTTTAGAACACTGACTCTCCACCTAAACTTAGCTTGGATGATCTTTTAAAATTATCACCAGGATTTTTTAAAATACTAATTTCAGTGCTCATTCTAGAGACTCTGATTATTGGTCTGATCATGACCCGGGTATCAGAATTCAAGCTTGCCAAATAGTTCAAATGTATAACAGAATTGAAGAATTTAGAGCAGCTGCTTAGGACAATGTATCTTAGTTGGTGGGCTTGAGTCTACCTAAACATTTTGCTGCCTCAGGAACAGATTCCAGAAAAAGTTTCTGTACAATATGGGAAGGATGCTGGTGACAGGAGTAAGTAGCTTTGTAAGGCTGGGGAGCAGCTGGTCATACCTACTGCCGTGGTGACGATTGTGGGAGCCAAAAGGTAGCCATTCTTATATATTGGCTTGGAAATCCTTTGTGTGCTTACATATCAGCTCTCCTACTAGATTCTCAGCTCTTTCAGAGAGAGATTCTGGCACTCAAAGATGTCATCGTCCCTCTTAAACCATATACTCCAGGAAGGAGGGTATAAGTTATTCTCCCTCACTATCCCCCATGCTGCACAACACAGGGCTTAGCAAATGATCATTGGACACAAACATTCCTGAGGTGATATTTTCCTCTTTTTTTTTTAATTCCAGAAACTACTTTCTCCCCCATCTAAAACTAAGACTGCGCTTTTGTGCAGTGCAACTGAAGCTACTGGGAAAGCTTGCTGAGTCTGTAGGCCCCTCTGGACAGATTTAGCATCAGGAGCTATTTCTTTGCTCCAGGTACCAAAGCTTCTGCTAAGCATTCAATCGGCCTGTCAGAGGAGACATTAGAACATTCACTGAGTCCTAAGGGCTGTGATTTTGAGGTTGATACTAAATCCTTCAGGAGTCAGCAGAAAAGCCGCCAAGAACATGTTTGCCAAGTGGCCATGAACATAATTCTCAGAACCTTGGTAATTTCACTCTGAGTCTGATTGAAAAATTATATTTGTGGTTGGGCAATGCAAGAACAAAAGAATTATGCTTAATATTGATTTGCATACTGGCAGAGAGATTTTTCACTGTTTGAAGAAAGCATCCTTATAACCTTGAACACCACCAAAGCTGAGCAGATCTGGTTGCACAATCCTCAGAGCCACGGTTACTCAGAGGAAATACAAGTGGGGAACTGAGATTTGCTGAGAATTTGCTGGGGTTTTGTAAGCCATTTTATAAACATTGCCTGCCTAGTCCATGCCACACTCAATTTTACCCATGAAGATATTTTCAAAACCCAAGCATGAGCCTGCACTCCATCTGACTTGAAAAGCAGAAAGCTCAGTCCCTAGCGTGGCCTCTGAGGTCTTCCATGGGCTCTTTAGTTCTTTCGTCTTGGACATGGCAGTTGTACAGTGACCCTCACTCCACTTTACTGGTGATGTTTACACATCTTTGCCCTTCTCTGGAGCACCCTTCTCCCACCTCCCTCTGAGTTCTGCAGCAACCCTCTGCCGGCTTAGTTCCCCATTGTCTTTCCATCTTTGCATCTATCACAGTCTAGGAAAGAGCCAGAAGTCACTACACCAGCCATTTGAACAACAGGGATGAAAATAATATGATGACTTAATAAATATGTGTCTAAGTATTTAAATTGTTTAATAATGTTTTTCTGGGTTTTGAGACAGGGTTTCTCTGTGTAACCTTGCATGTCCTAGAACTCACTCTGTAGACCAGGCTGGCCTCAAGCTTAGAGATCAGTCTGCCTCTGCCTCACATGTACTAGGAATAAAGGCATGAGCCACTTCCAATATTAAATAATTTGATAAATTTTAAATTATTTTAAAAGCTGTTAAGCAGATAACATAAAAGAGAAAAGGGAACTTCATGCCGAGATTGACAAACTGTGGCATGTGAACCAAATCCAGTTCATGGCCTGTTTTTGTTTGACCAGTGAGCTAAGAATGTTTTTATGGGTTTTTTTTGTAACCTCAATAAAGATTGTCAGATAAGCAAGCAACAATGACAGCATGTGTCCCACAGAGTCTGAAGTATTTACCCTCTGCTCCTTCAGATGTAAAGCTTAATGACCCTGCTCTAAAGTTTCATGAGGTAGCAAATGTAGGAAGCAGCTGCCATTTCTAGTAAGACTTAAAATTATTAAAATGTAGAAAGCTAGAGGAGGGTCTCTGAAGAGGGAGCACAGCTGCCTGGTGCAGGCATCTCTGGGGCAAAGTAGGATGGAACTGGCTTTATAAACAGTGAGAACACTGTGCACCCTCTCAAAATGCTTCCACAGGATATATCTGCTGCTGGTGATACAGGTATACCTGGTGATATAGGTATCTGGGCAGGTGAAGAACCCTGCCCAGGTTTGGTCCCAGAAACCATCCAGGAAGTAGAAGAAATAAGTCACTTCTACCTCCACTCTCCCTCTGCTGTTTCATTTCAACAGAGCTGAACAGGGAAACAGTTTGCAAAGCAAATCTTTGGTTTGCAGGGTCCCAGTCCTGACCAACCACCTGACCAGGTGGTTGAGAAGTAGGTTTGTGACAAAAGGGGTGTGATCTAATAACTAGTATAAGGAGGTTTCCCCTGACGTCACCAGTGCCCTCTATCCTGCCTTTATTGAACTGTATATTATTTCTCTACTTTGTGCGTTATATTTAGTTGAAGTACTAGTAAGAACCAGATGTCTTTCAACAGAGGAATGGATACAGAAAATGTAGTACATTTACACAGTGGAGTACTACTCAGCTACTAAAAACAATGACTTCATGAAATTATTAGGCAAATGGATGGAACTTGAAAATATCATCCTGAGTAAGGTAACTCAATCACAAAAGAACACACATGGTATGCACTCACTGATTAGTGCATATTAGCCCAAAAGCTTGGAATACCCAAGATATAATTCATAGACCATATGAAGCTCAAAAAGAAAGAAGACCAAAACATGGATGCATCAATCCTTCTTAGAAGGGGGAACAAAGTACTCACAGGAGGTAGAGGGTGGGAGGGACTTAAGAGGAAGAGGGGAAATGGGGGCAGGATCAGATATGGGAGGAGACAAGGATGATATACAGAGAATCAGGAATTTGAACAGAGGTGTGTAGCAATGGGGGATGGGGATAGCCACCAGCAAGACCTAGATGACAGAAAAGCAAGAGGCTCCCAGTACCCAACAGGGATGAGATTAGCTGAAATGCCCAACAACGATGGGGAGAACCTATAGAGACCATATCCAGAGGTTAGGCAAGGCCCCCAGGTGGAGCCACCCACTCATCTCCAAATTTTTCACCCTGAATGGTTTCTATCTAAAGGAAATATGGAGACAAAGTGTGGAGCAGAGACTGGAGGAAATGGCATCCAGAGACTGCCCCACCTGGGGATCCATCTCATATACAGCCACCAAACCCTGACACTATTGTGGATACCAAGAAGTGCTTACTGTTATAGTTGTCTCCTGAGAGGCTCTGCCAGAGCCTGACAGATACATAGGTGGATCCTCACAGCCAACTATTGGACTGAGCATGGGGATTCCAATGGAGGAGAAAGGACTGAAGGAGCTGAAGGGGTTTGCAACCCCATAGGAAGAACGACAATATCAACCAACCAGACCCCCCCAGAGCTCCCAGGGACTAAACTACCAACCAAAGAGTACACATGGAGGGACCCATGGCTCCAACTACATATGTAGCAGAGGATGACATTGTCTGGCATCAATAGGAGGAAAGGCCCTTGATCTTGTGAAGGCTCAATCCCCAAATGTAAGAAAATGCCAGGGTGGTGAGGTAGGAGTAGGTGGGTGGGAGGGAGGGGAGCACCCTCATAGAAGCATGGGGAGGAGGGATAGAATAGGGGGGATTCCAGTGGGGAATCCAGGAAAGGGGATAGCATTTGAAATGTAAACACATAAAATATCCAATAAAAAAAAATGTAAAAACAAAAAACAACAACAAAAACACATCCCAGAGCACCTTGGCACAATTTTCATCGTTCAATCTTCACGAAAAGGCAGTCAAGAATGACACATTAGTCTCATTTTCCAGGTGATGAAATTAACACAGAGATAAGTGAAATCATTTACTCAACAAAACACTCAGTTAGAGAACATAACAACAAATGTGGAACACAGACACTCTTAGTCTCGAGGGTCAATGTCCTCAAGAGGACAGTGTGGTGCCTTCACTCTCAGTTTCCCTTGTGAGTCTTGTCCAGTGTCTCTCTCGATCCCTTGTTAGACTGGCTTCCCAACTTTTCTGCTAACCAAAGGATCCCCTCAGCCTGCCACAAGGTCTGTCAAATAGGAAGCTCTTGATAAATGCTTGTTGAGAGACTGAATAAATGGAAGAGAAATCTGTGTCATAGAAAGGTTAAGGCAACAGTTATTAATCGGAGCAGAGATTCACACTCCAGTCTGTCTAACCTCAAGGGCCATATTCTCCACAGTCATGAGTGGGAGAAGTACAGTTCTGCTGGTTGGTGACAATAAGCTTCCTGATGATGAGCTGTTTCCTACTTCTTGAACAAATGATATGTTTTGTCTGTCCCTATATATCTGGAACTTGTGATCAGCTACACTTCTCATTGGATAGCCATGGTACATCAAAAAAAAAAAAAGAAAGGAAGGAAGGAAGGAAGGAAGGAAGGAAGGAAGGAAGGAAGAAAGGAGAAAAGAAAAAAATCACCACACCCATTTTCACCAAAACCAGGAAGCCAATCTCTGAGAATGACTACATGTTATGGTGACTACTACTAGTGTCTAATGAGAGCTTTGAATTGGGATTGGGGATTCTTGGAATTTTTACATCATATGCTGTTGAAGCATTTATGACAATGAAAATACTAAAAAGAATTTTTTTCAAATCCAGAGGAAAGCAAATATTCCTTTTTGGGCATAGCTAAATGTTACTCCCTCATCTCAGGACAAGCTTGTTCCTTCCTACGTCATTTCTATTTCCTGTCTCGTCACTCTGCCACAATGCCAGACACTAGCTGAGCTACATGGGCCTTGTGCAACAGTTTCTCCTACAGTGAAGCTACTGCCCCACAACAGTGGGTGAAGCACTCCAAGATCTGAGTAGCCCATTGTTCCTCATCCTTTTCCACTGAATCATAGTAGAAGTTCATTCAAAAACATCAGAAGGCTAAATAGGAAAGCAGAAGTGTGGAAAAAACCAAACACATTCATGCAGAAACCTCAAGCCTGCTAATAAAATCAATTTAGTAAGTGTACCAATTTACCTTTCCTACCTTGTGTTCCTCTGAACAATAGCAATGCCAACAATCTGGTTAAATCAGAGGAGAGAAATAGAGGAGGTCTCAAAGCTGTTTATGAAATAATCATTGTTTTTACTGGGTTCTGTGTATTGGCTTAGAGAGAACAATCAGATAATCTACAATTTCTCAGGTTCTGCGCATGAAAGCAAGCCCTAATTCCTCTGGTTATAATAAACCAAGCTTCATTTCAAGACAAACAGAAAGGAAAATATTATAGAGGTGCCTGACAAGACAAGATTGTAGTTTTCAGAAAGGCCCAAAGAAATACTTTGACTGAACTCTGGAAGCCCTTAGCTTCCTCCAGCATCTTTTTTGTTAATAAGCCAACTTCTACTTCTGGAACTTTTCCACAGCTCCCATACAGGTTCATATTAGAGCTCCACTTTCAGCCAGATAGTGTACCACACACATGTAATCACAGCTTCAGGAGCCTAAGCAAGAGGATCATAAGGCTGAGGCAAGGATGGGCTTTCTAGTGACTTGAGGCCATGCTGGGCTGCATACTGAAGCTAGCTCATGCATTTTCAACTGTGGTCTCTGAGCTGTTGATAGTTTTTTTTTTTTCCGAGGTCTGTTTGATTGCATTTTTTGAGACAAGATCTTATTCGTAGCCCAAACTGGTCAAGAACTCATGGTAATCCTCCTGCCTGGGTCACTCAAATGCTGAGATTGCAGGTAGCTATCACAATGTATGAGAAAGGTCTCACCCTTAACTGAATCAGAAATCACTCAGATCTTTGAAAAGATCCATGCTGCAACAGACAGAACTCTCATCTCTGAGCACAATGATTATGTGATAAACAGCTTTTTATTTTATGTACCTATGGCTTTGAAGATGTTGTCAATACGGTATTTTGGTCCTTGACTCTACTATGGTAACTCTACTTATTCATCTACTATGGCAGCAAGTATGCATTGTATTAGTTAATGACTCCCATAGATAGCAAACTCTAAAACCCAGAACTGCTGAGTTTCAATCCTATCTGCATTGTAAATGTTTGCATGAACATTGGCCAAACTTAACTTCTTTCCTTCCTTAAGTTGTAGTTTCAAAAGGAGGAATAAACAATAAATGCCTGGAACAGGTTCTTTATCACATGTCCTTCCACAAGTCCTCCAGCTTCCTACCATACTGTGACCATACAGTCATCATTAATCAATCAATGCCTTCTTAAGTTTAAATGATTCAATTTAATATGTAAAGCAACAGCATAGGCATTCACTAACAATTTTTTGAAACTGATTCCCAATCAAAACTTTAGCATCTCTAGACTACATTGTCCAAAAAGTTCCTCTAAATTTAAAAAATATAAAACCTTTAATGAGAAAAGGGAAATTTCACTTTTTGTTTCAAATTTTCATTGTTATTCTTATATAAAAGTCCATTCAAAGAGACCAGTGAGGTGCTATACAACTGGAGTCAATTTAGAGGCTGAGGCAGAAGAGTCATGAGTTTTGAAACTAACCTATGTAGTGAATATATAAACTTAATTTACCCAATAAATATTTTTATAATCTGCTTTAATTCTAAGCAGCTCTCTACCATATCCATTTTTCTAATCTAAATTATGGTTATAATTTGTATGTTGCTTGTCTAGAAAACCTTAAGTTAGACACAAGTTTTACCCTAATCTTGAGTTTTAGGTCAACTGGAATTCAGATACAATCCTACTCATGAAAACAAGTGCAAACTTTGAGAACTTGTTATAATAGAAGGGAAGAAGAGAGACAGGAAGGGAGGGGAGAGGAAAGAGGATAGAGAAGGAGAAGGGATGAATCTAAATTTAAGAATACTTCAAGGAGTCAAGCATAGTGGCACACACTTGTTATCCCAATATTTTGGGGGCTGTGGAGGGAGAATCACAAAAAACTTTAGCCACTGGATTATCCCAGAGAGACCCTGTTGTATCAAAAAAAATTTTTTTTTAAATAAAAATTATTTCAAAAGAAAATATAAGCAAATTCCTTTTAAAGTGATGAAACCAGTCCTGGCCTGTTGATTACTCAAGAGAAATTCCCAGGCCAAGTGTCAGAAATGAAGAATTCTGAGAATCCTGCTCACAAGTTAGCTAAGACTAAGAGTATCAAGTGGATTTTTTTTTTTTACTTGTTTTATTTTCTTCTAAAACAGTGCAATTAACCTTCATTGTTCATAAGTGTCACAAATTCTGTGCCAATAAAAACACATTTTCTTTCCATGACTTTAGGCCTGGGTAGAATTCCTCAAAGTGATAGTATTCTCTTTTCGTTAAGTACATAGAAGGTTGCATTAAGACACAAAATGAATATATCAAATAGGCCAAAATTTGGAGATAGTAAAAATAGACGCATGTTTTTTATTTCTGATTTGAACTCAAGACAGAAACATTATGGTCTGGGGACTTTACTGAAAAGCCTGGAAGAACTCCCTGACATCAACAGACCCCTGGATCTCAACCCAGGCCTTGCTTGGTAGGAAGCTGTCTCTCCAGGAACTTGGACAGAGCTGTGTTTTTTTAACCAATCACAAGCCTGAGAAACCTCACACTCTGATGGGAAAATGCCCTGAGACAAAGGACTAAGGGTCAGGTGAAGTCAATCTACTAAAAAACACTTCCGGCTGAAGTTGGGGGGGGTAGAGGTTGGGAGATTTAGCAGGAATTTTAAAACGTTTGAGCAGAAAAATATGTATTGTATTAAGAAAAACAAGTAGTTGAAGCTACCTCAGGATTGCGGTTAGGGTTAGGGTTACCAGAGGCTGTGCCTGTCCTCTCTCCTTAAGGAAATCAATGAAAAAGCAGAGGCATCGGTGCACAAATAAAACCAACAATGAAACAAACTCTCCTTCCTAATGCGTCGTCACGCACGTGATCATCGTGATCATCATTCTTCTGTGTGTTGTGTTGTAGAGAAGGATTGAATTTGCAACCTGAAAATCTGAGTGCAGAGTCTAGCTCTGCAGACCCAAGCTTAGGCAAGCTCTGGCTTTTAGATAGGATCTTAACCCGTTGGGTCTCTGGAGTCACAATGAACAACACGTGAGAAAACAGCAAACCTCCACAGGATGGCTAGCCACAATGGCTGATGCCTTTTTGATAAGAGAGAGAACGGAAAACTTAAAAAGCAAGCCGGAAAAAAAAAAACAAAACCTAAAGTCACATCTTAGACCATTTTACGAGAGCAAATTGCCTCAGAGGGCTTCACGGGCGTGAACCGATACCCGGTTATTATGATTAGAATAATGCTTACAATAATAACTGCACTTAATGATAAGGCTGATCACATCTATTCCCTCTGCTTAAGGTCAGGAACATGAGTCATACACTTCACTTTAACAAAGCATTTACTGAACAGCTTGTAAACACTAGATACTATGCTCAGGGCAATTGATTCAAGGGAAGATAAGACAGATGTTTGCAATCTGGAATAGGAAACAGATAACAAAGTGTTTTTATTTTTCAATTTTTATCCCAAAATATCAAAATTTTGCACTTTCAAAGCCATCTAATTATATCAGAAAATTTAGTTTCATGAAAAAAAAACTCATTCCCTGGGTAAATGAATTGTTGCTATGGATTCTTTTTGTTCTCATAGCTGGAAGAACACTAACCCACTAATCAGGCTCACACCCAGAAGATGAATTTGCTGCCCCTAATTAATGTATGATTCTCAGTCTACACCCTTCCTTCTCTCTACTTCCAAATCGGATCACATTGAAAAGCAAAGACAAATTTTGCAGCCAAAAACAAGCTTAATCAATGCCACATGTTCATCCCTTGGTATAATAATTCAGACTGCAGGTTCAATATTATTCTATAAACTTCTATATAAATAGCTATTTCTGTGAAAAAAAAGATTGCAAGTTGTTTGACAAAGGCATGTATTTGGGCATGTCAATGACAAGTCAGACTTACACCACTCATTTTTTATGTTTTTTTTTATTTGAAAATATACATAGCGTACGTGTGTCTGTCTATAGATATTTTTACAAGAGCATGCGGAGGCCAGAAGAGGGTGCTGCATTCCCTGGAGCTTAATTTAGGAGTGACTGTGAACTGCCTGATGTGGGTGGTGGGAACTAAACTCAACACCTGTAAGAACTGTACATGTTCTTAACCACTGAGCCATCTCCCCAGCCTCTGATGTATCTTCATTGCCTCCTTTATGAGAACTTTGCAGGAACGTTCTTCACATATATTACCTCATTTAACCTTTGTACTAACTCTTTAAGGTCTTGTTACGTAGTACAATTTTTAGAACTAGGAATCTGGAGATACATGCACAGTCTGTGGTGCCATATCCTGTAAGTGGATCTGAATTCAAGCCTTCTCCTGTAGCTGTCTCCACCAGATCGAAACACTCCCTCATGGGGAGATGTGGGAAGCTTATGAAACTCAGAAGACTCACAACAAGGCCCTTTTCAGAGGTGACATGAGCAATACCCTGCTATGGGAGAGGAAACTTTCCACTAGTGTAGGTACATGAAAGTTGTACAAGGAACTCCAGTGATACAGCTCCCATGATTGGTCACCGATACAAGGGTGGGACTTTCTGGTGATGTAGCTGCCCACGTCACCTGGGCTCTTGTAAGGAATGCCAGTAAGCCCACTGGTTCTCCAAGCTGGACTTAGATAAAAACATTTCTTTGTACTGTTATTGTCTTCTCCAGGGTGAATAAAAAATAGGCCTCCCGCAGGAAAGTCACACATGTCCTGTCCTCTAGGTTTGGAGATATTAAATAATTTGCTTCACCTATACCCACTCATAGGCTTCTACTATAGTTTAATATCAAACTTTCGTCTCTTAGAGTGTAACTTTGAGATCAGGTTGCAGATCTGTGCTGCAGTTTAGTGCCCAGAAAGGGGGACTGTATATGTGAAAGAGCCAGAGTGTGTTTTTCTTTACTCTTTGGTTATTTTTTTCTTTCCTGCTCACATAGCTTGTGGTTAAATTATTTTCCTTAGACTTTCATACTAAAATAATTTGCCTTTGGATAGGGGCCAAACACAAACCATTCTCAGTGCTCTGCCAAATTGTTTGTTCTTAGCAACCCAAATGAAAGAATTTCCATGTCTTACAACGGACATTTGTAAGTTGTGTGTTTGGGCAGCCAGGGCTGGAATATGGGGGTCTCTTCAGAATCTTGAATGTTCTTGCTACGCCTACTTTTCAGAAAAGACCCAACAACTCATAGAAAAATGAAAGTAATGACCCACAAAGCCCACATCAGTTTCCATTTCCAGATTTTACTAATAGATCCTTTACATTGATTCTAGAATTGTAATGAGTCCTTTTAATTTTTCTACTATCTGAATATTCCTGCATTTCTATTTCATAAATTTTTAGATACCATAAAGGAACTAAGAACTGGAAAGAGACACTACTCTCACACTAAACAAATGAGTGCTCATTTGTGCCCGTCATAATACTAATTATAGTCACATCATTACCATTATAATGGAAATCATTCCCTTTGTATATAATAGGTGAACTGAAACTCAAAGAAATAATTGTCCAAAGCCAGTCAGCCATAGAAAATGCAGCTCAAAATCAAACCAGAATGCGAGGTTCTTGTTCTTCGTCTTTAAAAAGAATGGAATATTTGAATTTACAGAGAACTTGTCCAGGTAGTACAGAGAACTCACCCCTCATCAAGCTTCCTTAGGATGTAACAGTAGGTATACTTGTTGAAACTAAGAAAGTAATGTTGCTCTATTATTATTGAATAAAATACATCCTTTAGTTGGATTTCAATCATTTCCCACTATTTTTCTGTTCTAGGACTTCACTGTGATGGTATCTTAGCGTTTCCTTATCCTTCACAACCATGAGGCCCCACTGCTCAAACATCCTGTAGAATGTCCACCAGCTGTGTTTATCTCATATTATTTTCCTCATAATTAGACTGAGATATATGAAGGACAGGTTCCCACTGTGTAGCCCAGGGTAGCCTGGAAATCCATCCGGTCTCAGCTTCCCCAGTTCTGGGACTGTAGGCATGCAGCATCATGCCTGACTTGTGACCCTTGTTCTATCACTTTCTAGCACCATCGCAATCACTTTGAGACATGTTTATATCATACACTTCTATGTGTTATTCCATTTCAGATTCTACCAACCTATGAAATAGAACCTCTGTATGACTTTTTAAAACTTTATTTTAAGACTCTAATTTCATTGAAAACTCCAAGATGACTTGCACATTTCTGTGAGGTTAATAGCAGCTTGACAGTTGATGTCAGCACTAAATTCTTAACTAAATAACGTTTTAAGTAAAAAGAAGTTCCAGAATTTTCTTGTTGAAAATTGTTCTAAGAGAAGTAAGCTTAATATCAAAAAGGGCTTATTCAGAGAGACGTGACTGATATTTATGATAATAAAACACTTAAAAATCACACAAGTAACTCACAACAGGGTCACAGTTAAGGAAATTATGGCACATTAGCAAAATGATGTATTATCAGCATCTTAGAAAGACGTTTACAAAAGTGGGTCACAATACAGACACTATTTAGTTGAGGGGAAAGATATAATGGTGCATTCCTTTTCGTCACAACTAACAACACAGCCATTGTCTGAGGATGACTACAGGAAAACACAGAAAATGTCAACAATGGCTGGCCTAGGGTGGCCTGATTTGCCACTCTACTTTGTTCAAATTTTCCATATATTCCACGCCATTAAGATCTTTCTGAGTTTGTATTGTAAGGAGAGGGGGAGAGAGAGAGAGAGAGAGAGAGAGAGAGAGAGAGA
>NW_021604687.1:4511840-4641369 GCF_004785775.1 Grammomys surdaster
AGAAGAAGGAAGAGGAGGAGGAGGAGGAAGAGGAGGAGGAGGAGGAGGAGGGAGGGAGGGAGGGAAGGAGGGAAGGAGGGAAGGAGGGAAGGAGGGAAGGAGAGAGAGAGAGAAAGGAGAGAGGTAGGGAGGGACGGAGGGAAGAACCAAAAGAAACAAAAATAAAACAAACAAAACACCCTCAAAGGAATTTGCTCTTAAGCCACTACAAGAACATTTTATGACTACAAGACTACAAGAGAGTATTGCTTTAAAGAGTCCTAGAGAGTAAGACCTGTGCTTTAGGGTTAATTCCACTTCCCAGCCACAGCACCACCAAGAGCAAGATGCTAACATTTCCTGAGTAGGGAGAGTGGGAAAGAAGAAAGAGGTGCTCCATCTCTCACAGACAATCCCCAAACCACTGCAGCCCTGCAAAAGCAAGGACATGCCCAGCGAGGGATGGGCGCTTCCTAGCTCTGTGATACTGAATGAGTCACCTTGCCTCAAAACCTCTATTTCTTCATCCTTCAAAAGAATGAAATCAGTGCCTGCTCCTACCTGGAGGTAAAATTCAACCAAGACAATGACCACTGTTGAGAAGCATCAAGACAGAAAGCAAAGGTCCATGGTAAGAGCACCAACCCTGAAAAGTGGGAGACCTAGATTTCTTGGAGATGAATCCTTTTCCTTTGGACCCTTTAGGATATATTCATCCTACTGACAGCCCAGATAGAATGGAAACAGGTCTCCAGGCTGCTTATATGACACAAAAACTCTCCTAGACTCACAGCAAAAGTGTAATCCATCCCTGTATGTTAATCCCAATCCAAGGCAGTTCAAAAGAGGACAAGCTGCTTTGGAATTCTCACTCCATGATTTATTAGCAGAATCACCAGGACAAATTATTTAAACTCTCCTTCCTCAGTTCCTTCTTAGAGATAAGATATTAAAATATGTGGAATTCTATTTCAAAGTTCCGAACAATGGGCTAGGTATGTGATGAGTATTCAGTGGGTAGGAGATAGACAATGGCCAACATTACTTTTGCATTACAGGCGAGAAAGCTGATATAGAAAGCTGGGTGGAGTTTTCAAAATCCAACCTGTAGAACTTGGGAGGAGCCAACAATCAAGGCTGTTGCTACAATCTTGACTTCTAGGTATTCCTGTTCCCTGATGGGCCAAAGCTCTTTTTTTTAAATGTCTTATATAATATTATGATTGTTGTTGTTGTTGTTATAATATTATCATTACTATTACTATTATTAATTTTTCTCAATGCAGCATTAGCCAGACACCCATTCCTTTTCTGTTTTTTTCCAGCTTCATTGAGACACAATTAAATACTGAAGGTCCACATTGTGATTATTTGGTGAATGTAGTATATTATACTATGATGGCCACTATCAAACTACGTAGCTTGTCCATCCCCTTGCAGGGTTACCTATCCCTGCCACACTATGGTGATCTACTATCTTCCAAAAAATATCAGGCAAGCAGTGTTTCCTAACTGCTGCTACTTTCCTGTCTCAGTCCCAGAGCTTCCTCATCTTATAACCAAATTGGTTTCTTCAAGAATGTCTCTCCAGCCCCAACCTCTGGCAGCTACAATCCTATTTTTGGTTGCTATGGCTGACTTTTAAAATTCCTCTTATACATGAGGTTATCCAGTATTTATTTTCCTATATCTAGCATAATTCACTCAGAATAATGTTCTCCACATTCACTCACAATGTCATAAATGATAGGATTTCTTTTAGCTTGTATATATATATATATATATATATATATATATATATATATATATATATATATCTGCACACAGACCCTGTGTTGTGTTTGTGTGTGTGTGTGTGTTTGTGTGTGTGTGTGTGTGTGTGTATACATGTTTATGCATATCTGTTCACATCCATCAACAGGAATTTGGGTTGCTTCCATATCTGATGCTCTCTTTTTCAGATACAGTTTTGGTTATAGTGGTGGAATCACCACTATCACCCATAGAAATTCTGGAAAACAACAGTCCAGTCTCTAAGTTAGGCCATCTTAGACTGCTCCAAACTACAGGCAGTAGTCAAACAGCCAGTTAAACAATTCTGCAGTATAGCCAACCATAGTGTGTCCCCAGAGGAATAGGCAGTAGTGTAGGCAAGAGACTGAGGGTAAAATCAAAAAACAATTTGAGGAATCATCCCGGTGTGAGGCAGCAGCTGGAGTTTGTGGTTGTCCTGACCCAGTACCAAAGCTGCATAAGAACTAGCATTTTTGGGAAACAGCTGGATGGGTTCTAAGCAGCAAAACACATGCCACACATGCCACCTGCTTCCCATCAGCAGCCTCTGTCTCAGCTCTGAATTGCAGAGAGTGCTCATCCTTTTCTCAAAGCTCCATTATTATTCACATTTGTAAACGCAGATCCTCCATGGCAACCAGTCTGCCTCTGAGTAGCAGACAATGGCCCCCAACACACCCACAATCTGAAAGGGAACCATGGGTGAACAGCTGAATTGTTCATTCAGTAACCAGGAGCAGAAAGGGCAGCATCTCTCAGTTGCCCAGTGAGGATCACAGAGGAAAGGCCAAGTAGAGTGTTTTCACCAAGGCTAGTGTTATCTTCCTCATGAGTAAGCTCAGGACATGTAATTCATTCTCCATGAGATAACGGGATAATTTCTCTTTCCACTAGGCCTCAAAGTGCTTGGTTTCTACTTACAGATGACTTTTTAAATTATGAAATAGTTCAGATGTAGGAAAGAGGTATAACTTTTCTTTATAAAAATGTCTGTTTACTAGGTTTTGGAGATAACTCAGTTGATGCTTGCCTTGCAAGCATGAAGATATGAAGTTGATCCCCAGAACACATGGTGGGGGGAGGGAAGCTAGGCATAGTGGTGCTTGTAATCCCAGCACTAAGAAGGTAGTCATGTATCCCTTGGCCTTACAAGCCAGTCAGTATAACCTACTTGGCAAGCTGAAGGCTAATCAAAGACACTGTCTCAAAAGCAAAATAAACAAAAACAAAGTTGTGAGCACAGTTCAGTGGTAGCACATACAACTAAAATAAACATGGAGCCACCGGAGGAACAATATTTGAGATTGTGTTGTGGCCACATGTTTGTGCGCATTCACACACACACACACACACACACACACACACACACACACACAAATCATGTGGCTTAAGATGTTATCATTGCATCATGAAGAATGGGGGAATATATATTCTTCCATGTATGCTAGCTCACTTTTACGATATTAGTGGATATATAGAGGTATGTGCATTTGTGTGTACAAATTTTTATCATTCCCAGCTCATTTTAAGCTTCTTAGAAAAAAGACTAATAGAATTCAGGCAATCAGTAATTAGTTTAACATGTGTTCATTCTGCCCTCATATAGACACCATCCAGGTCAAGGTGACAAAATGCAAATAAATAGCAGAGCTATCTACAAGTAGACATATACTCTTGAAGAGACAGATTACATATTCAGAACTGTGGTCCTTTATGGGGTTAGGGGACGACTTTCATTGAGTTTTCCAGTTGGATTAAGCATTGAATATATACTTTCATTCTCCCGAATGCTAATGGCCCCTCTTACTTTTTGGGCTCACCACTAACCTCACTGAGTCTAATTTTATCTAATGAGAAAGCACTGTTTTATAGTACTTAAGGGCTTAGATTCAAATATGGATTCCTTAATTATCCCATGCTAAATATGTGATCTTGTACAAAGAACTTAAACTTCGGTAAATTTCTGCTTTCTGGTCTGTAAATGAGTACTGTTTTAGAGATGTTTCATGAAAAAATGCAAGTTGTTTACTTAGTCCCAGATAGGTAATTCATGTTGGATGATGGGTGCTCTGATGACGATAGTGCTAATGATGTCACCATCAAGCCAAGATGTGTGCCCTTCCAGGAGTCAACACACCAAAGGGAGCCATTATGGAATCTTTACTCCCTTCCTTCCACTGGGCCACACATCATCAGTTGTAATCAATTTGTCTAATTCTGCAATCTCATATCACAGGCTGTAGCCTTCTCCATGAGAAGTGTCCTCAGTGTGTTTATCTCAGCCTTGGTGGATAGAAAATAAGAAAACTTTTATGTTGTTCAAATTTTTTAACTCCTTTTTAAATACATTATTTATCACTCTTTCTATTCATTATTTGAAAACTTCATACATGTATATAATGTACTTTAATTTATTTTTACCCAATAAATTTTGCGGTAATGAAGGATAACTCCCAGTGTTTGTTTTATTATTAATAATATTACTACATACCTTGAGCATGCCCATCCCCCACACTTTTCTTCCCTAGCTGTAGCCATTCCCACTCATTTTGATTCTGCTCTTCATTTCCAGCAGGATCCAACCCCAAGGGCTCAACAGGCAGCTGCACACTCCCACCTCTAGAGGGAGCCTACAGTGTACATGAGTCCATTGCTCTGACTTCCAAGAAAAACTGTTGATGTCAGTGAGAGATCCTCAGACAAACTCCGAGGATTCTTTCCCAAACTCCAATCATATGCAGCCCAGACTGTTCGAATCCTGTGAAAATTTAGTTTTGCAAGAACTGGATTTCATTGTAGAGTGGTCTTCAGTCCCCACAGTGGCCCCTGAGGATTTTCTCTAAATTAAGCAAGTGGTACATAAAATGCAGAGACACAGGCCTTATCTCTCGGTCTCTGTGCTGCAGTTGTACTTCAGAGTTAGGCTCATTGAGAAATTAAGATTTGAAAAACACATGTGTTCTTTGGTTCTTTAATTCTATGCCATAAACATATTTAAAAGTATACTACTTATGCTTCTACTGGACTCAGTTCTGTGTCAGAATATGTTTATGTCCCCTAAATTACTGCCTACTGCCAAGCAGTTAGAAAATAACCAATAAGCACATGTAGCTTGCTAGCACAAAAGTTACGGTGTTACAAAGCCATTTCTATACAAGTGTATAGCATACCTTGAGCTTGCCCATCCCCCACACTCCTCTTTCCTAGGTATCTAGAGAATGACTCTAGAGCTCCATTCCCTTTCTGAAGGACAGACAGCAGATGAGAGCATTGCCACTGGGTTATTAAGTAGAGTGGAAGTTTGGCCTGGAGCTGTTCTCAACGTCAGACCAAGGACACATTGAGTTCATTACAAGATCAACTTTGTCTCAATAATGAAAAAAAAAAAACCAACTTTGTTAAAAATCACTGACTTCATGGTGTAGCCACTGGGACATTGCCCATAGTCCACTACATAATCCCAACCCATGCTCCTGTAAGCAACCTTAACTAAACTCAGTACATGGCACAGAAAAGACATAGAAGTTCAGGGGAACTTATTAAAAATAAGGGGTTCAGCAGAAGTGTGAAGATTAGAAGAGGTAATGGGGTGAATATTAGCAAAATATAGTACTTATATGCATGAAATCATGAAAGAACAAATTAAAAAAAAACAAACACTGATTTTTGCATCTCTGGACACAGTCGACTGGAAGATGGAAAACATTGTATCAAGAACATCACAGAAGGGAGTGAATGCTCCACCTTCTCTAATGATCTGCAAATCTCTCCTAAGTACTTCTTTCCTGGTTCAGTTTTTTTCTAAAAATATTGATTTGGCTCTTCGTGGGTACATTTTCCACCCCTCTAGAAAAACAACAGAACCATTTCTCAACTTGCTGGTCTGTAGACCATCCTGTGAGATCAGAAGGAAACGATTAATGGTGTGCATGGTGGGGGAGGAGAGAAGATGGAGTCAGGGAAGGCTGCACAGAGTGTTGAGTGACAAGAAGAGTAAGCACTGAGCAGGGGGCAGCAAAGGTGTGAGAACACAGAAGAGCTCCCATCATTGAAGGTCCATGTGTGTCCTGGAAGGACTTCCCTTGGAGCTATCTGAGTACTGGTAGGAGTAGAGGTTAATAAATAAGGGTGATTTGCAAACTATTGAATGTCGAGTATGGCATGGCTCTGAATCAATTGAAATGGAGGCCAGCCAATTCAGTTCCCTGTGAAATGCCAGCGAACTATCAGGCCTGCCAGGAAGTGGCCAGATGATCCTAAATGAAAAGAAGTGCAATCGCATTTGCAATTGAGACCATTCTTAGGGGAGGCTGGATTGCTAAATGTCTTAATAACTGTGAATGTGTGAAGCTGACAGAATTTATCAGCAAGTCATTTCAAAATGAAATGTTCATTGGAGTCCCAAACCCAGCTAAGGAAAGAAGTCTGCACTGCAGTCCAGGGTGATGGCTGCAGCAACAGCAGCAGCAGCAGCAGCCATAGTAAAGCCCACAAGGGGCCAAACTAAAAGTAAACCTTTGGCCTATGAGAAACCAAACTTTATCTCCTTTTCTTGTCATTAGTGCCAGGGTGACTTTCAGGCAAAACTCAGCTTGGCATTGACTGCTGAATTTATATACCACAAACAGCAACTCACCTATTTATGCACCCTTTTAATGGTGACATACCATCTAAAAAGCAGTAGGGCTGATCAAGACAGGAAGGTAAATATCAGTTAATTTAAAGCAAGATTTTTCCAAGAAAATGGCCTTTAAAGTTAAATGATTATCAAGCAAAGTCTCTATGCCACCATACTGAAATTTTTGCAGGGAGAGTCATCAGCACTGTGGATTAATGTCACTTCCCACTGAGCAATGAAGGGTTTGCCATTAGATCTGAAGGAGGACTGAAGTCTGAGTAGCATCTGGGGACCATTAGTCACTAGGTTGTCAGGGATGTTTGTTGTCAGACTCCTGGAGCATAATGAGATGCCTTTGTAGAGAGGAATGTGACAACCCCCTAAGCATCCTGAGACAGCTTCTAGGGACAAGCCACTGGCTATCCTTTAAGATGGCACTTGTATGTTTAGCTGTAAGTGGCCAGAGATGCCCTCATTCTTTTGTAGTGAGCTATTGCTGGCAAACTTGACCCCACTTCAACAAGAGTCTTCTTAACCAGGTCTTAAGATATTTCCCTTACTCCAAGGCACACAGCATGTTAAAGGCCTAAGGGGTAAATGGTGTACTTGGAGCCAGGAATGTGATGAGGAGCAAGTGACCCCTCAGGCTCCATGTTTGTGAAAGTAATCCTATTCTAACTTATGGCTGCTGTCATGGTCCCATAAGACATTAGGGACCGATGGGTTAATGAACAGATCATTGCTGTATATGGGCCACATGGCAATGTTGCTATTCTCATTGGGTCAGACAGCACTAGGAGGGTAGAAAAGCAGAATCTTCCCTCTGCAATGTAAGCTCCTAGGGCTTGCCATTGGAGAATGGTCTTCAAATGCTCTTAGAAACAACATGGAGCTGGGAGGTGGGAGGTAGTATCACTGGGGAAAATGCTTGATGTGAAAGTATGAGGATCAGAGCTAAGATCCCAGAACCCACCTAAAAGCTGGGTTGGGTGGGAGGCTGCCTGTAATCTCATCACACATTACAAGGGGATCCTCAAGGCAAGCTGGCTAACAAGACTCACCAAAAATGGGAACCCTGAGTTCAGCAAGAGACCCTATCATACATAAGGAGGAGAGTGATCAAGAAAAGAAGAAGGTCTGTGAAAAGAAGATCACTGAAAGATAGCTAGTGTCAGAAACTTGAAGAAACTTAATTGTGGTCTTTAAATTTCTGCTGTTGGGGTTTGAGCCCTAGCTTCTCCTCCTCCTTTTCCTTGTCCATTCTATCCATAAAATAGGTATACTGTTAAATAAATCTAACTTAAAGGGTTGTTACAAATACTCAAAATAATATAGTTAAACATAGCTGAAAATAGAAAGCATCAGTGAAAAGCAGTCATTCTTTGGGAGAAAACTGACTTTTAGTCAGTTTTTTTAGTTTGTAACAAAACTAAGAAATGTAATATGTCATGAGAATACAGGTTGCCAGTTATCAGGGCTAGAAAGGGCACAGAAATGCCCTCATTCTTTTATAGTGAGCTATTGCTCACAAAGCTGACCCCACTTCAACAGGTGTCTTCTCTTCAGTGTATTAATTCTCTAGAATGTATTAAGTCTTCAATGTATTAATACTCTAGAATTAATACACTGTCTGAATTCCAGAGAGGTTGACTAATAGTCACACAGCTATTGGTGATAAAGTGAGACCGTAGCAATAATCTTTGAAAACCAAAGCAATTTCTTTTCTTGTCTTAAAAGATTTCCCAAGACCAATCCATGGACATGAACTCATAGCACAAAAGAAAAAAACACATGACTCAGAAGCATGTTCAGCCTCGTGTCTGTGGTAGACCTGCATATGCATATGCCCTGGTAGATACCAAGTGGTGCACAATGGAATCCAGGCTAGCACATTAGGCCTTATCCATCAACAAATAGATGGATAAACAGAGTAGGCTAAGTATCCATCAACAAATAGATAGATAAACAGGCTAATTATCCATCAACAAATGGAAGAATAAACAATCTGCATTGTGCCTATGCAATAGAATATTAATATACCATAATAAGAGATGACATGCTGACACATGCTAAAGCATGAATAAACCTGAACACATCATGTTGAATGAAAGAAGCCAGATGAAAGGCTGTATATTGTAACAATTCATTCCAGCAAAACATACAGAATCCATAGACACAGAAAATTTATTAGTGATTGCTTAGAGCTGGAGTTTGCTTGGGGTTAAGGGAATATGAAGAATAAGAAACAATTGTTTTATAAGTCAAGTGTTTCTTTGTGGGTAAAGTATTTTGGAATCTGATGGAGGTAATGACTACACAGTTGTAAGTGCACTTTATGTTACCAAGTCATTAACTTTAAGGTGGTTCGCTTTACATAAAAAACTACATAAAATTCAATGAATTGGCTTAGTTTTAACTAGAGGAGCCAATACATAGCTAATATTTTCTTAACTATTCATTACAATAACTCATCACAAATATAGAGGTTTATTGATTCAGAATATTTGTGTCAACTGTCTTTTAAACTTTTCTTTTTTGCTTCTTTAAATACATGTTGGTAGAATATGTATAGATGTGTATGCATGTTTGCTTGTGTGTGGGGGGGTACATGTATGTGCACAGGTGAGTTTGGAGGGCCACGTTGGTTCAGGTGCTTCTTCAGTTGTTCTCCACTTTATTTATTGAATCAGGATAACTCCTTGAACACAGATCTAGATGAGCCCAGCTAGTCGAGCTGGGATTACCTGTCTCTGTCTCTTGGATGCTGGTATTGCAGGCAACTGCTTCACCTGCCCAGCTTTCACATGGGTTCTAGGGATTCAAACTCTGATCTTCCTGTTTGCCTGGCAAGTGCTTTATCCACTGAGTCATCTTTATCCACTGAAATCATCTGTACTTTCTGTGCCTAAGTTTCCTAATGTGCCCAGTGGAAATAATAACACTTGCCTTATTCACTATTGAGATTAAGTATAAGATATAAATAGAAATGTATCCATTTGCAATCGCATAAAGTTGTTTGTATTTATATCACCTTTTAACATGTGCATACTAGATAGACATGCTATCGCTGAGATAAACCTCTGGCCTCAGTGTATATAATTTATAAATCCCTACCATTTCACTCTTTCAATTGTATTTTTCCACCAAGATGAGCTGCTGTAATAGCAGAGTACATTGGGTTTATAGAGGAAATGTCTTTGCTCTTGCTTTGTTCTCAGAGGCAGCACCTGTGTAGCAAGGTATATTTTTCTGATCAAAGGCATTTCCCACATAGTCATTAAATCCTCAGACAAAAAATAAAAAAGAACAAAGAAAAAAATCATGTAGTGTCTGTAGTTGTGCACGTTCCGGAAGTATACGTCACAGAAGAGAGCTGACAATACATCCATTCTCTAGGACACTCAGTGCTTCCTTGCTAACAATAAAATATGTGGTTGCCATAGTCTCTGCTTCCCATCACAGTCGTTTGACTAGAAGTAATCACATGGCCCAGTCTAGATACACAGAACACTGGAAAACACATTATATGATTTCTTATTATGTGATTACTTTGATAGGCAGAGAATGGGTTTTTTTTTTCCATACTGTTTCAGGTTTGTCCAAAGAGCTCTAAGACAGAAGCTGGTTCTGCCTTGACCTTTTGAATGTGTTCCTTGGAACTGTGCTCCAGATTTTTTTATTCCAGTTCTCTTTGACCTTCTGGTCACATTCTTGACTTAGCTTTGAACTTCCGTTCTTGCATTTGAGAATGCTGCCCTTAAGTGCTGCTTCTCTGAGTGTCTGTTACCAAGGCTCTCCTTATCTATTTACCACCCTCCTGTAGCCTCATAACAGATACTGTGGTCTGAATATGCCACAGATATAACCTGGCCCCTTGCCTTCTCTAGACTCATTGACTATACGTTTTCTGTGGTGATACGATGAATAGTCATTACTTGTTGGGTGAGATTCATTTGTAAAACTCACTGAAACTTTTTGCAGTTTTTGTTTCTTCATCTATAGTAAGAATAAGGTAGACCATATGACTAATAAGGCCCCTTCTATCGCTTACAACTTATGATTTTCTATATAGATAAGAAGTTTGTTTAAAGCCTTTTGGGCTCCTTTGAGAATCAGAGAGAAGAAAGGCAAGGCTTGCACAATGACTAAGAGGTATTTTGCTCAAATATTGAGTGGAAACCATTATTATTTAGGAGCATCCAGTTCTAATGGCTAAATATTTTCTAGGGATTTCCTGGATAAAGCCTGGAACCATTACTTTTAAAATGGAAAAAGAGAGAGTTAACTTTTAATATATTTTACTTGACCATGATGAACATATTAACATTGCACACGTAGGAAATTTATAAAGCACTTTTATTCTGCCCATTTTTATATTAGTCAAAAGAGACTGAAATTTAGTATGTTCTCAAATTAGCTAAAGAAAGCCCTTGTCAGATTCCCCCTCAATCCATCTGGTTACTATTATTAAAACATTATGGGCTATATGTACTTCCCATAGGGAAAAAAAAGAATAATCCCTTCAAAAATGTCATTTCATAGGTTTCGAAAAATGAAGGCAACTGGCGGGGAGCTATCAAAGCAGTCTGAGGTACAGTGTGAGCTGTCAAGGGAAAAATCATAAAAAGTTTTCTATAACTGAAGTTTGGTAGATTCTAATGCCAAAGTCTGGGGTTATAAGAACACTTTGTGGAATTCTTAAAGACAGTTGTTGCTTGACTGGAGGTATCTGAACCCAGGAGGCAAATCCCAAGTCACTTGAACCACATTACACTGTCTGTGGCCTGGAAGGTGAAAAGGGAGGCCCACTCAGAAGCAGCCCTGAGACCCATGCCCTCACAAGAGAGCAGAGTTCTAGTTGTGACATTGTGTCCTGGGCCAGCCTTGCCCCTAACATATCAACTCCAGTGAGAAAATACTTCTCCTTATACAGTAGAATGAGAGGAACCTGCAGTCTGACAGACTTGGAGCCATGTCTGAGCTCCTGGCTTCCCATTCATCAGCTTGGAGACCTAGGGCCAGCGCAGGGTCCGATTCACAGAAGACATTCAAGAAGTCTTTACTGATCCAACCTATTGAGCCTAGGAACTACTGTTCTGATCACTCTTAACTTCTCTTACTATAGTATTAAGTGTATGGACTCTAAAGATGGACTCCATAGATTCTCAGATTCTGGCTATACAAGTACTTAACTCTCTAGGTTCAATTTCTTCATCTGTCAAAAGAATATATTATTATATTATATGTCATATAATGATCATATCTACTCAAAAGTCAAAAGTCCTAAAACAGTGTCCCATACATAATAAGCTCTATATATACATAGCTATAAAACAAAGTCACTATTATATAATACTTGGGTAACGTGTTTAGGTTTTTTATTTGTTTGGTTTGGTTTGGTTTGGTTTAGCTTCTAATGATTCTTTGAGTTTTAGTATGATAAAGTATTAACCATGTAATTCTAAGTGGAGACAAAGACAAATATAAAATTTTGCATCGAAGAGGATCTCAACTTTGTTTAAATTAAAATTTTGTTTTTATGATTTATTTGGGTAGTCATAGAAAAAGGACTGAAAGTAAATAGATCAAAATCATACAGTGATTATCTCTAGATGATGAAGGAAGTTTTTTTTTTCTCCAGTATGTGCCTAGATTTTATTAGCTTTAAATTCTGTTAAACTTAGGAACATGGCAGTAGGCTCATGACCCACTTCCAAAGCTTCAGAGCTATGTGTTGAGTCTCAAAGCCTTTGTGAGACTCACATGTTATATACAAGTGTTGTCTTGTTAAAGCCAGAATAGGAAGTATTAATTTATATTTTTTTGTTCTTTTGTTCTTCGTACAATTGTGTAATTTGAGAAAGCCTCTAAAACATCCCTTTATGCTTTATTGTATTTATTATAAAGACCCCTTTATGGTATGCCTTAACATTCTCAGCCTATTTGTGTCTGGAAGAGGAAGTCTGTCTACTTTGTGCAGAGTCCCTTGCCCGTGGCAGGTGTTTGATCCCTTTTGTTATGTGATTGGTAGAAGACTGGGGAACTTCTGACTTTCCACATTCATTTGTCACAATGACCATGAACTGGGGGCAAGGTCGTGCAGCAGTCAGTCACTTTCCTGGGAGTGAGCCAAGCCCACCCTCGTCATCTCTACTCAACTTCTTGTTTTTGGGTTTTGTGTTGTTTTTCTTCATCCACACCACACTGAATCCTCACAGCTACTCTGTACAGAAGGGTCGATAGGATGTCATGTTTATAGATGAGCATAGAAGATTCTGAGGGCAATGGGAGATTAAATAACTGTTCTGGGGTAATATGCAGAGTAACCTATGGGCCATGATTCAAATGCTGGTTGTTCTCTCCTAAATTCTGACTCTTCCTCCCTCAATGTACTCCATCTCAGAGAAGTAACCAGAAAGTATACTCTCTGGGTCTTGACAAACTGGAGAGGCATTATCCTTAGGTAATCCAAATTGCTCTCTACTTATGTTTTCTCTTGTTGCTAGCCAAAAACAAGAAAACTTGGTTTCTCCAAATTTGAAGTGCATTTGTATAAAAGTTTCCTTCTTGTTGGACTAATATAACCGCATATAGGTAAATGGATCACCTTAGATCTGGACACTGACTTAGTCACATCCAGCCATTGTCTGTAAAACTCTATCTTCCTATTTGAGATTTCCAGACAGTGTCTCTATGTTTATATAAGGCAACCAATTAAGGTTCATCGTCCTCTCTCTCTTTGAAGAGAAATGAAGTCACCTCCTCTAGATACACATGGATTCCATAAAGTGTTCCTTAATTTCTCCAGTGGCCTTTCTGCTTGAAGACAGACTCTCTTTACATATATATCATTCTTCCAAGTTGTATTTGTCAACAAAGCTCAGTGGTCATTCCAGCTTGAGCTGGAGTGATCTGTCTCCTAAAAACCTAAGAATCTGGCTCTAAGCTAGTACAGTGTACTGAGTCTTTATGATCTTTTGAACCAATTGGCAAGTTCTTTAGAAGAAAGCCACAACCTGAACAAAAAAAAACCCAGTGACATTCTTGATCAAGTGACCAAAGTCCCTTACTTCTATTACCTATGCTGTTATAGTTTCTGTGATTGTGGTGACAAAGAAGGTGAGCCAGTTGGAGAAATAAAAATCAGAGAACATGGTCTTAGTCCCTAGGAGACTTCTTATGTCCCCTATCCATGCAGGCTTGGACCATGGGAATATTTGGCTTACAGGAAGTGTGTTGGTTTGGTCAGATTCCCATAACAAAATACCATCAGCAGTGTAACTTATACAACAGAAATTCATTTCTTTCACATTTCGAGAGGCTATAAGGTTACAGTGCCAGCAGGCTAGGGTTCCTCTGAGTTCATCCTCTTGGCTTGGAGATGTCTATCTTCTCACTGTGCCCTCACAAGGTCATATCTCTGGGTTCATTGTCCTGATTTCCATGTCTTATAAAGAAAACAATCATATTATATTGGGGCCTCCAATGACAACATCCATTTTCACTCCTCTTTTAAGACTTCTCCAAATGCAGTCTCAATCTGAGGCACTGAGAAAGGGGGCTTGAACTCATGACTTTTAAAAGGGTTCAATTCATCCCCTAAAGGAAGACATGTGGAGAACTAGATTCAGTATTCCACATGCTAAACCTTCACACAGACCATGGCAACCACTTTGCTATTAGTGCCTAATGGTGTCTAGCCTCTGCCTCTCCAACCCTCCACAGAGCTGCCAGGGGGTCACTTATGCAGCAATTGGACCATTTTTGCCCACTGGTCTGACTTCCCTATTGCCCTTGGGTTATCAGCTATTGCTTGGCACACAGCTGAGGTCAAACTGTAACACCTTCACTGGCTCACCATTGCCTCCAAAGCAGTACAGTTGGTGCAACTTTGCAGGGCTCATATCTGTCTGGCTCAGCCTACCTCCAGCCTCCCTGCCTGACACCACTACTCTGTCACACTCACCACCCAGATAGTGACTAATTTTCCTTTGGCTGAAGCTTCATACCTATCTGGCTTCCTGTATCATGTCTTCAGTATAGAAGAGCTGTCTAAAAATGATATTTCAAAGGCAAGTCTTTAAGACACACACACACCAAGCCCCCAAGGAAGTGATTTCTCTGTATTCTGCAATCTCACAGCACTTGAAAATTCTATATCTGTGCTGCTCATTATCTTAAATGGCATCAAGTTCTTCATATTACCTCACCGGGATGTGGGCCCCTGTGCAAAAGCACACTGCCATAGGTGTGGGGCTAAGTATCCCTCATCTACTAGTTCATATCTAGTAAAGAGGTGCTAAATAAAAAGGTAGATAAGCTAACAGAGTCTCATCATGGTAGCGATTGCATTGCTGGTCTATGCTGTGGTGTTCATGAATTACCCGATAATATCATTTGAAAACATAAGTCAAAACCACCCTGTGGATAACATCCTTGATCTACTCACCTGAAGCAACACTTCAGTCCACAGAATGGGTATAAAGTGCAGCAGTTATGTTAAAATTAGATACAAGAAAGCAGAGCTGGAGATAGCAGTATAAACTGACCTCAAAAGTCCCTGCATGTGTCTCTGTGCTGTGAACCGTGTACACTTCAATGTGGCTGTCTGAGTCCTAGAACAACTGAATGTACTGTAAACATGTGATAAATTAAATCCCTTATTTGTGTCACTACTCATGAGGCAATCCAAGAAAAGAAACCAGGAGGAAAGTATTCTATAATGGCTAAAGGCTGAAGCAGAACAAGTACCAGCCCTGCCCATAACAGAATAATGTAAAGCTGGAGGAGAATCGAGGAGATGAACAAACAAATACCTAGCCCAATGTTTTTCTCTAAATACTTCTTTTGGGCACAGAACAAAACACACAGACATTTTTCTTTTCATTCAAACAAAAATCTCAACTAGAAAAATATTATAAAAAATTGTATAAGATAGACAGACTTCAAGACAGCCAGCTACTTACACATCTCTAAGGGAATGTATCAAAGCCAAACAATGTGTATAAGATAAACTGTGAGGAAAGTCTCTCTTCAAACTAATTGTAGTTCTCATCTTGAGTCTCCCATCTGAACAATGCCACCATCAGCCATCTAGTTATGAGAACAGAGTCCCTTGACATTGCCCCCCCCCTTCTTACCCAGTCTCAATGCTTATCTGTCACCAGGTCTTGTTCGTTTCCTTTCTCGATATACTTTATCCTTCGACTTCGCACCATCTGCTTCAACTTTGTTCCATCCTCTGATCTCAGGCTGCTATCTCACCTTACCCAGACAATTGCAGGAAACTCAACTCATCAGCATATTCTTAATCTCCAACAAAAATGTCCTTCATTGACATAGCCAGAGTGATCTTTTGTAGAAAAACAAATTTTTGTCTCTCTAGTCTATCGAAAATTTCCAGCGATTTCATTCTGCCCCAAGGCTGCAGACCTTAGTCCTGAGCAAGCTACCCACACACCGCACAACTCTGTGTTTATATGTTCATGCCCCTTCCCTTCCTGCAAAGCCTTGAAAACCTGTCTTATCTCCATCTAGACATCGAAGCTGAACCCTACTGCACCACTCAGCCTAATTAGCTATGTCTACTGTTATTATGTTTAAAATATAAATATAAAATTGTTCTTCACCATAGAGTTTCTACTTATAGAATATTACTACTACTCCTCTTGTAGAAGACCTAATATAAGATCAACCCTTTAAAACAGACATAAAAGTATAAAATATTTCAAATGTTTTAAATGGTATGGGGCAAATATTGTATAACGGATCTCTAGAACGTCATTTTGTATAACTGAAATTTTATACTTACTTCATCTTCTTCTGAGCCTACGGCAACCACCACTGTACAAGGTTAGCTATTTGGGAAATGTCAGACATGTGCAATTGTACAGTATTTGTCCATCTGGGACTGGTTCACTTTGTTGTGGAAAGTGTTTGCAAGGTCCATCCACGTTGTTCTTCAGGGTTTCCTTTGCTTTTGAAGCTGAACTGCATTCTCTGTTGAACATGCTTACCACATTTTTAATCCATTTATTTATCAAGGGATATTTAAAATGTTTCCACATCCTGGTTACTGTGAACAGGGCTGCAATAAACATAGGATGCTAATATTTGTTTGAGAACTTGATTTCAACTCTTTGATAATATATCCAGAAGTCAGATTATTAGATTATATTGTAGAATTTTTATTTTATTTTATTTTTGAGGAATCTCCTTAACTTTTTTTTTCCGTGGAATCTGCAACATTCCCTACCCTACCAATTCTACAGCCCTACCAATAAGTCAGACTTCCACTTTCCCAAAACCTTCATCCAACGCTTGTTGGATTTTATTTGATAATAGCCACCATCACAGAGGTGAGGTGATGGCATATTTAATTTGGATTTCTCTAATGGTTATTGACACTGAATATCTTTTCCTGTGCCTGTTAACCAGCTATATGCCTTTGGAGAAATGTCTGTTCAAGTCTTTTGCCCCTATTTTAACCATGTTTGGGGGGAACATTTTTTTGCTTAGCTTTCGTTCCTTTCTTGAAGTCAGGTCCTCATGTATTCAAGCCTGGGCTCAAACATCCTATGCAGTCAGGAATAACCTTGAACTTCAGTACCTGTCTATGTATACACAACTGCACCTGGTTTGTGTGGTGCTAGAGCTCTAAGAATGACTTTGTGTGTTCCAAGCAAACATTCCACCAACTGAGCTATAAACCAGCTGCCAGGATAGGTTTTGTATTGTTTTGATTTTGCATTTTTGTTGTTGTTGTTGTTTCCACCGAGTCAAATTCCTTTTATATCTTAAGCTATGTGGTTTGAAAATATTTTCTCCCATTCTTCAGACCCACCCCCACCCTACCCCACCCGCCATTCCGTTAACTGTTAACTTTACTGTGCCAGGGTTTTTGAATTGCTGTAGTTGCTCTGGTATGCTTAGCTTTTGTTTCCTGGGGTTTTCATATCAACTCCCCCCACAAAAAAGATAATTGCCCAAACCAATGATGTAAACCTTTTCCCCTGGGAAATATTAGTTTCTAGTCTAATGCTTTAATTCTTTAATCCTTTTCTGTGTATAAAGATTCAATATCCGTTTGTGCATGTGTGTTCAGTTTTCCCGATACTCTTGGTGAAGTTAATTAACTCTCTATATTGCAGGTCTTATTTAAAATACGGCTTCTTCATGGAAGCCTCTTCTAATTACACAACATACATACCAAAAAACCCACCCACATCCAGGCTTCCAGCTCTTCACATACTCCCATAGCACCATATATACGTGTTTTGTAGTATTTCTACTAAAATGGTTGACTGTGTGATTATTTAGTATTCTCCTCTCCATTTAAATGTACACTTCTGTTTTTTCCAACTGCATTCTCACTACCTACTCTACTCTACTGTATAATCAAAAGTAATTGTTCCATATGTTTTTGTGTGGCAAATGGTATAATTTTGTTTGGTAACTTTGAACAAATGACAAATCACTTCACTTTCTATTTTGTGAGTCAGATCTAAATGAGTTATATTTCAGTCTTTACATTTCCTTTTTTGGGTGTGGTGGTTTGAATAAAAATGGCCCCCATAGAGTCATAGAGAGTGACATTATTAGAAGGTGTAGCCTTGTTAGAGTAGGAGTGAACTCATGGGAAAAAGTGTGTCACTTGGGGTGTGCTTTGAGATTTCAAGGGCTCAAGCCAGATCCAGTGTCACATTGTCTTCCTGCTGCCTGCTGATCCAGATGTAGAACTTGCAACTACTTCTCCAGCATCATCTCTGTGTGCCATTATGTTTCCTACCTCGATGAAAATGGACTAAGCTTCTGAACCTGTAAGCCAGTCAGAATTAAATGTTTTCCTATATAAGACTTGCTGTGGCCATGGAATCTCTTCACACCAATTGAACACTGACTATGACACTGGATCTAGCTACCCAATATTCACTCACTGGAAAAAAAAATGAATGAATGAGTGAGTGAATGAAAGAAGGAGTAAAGAATATGAGGAAGAAACAATAAAGAGATTAAGCAGGGTGGGCAAAAAGAGCAGTGAGGAACCTGTTCTCAGACCCTTATTTATAAGCTTTAGGTAATCTGATTTGTATTCATCTTCAACCATTAAAATGATTACGGGAATGGGTATGGTTCAGAGATTTGTAGCCTACAAAAAGCCAATCCTCAGTCTTGGTTCCTCACTAAGGTTTAACTGCTCCTGAGGCAAAGTTACTTGATTTCAACAACCCTCGTCCCTTCTTTCTGGTCTTTACCTTTTCTTCCTGCTTCTCCTCCTCCTTGATGCATCTCCTTTATAGACCCTGACACAAGTGTCAGTTCAATGCCACCACCATGCTTTTGCAATATGCAACTTTTACTTTCAATTATCTTAATAGTTAAGCCAAATAGTAGTGTTTTTCCTTTTCCCCATTGCTTCCCACGGAAAGAATATGTTTTCATATATTTTGCCTCCTTAGTAAATTCTTCTAACCAGTTCTGTTAACACGGGTACTTCTTAAAGATTAAAAGTGTCACCTTTACTCCTGAATTTGAGAGCTGAGGGTTAAGTCTAAGCAAAACTACCCCTTTTAATGGAGAGGAAAAGTCTTAGCCTTGTTAATGTCACCATTTATAGACATTAAATAGACATCAGTCATAAATTACTCCTCGTGCACACTAAATTTTGATAATTAATTTCTGTTAAGTGTGAATTTATGTCTTCCTCACCTTTAATCCACTAGTGACTGACAGATGAGCATGGGAATACTTTCCCACGTCCACACACAGGGCATAGGAAAGCATACTTGCTCTGAGAATGGTAAAGTTGTTTACTATGTTGAAATCTCTCCCTGGAGGGGTAGCAGGAAAGGTCATTTAAAGGAGATTTTAAATGTTGACTTAACTTATCACAGAGTATAGGTTTTATAAGTGTCTGTTAGCCAAGAGTCACTAAATATAGCTTCCACCATGGGGTTGTTTTCCTTGGAGCAGTTAGAGGAAAGGTCACCCTCCAGGTCTCAGGGAATGTCAACATGGCCTCCTTCAGTGCAGGAGATGTTACTGTAGAAGAGCCCAGCCACATATGCAGGAGTTCCAGTGACCTTCCTGGAAAACAAGAACAGACAAGAGTGATTTACCATGAGCAAATAGTCCCTAAGCACATAGATCCCAGAGCTAATCAGTTTATGAATGAGAAATTAAAAGAAAAGGATCCTGAAATTCATCAAGTACAAGGATCAGATTCTATCTCAGGAGAGAGCAAAGAAAACAAACGATGTCGATTATATAAACTCAAGTACTGAAGAAAACAAGACTCCCATGGCTGAGATCTCATCTCCTTCTAACATAAATCTATCAGAACATTGAATATCATTCAAAAGACAATCTTGAACCTTCAACTTTCAGTCCAGTCCCCTTTGAGTTTGTTACATTCCATTTAGATCTGGATTAGGTCACCAGTTAAAATGCATTGATCACCAACTCACATATCCCAAATAAATAGTGTCTCAACTGTGAAAACAGAGGACTGAGTAAAACCATGGGGGTAAAGGCTAAAAGGATGAATTTTTTCAAAAATGAGCCGGGCAGTGGTGGCGCACGCCTTTAATCCCAGCACTTGGGAGGCAGAGGCAGGTGGATTTCTGAGTTCGAGGCCAGCCTGGTCTACAGAGTGAGCTCCAGGACAGCCAGGACTACATAGAGAAACCCTGTCTCGAAAAACCAAAAAAAAAAAAAAAAAAAGAAAAAGAAAGAAAGAAAGAAAAGTAAAAATGGTCATCTTGCTGAAGCAAGCTGTAGATTCAATGCAATCCCCATCAAAATTCCAACTCAAGTCTTCACAGAGTTAGAAAGAGAAATTCTCAAATTCATTTGGAATAACAAAAAACACAGGATAATGAAAATTATTCTCAACAATAAAAGAACTTCTGAGGGAATCACCATCCATGACTTCAAACTGTACTACAATAGTGATAAAAATGGCATGGTATTGGTACAGAGACAGGCAAGAAGATCAATGGAATAGAATTGAAGACCCAGAAATGAATCCATACACATGTCACTTGATCTTTGACAAAGGAGCTAAAACCATCCTGTGGAAAAAAGATAGCATTTTCAATAAATGGTGCTGGTTCAACTGGCAGTCAACATGTAGAAGAATGCAAATTGATTCATTCTTATCTCCCTGTATAAAGCTCAAGTCCATGTGGATCAAGGACCTCCACATAAAACTAGATACACTGAAACTAATAGAAGAGAAAGTAGTGCTCAAACACATGAGCACAGGTGAAAAGTTCCTGAACAGAACACTAATGGCTTATGCTCTAAAATCAAGAATTGACAAATGGGACCTCATAAAATTGCAAAGCTTCCGTAAGGCAAAGGACACTGTCAATAGGACAAAACGGCAACCAACAGATTAGGAAATGATCTTTACCAATCCTACATCTGATAGAGGGCTAGTATCCAATATATACAAAGAACTCAAGAAGCTAAGCTCCATAGAACCAAATAACCCTATTTAAAAATGGGGAGCAGAGCTAAATAGAGAATTCTGAACTGAGGAAACTTGAAGGACCAAGAAGCACCTAAAAAAATGTTAAACGTCCTTAGTTATCAAGGAAATGGAAGTCAAACAACCCTGAGATTCCACCTCATACAAGTCAGAATGGCTAAGATCAAAAACTCAGGGTGATAGCAGATGCTGGTAAGGATGTGGAGAAAGAGGAACTTTGCTGGTGGAATTGCAAGCTAGTGCAACCACTCTAGAAATCAGTCTGGCAGATCCTCGGAAAATTGGATATAGTACTACCTGAGGACCCAGCTATACCACTCCAGGGCATATACCCAGAACATGTTCCAACATGTAATAAGGACACGTGTTCCACTATGTTCCTAGCAGCCATATTTATAATATCTAGAAGCTGGAAACAACCCAGATGTCCCTCAACAGAGGAATGGATATAAAAAGTGTGGTACATTTACACAATAAATCAGCTATTAAAAACAATGACTTCATGAAATTTTTAGGCAAATGGATGGAACTTGAAAATATCGTCCTGAGTGAGGCAACTCAGTCACAAAAGAACACACACGGTATGCACTCACTGGTAAGTGGATATTAGCCCAAAAATTTCGGAATACCCAAGATTCAATTCACAGACTATATGAAGCCCAAGAAGGAAGCCCAAAGTGCAGATGCTTCAGTGCTTCTTAGAAGGGTGAACAAAATACTTATAGGAGAAAATATGGAGACAAAGTGTGGAACAGAGACTGAAGAAAAGGCCACCCAGAGACTGCCCCGCCTGGGAATCCACCCCATATACAGTCACCAAACCAGGACGCTATCATGGATGCCAGGAAGTGCTTGCTGACCAGAGCCTGATATGGCTGTCTTCTGAGAGGCTCTGCCAGAGCCTGACAAATACAGAGGGAGATGCTTGCAGCCAGCCATTCGACTGAGCCCAGGGTCCCTGATGAAGGAGTTGGAGAAGGGACTGAAAGAGCTGAGGGGGTTGCAGCCCCATGTGGGGAGCAACAGTTTCAACTGGGCAGACCCCCAGGAACTCCTGAGGACTGGACCACCAACCAAAGAATACATGTGGAGGGACCCATGCCTCCAGCCGTGTATGTGGCAGAGGATGTCCTTGTTGGACATCAGTGGGAGGAGCAGTCCTTGGGTCTGAAGGTGTTCCATGCTCCAGTGTAGGAGAATGCCAGGGCAGGAAGACAGGAGTGGGTTGGTGGGTGGTGGATCACCCTCATAGAGGCAGGTGAGGGGGGTTGGCATAGGGGATTTTCGAAGGGAAGACCTGGAAAGGGGTAAACTATTGAAATGTAAATAAACAAAATATCCAATAAAAAAAAAGGAAAAAAAGAAAAAAGTAGAAGGCTTGGGAATCCACAAGTCCTCCGGGGTCTTTAGAAAGGGCCCAGTCACAGCTGTGTTTACCACAAGTACTAACCACATCACACAGGGTACTCCAGGCACTTCTCTTGGCAATCATTTGAAATGGATATTAAAATCTTCATTCTATTGATCACCAAGTTGAAGCTCACAGAAGTTAGCAAAGTCACCCATGATCACAACAAATGAGGCTAGATCACCATTTGAACCCAGGAACTAACTTCAAAGTCTGTTCTCCCTTGTTAGTGGCTCCCTGCCTCTTATGGGCAAATCATTCTGTTCATATCTGAAGTGCATCAAGGAAAGGTCCCTGTGCTTTTCTGCTGATGTCCCAACTTTCCAGGCAATAAACAAGTCCACAAAAATCCATATTGCTTATGAAATAGGAAGGCTGTAAAAGAAATTGGTTTGAATTAAAAGATCACTAAACTGATGATCTACAAAAGTAAAACATAGATAGACAGATAGATGATAGATAGATGATAGATAGATAGATGATAGATAGATAGATAGATAGATAGATAGATAGATAGATAGATGTATATATATATAGGATACATGCAGATGTATATATATGTAGATGTGTGTATATATGTAGATGTGTTTGCGTGCACACACACACACCAACTCCCTCAAGTGACAGGTACCTGGGATAAAACTTTCATTTAAAGTATACTTATTAAATGAATGAATGTTTAAATGAATTAAATAGTCAGTATGTTGAAATGGACTTGAAATTCAAGATTCATTTCTGTACTGTTAGGGCCACAATTTAGAAGTATCTTAGCCTCTGCTTAATGCGCTACAGAATGAGAATATTTTCAAGGCCTTTCTTATAGATGCATAAACTGATAACATGACCACTCCATGGTATGGTTAAGGCAAAGTTTTTTATTGTAGATATGAAAAAGAGAACAGCCAAAGTTCCCTCCTCTGGAAGAGTCCAGAGCAGAGAGGAAAAAAAAAAGGAGGCTGGTAGGCAAGAAGAGAGACAGAGAGAGAAAGAGATAGAAAGAAAGAGCAGAGCAAAAATAGCAGTGTTATAAGGAGAAAAAGTAGCTGGGGGAAGGGAAGTCCATTAACTGGAGAAGTTTGGGGAGGGGGATGGTGAAAAGAGCCAGGATGCTAGCATAGGCTTTGAAATGTGGACCAGGTACTTGTGATACTGAGGAAGGCTGGAGGCAGGCAGGAGTTTGGCATGCTAGTGGACACAACAGACTCCCATTTGTCCCATTGGATATCATTCCTTTTAGTAGAGAGGAACTGGCTTCACAGGTTCCTGAGAAACACTGGCTTTTATTACTACAAGAAATCATTCTGTAGTCCAGGTTGAGCCTATTTCTGGATGTTTGTACTACACAGTAATTCTGATGAGTAGTAAAGTTTGGAAACCACTATCATAAGAAATAGAAGTTCTTTGTAGATATGGACTATCCTGGTCTTCCTGTTTCTGTGATAAGCAACATGACCAAAAGCAACTTAAGGAGAAAGGGGTTTATCTGGCCTACAGGTTAGAGTCCACTAACAATAGAAACCAAGTGTCATAGTTACTTTTCTGGAGGATTAGAGTGTGTGATGACTGAGCAGAGGTAGCAGGCAATAGACAGCAGACATGACAGAGTAGCCACTGAGCAATCATATTTTAATCCACAAGCAAGAAGCAAAGAACACACTTGAAATGGCACAAGTCTTTTGAGACCTCAAGAAGGCCTCACCTCTTAATCATTCCCAAACAGTTTCACCAACTGGGGACAAGTATTCAAATATATGAATCTATAATGCCCACTTTCATATGAACTGCCATACCAAAGCAGGAACCCAAGGGAAGAACCTGGAGGCTCAAACTGCAGCAGGAATGATAAAAGAACACTGATTACTAGCTTGCTCCTATGGCTTGCCTAGTTTGGTCTCTTTTACACTCCAGAACCACCTGTCCAAGTGTGGCACTGTTCACTAGGGGCTAAGCTCTCCCACATCAATCATTAAACAAGAAATGCTCACACAGACCTGCCCACAGATCAATATGATGGAGGTAGTTTCTCAATTGAGATTCCCCCCTTCTCATATGATTCTAGCTTGTGTCAGGTTGGCAAAAACTAACCATAACACTGATAATGTACTTAGATGGAAACAGTTGTTATAAACCCACTCTCCAATGAACTTTAGACCTTGGAATTCATATCTCCTGGTGGTAAGACAGAGAGAGAAGAGACTGGTCACCCTTATCTCTGCTGCACAATGGTCATTTGTTCCCTAGGAAAAATAACATCCTTCCTGGTTCACCTGGCTAAATAAAAGTTGGTCAAAGTCCAGGAGAATGAGAATTAGGTCCATGTAAGGCATGGAAAAGCTTAACAGCTAGAGAATCCCACTATTGATGAGCTTGTCTTTAGTTACATTATGTCCCATTCTGGAGCCTCCACCCACTCATCCACACACACCAGGTATGCATGTGCAAGGCCTATTCTCAGTCCCTCCCAAGGCATGTCTGTTTGTTTTATTACTCTAGTCATAGTTCACTTTTTGACCCAATCCTCCCCATTTGAAGCCATCAAAGTGCACTTGTGTTGTTGGGGGAAGGAAACTGCCTCCTTTGTTCTCAGATGTCCTCTGTTGTCAAGGTACAGTTGAGTGAGAGCTATTAGGGTGCCAAGAATAACATTATTTAAATTTTAAATAATAAGCTTTTGGGAATGAGGGGTCATACAGCATTCAGACTGCCACTGAATTTTCCCAAGAGAATGATTCATAATCTTTCTAGCTGTTCATCTCTTGTTCAGTGGAGACAAAAATTCCAGAGTTGTCAAGCACTTCAGGAGCAGATTCTTCCATTCGTCTCCCATGATGGTTCTTACCAACACTTTTGGATAAACTAGTCTTCCAAAAGAAAAATAGTTGAAACAGCCATTATTTTCATGTGATTTTGAATGTCACTTGGGAATCACATCACCATGATCCATTTAGGCTTCAATTTCTTCTTTTGTAAATGAGGATAATAGCACCTGCCCTGTCTAGGCTCAAATAACATAAGCCACATAAGAATTTTTTTCATCTACTAAAGCAAAAAATATGCAAGGCATCTTTTATCATTAACAAAGATACTGGGCAAATCATCTTCTACTTATATCATGAATTTTATTTTTATCAAACAATTATATAAGCAATATAGAATATTAAATGAACCACTTTTAAAGACTACGTTTCTTTTTACCTCTCCAGTAGTGAAGAATTCATCTTATGTAATATTTGACATGAGGCACAACCTTAATACCAATATTGAGTGAAGATTTAGAATGTATCCACAGAGATAAGGGCAAATAGTGGCCATTCACTCAAGTATTCAGCATACTCAGTACAGAAGAGGAACCTGACATTTGTTGAATAAACAAAGAGAAGAATAAGCTAAGCTTCTAGAAATCCAGACTTAGAGGTGGTTGGCTTCTCATTCAGCAGACTATGACTTGTGACAGCTTCAACAAGGTTGTATGTGTGCTCCTAGGGTCTCGCTTGATGTTGCTTTCCTGACTCCTGGAACATGTACTTTCTATCAGTTAAAATGAACTCAGGGCTACCTAAGCAAATTAGTTTCTCCAGATGATCAAGCAACCTTTTATCTGTGTTCCAAATCACAGGTGTGTCTACTTAACAGTTAATCCAAATTTGGAGTAGTTTAGATGCACAATATTGCCCACTAATTGGTAGGATTTAAAACAAACAAACAAAAAGAACAAAAAATAAAACTTGGGCTTTACCAAAGAAATACAGGAAACTAGGCTGACAATTTGAAGGAAAACATGGCAGAACTGGATGTTTAGCAACCACCTCCTCCTTGTAGCTACTACGGGACTAAGCCAGGATAGCACAAAGAAAGCTTGCACTGTTTTGAAGTTCTGACTTGCTTCCTTTACTTCCAGAAAACACTGATAAAAAAAAATAGGACAGCAGTTTCCAAATCTGAATAGTGTCATAATCTTGTAAGAAATTTACAAAGACTTGGGTTCTCTGGTCTTCCAGACTGAACTGAAAACCTGTATTTGAAGAAACGTAGTGATTCTTTTTCTTTCTTTCTCTCTCTCTCTCTCTCTCTCTCTCTCTCTCTCTCTCTCTTTCTTTCTTTTGAGAGGAAAGAGTTTATTTCATCTTATATTTTGCAGTACATTATGAATGGTAGTCAGGACAAAAAAATCAAGCATGAACTTGGAGGCAGGCACTGAAGAAGAGGTCATGAAGGAATAGAATTACTAACTTGTATAGACTGATGTTTTAGTCCAGCTGTTCAGGGATTGCACTTACAATAGTAAATCATCAGACAAGAAAATATTCAGTGATCTTTTGCCTACTGGATAATCTGATGGAGACATTTGGATATCTCTGGTGTTTGCTGATCTTGCTGACTCTGGCTATGGCTTGTCCCTTCTGCAAGCCTGTGTGTCAGTACTCCTGGGAGACTAGTTCTCTCTGGGATCAATTTGGGTATGGAGAGCTGTGACACAGGGTCAGCTCCAGGGTGCAGATGGAAACCTGAAGAACCCTGTCCCAGCTCTTCCTTGGTTCCTGATGACTCTGGGCTGGTCCCTCTTAGGCCAGGTATTTGAACAGAAGTGGTCATCTTACCTGTGTTCACAGGTGTACCAACACTCTAGAGACCAGCTCTCTCTTGGCAGTATTTGGGTGTAGAGTGCTGTGGCACAGGATCAGCTCCAGGTGCAGACAGAAAGCGGAATAAGGCATAGTGATTGTTATGGTCTGTCTACCTACCAGCCAGAGATTACTGGTCTACCACACTCAAGGAAATCTGAGTAAAAGAGCCCAGAATAGTGAGGTGCCCAGTGAGGAGGCCAGCCAATGGAAAACTTTTACTCTGAGTCACAGGAACTCATGGTTGTACAGTATAGCAGAGAGAAGAAAAATACTTTTTTATCATTGCTTCTGATGGAAATACAAAACGGAAGGAGGCAAGAGCCCACAAATAAGTCAGAGCTGCACTGGCTCAGTCAGGAGTCACAACATGAAGGAGGAAGCTGGCTTGAGCCTTCCTTTGAGAGTTAAACTGTAGGGGTCCTGGGAGAAAGGCCTAAAGGAAATCAGAGCAGGCAATCCAGGTTCCATGGAAGGACACCACTCTTTTCCTCCTCTCTACCCATGGTCCCCTCTTACCCTCACTGTTGGAAGTCTGTTGAGGGTGGTTGGCACAATATTTGTGTAGTAAATTCTACCACTCTTTCTCTCTCTGGTCACCTTGCTGAACAGTCACCTTGCAAACCCATTGGTTGCCTGTCTTCCCATCCACTTCTCTAAGCATCTCACTGAGCTAATCAATCACCTCTTTTAACTTTAAGGAATGAATAACATTAACTGCCACTTGTAGGGTGCTTACTAAACACTGGTGGTATGGTTTGGGTAGGATCCCAATATCCCATAAGACTCAATTATGACTAAAGTGTTAGTATCCAACATGTACATTTAGATAATGTTTGAATGTTTGGGAGATGGGGTTGAACCATTTATTTGGAAGACCTTAAATTCATAGTAAACATGGTCTTAGGAGGTAGTTCTAGTGCAAATCCAAGGACAACCAAGTCCCTCTTGTTCTTTTCCACTTCATGGCTGAAAATGTGACAATTTGTTTGCATACCAACTACTACTATGACATCCTACTACCCATAGTTCTCACTAGATGCCAACTGAGCAGTGGAACTGCCTCATCCTACACCTCTAAAATTGTGAGGAAAAACACCCTCAATTTATCTTTAAGCAGTCTATGGCAGATATTTTATTATAGTATCAAGAACAAAAAACCTGCCTCGTATAGATGCTTCACATACCTTATCACATATAAACCTTGTGAATCAGCTTTTATCAGTGATCAAACTGTGTTCTAAGAGATATATAATGAGCATAAAATGACAAAACTAGCGTTACTTAAAATTTAAGGGAATCCCTTGATGGTCCCCAAATGATACACGGTGTCAATTGATAGTGACACATAGGATGGGTGAGAAAATGTCACCCTTAGTAAGTGGGACTCCTATATTGCATTCATCTGCTCATGCCTCTTGAATCTGTTATTAAAAAATGCTAGAACTGTGTTGGATGTCAAAGATATTAAGACTAGGTTAAGATCTTGTCTTCAAGGAAGATAAACTAACAAATAGCTCTTTGAAGGGAAGAAGTTGAAGCTTGGTTAAGAAATACACAGGGTTCTATAGAAACATACGGCTCTGAACCCAGCTAGGGGACAGCACAGGTTGATATAGATCACTATTTGTATCTGTTTTCTGAAATTCTCCTATACACTGTACCTACATTCTTGCCCCCTCCCCACACCCCTCAACAAACCAACAGGTCCAGATACATTTTTTATTTGTTTTGTTTTGGCAAAAGGCATGAGTGGAGCTATCTCCATTTTTCCTGTAATTGGTAATAAATCTAGGTCTTATACTTACCCATACTTCATTGCTTATCATTTTTGCTAAATCATCTTTATTCCCACAAAGGAGAGGAAATGTGAATTGTGCACTTTGTCATCTGGAAAAATAGAGCTTACTTATGTGATGTTACATGAAGATGAGAAGAAATAGCTGAAGTAAAATGGTCTTTGATAAGAGACTAGAGACTTAGGACTGGAACTGAACTGAGAAACTCACTCCTGGAGTACATTCTCCAAACTGGCTCATCTGTAGTGGCTCTTTATATTCCCATAACTGCTATTAGAAATGTGTTTTTAAAATGTTAGAGGAAGTGGAATATCTTGAGATGCTTCAAGGGCAAAGAGAGGTGTGACCAACTACTTTCCAGGCAACAAGGACTCCATCCACACTCCCACCTTACAGTGGCTCCTGCTGAGTTTGAACACAGCCAGGCTTGAGTACTGCTCAGAGTTTTTACAATCAGTACTCTATCTTTGGAACCTCAAGATACCCTTGTGTGAAAGCCTCTTACAGTAGTACTCCTTCAAAGCCCATGCTTAAGAAGATGGCATCTTTGATGGTGTCTTAACATTTGTAGCCACTTTTTATTTATTTATTTATTTATTTATTTATTTATTTATTTATTTATTTAATGTGTGAGTATTTTGCTTTCATGTTTGTCTGTGCGACATGTGCATGATTGGTGCCCATGGAAGTCAGAAAAGAGCAAAAAGTACTATTAACCACTGAGCCATCTCTCCAGTCCCTGTACTATGTTTTTGTACTTTGCTTCTCCATGACCACACTACAACAAAAGCCTTCAGAGGCTAGGTTGTAGACTATTTCACAATGCTTCTATTTGTGTAAGTACATTCAGGAAACCATGAGATCCTTTAGTTGTCTTCAATATTGCAAAGCATGACCATAAAGGCTCCTGGGAAGAAATATTCTTTCTATAAGAATTCTTGTTCCCTCATAGGGGACAAGTACTAATATTAACTTTAAAATTTTTATTTTGTTACTTTTTCATCCTTCATTTTTAAATCATCCATCATGAAAAAATATGCTGGCTCTCCTGAAACTCCTCACACCACTAGACTGGCCAGGACAAGATCTTAAATTCCTTTGAAGGAAGCCTCTTCCGACATTGTCACCCAGCTGCAGCTGCAGCCCTTGGGTGCTGGTCTGTCACTTAGCCTACTCTGGCTTCCATTTACCTAGCCATTGCAGTATGCTCCACACAGCAAACCACCACTCTGTGTGGTAATAGATTAAAGTGTCTCTGTTATGCAACCGAGGCCAGACACAGGCCAAGGATCTGATTTCTCAGTTTCCTGCTTTCCAACACACAGATGGTGGTTCACAATTATCTAGAACTCAATTCTTATGCCTCTCTACTAAATTAATTAAAATAAAAGGAATTTAAATTTTTTATTCCTCATTTATATTGGCCACATTCATATACTGAGTATTATGTGTGTCCAGTGGCTACTGCATTGTCTAGACGGGTATAGAACATTTTTCTCATAGTAGCACCGAACTGACTGATTCAATGATATATTACTGAAGGCCCACTGCTATAAGTTTGCTGTAGGAATGGTTCAGCTGGAGCATATAGATACCTGGAACATTCTATGACTTTTCATTCAGATCCCACAGCATCTAAATTAATATCTGTTGTATCATTTTCTTGCAAAATAAATTCATCTCCCATACATATATTTGTCGAGCAATTGCTCTATATTGGCTACTATGCCAGGCAATGAGCCCATGGCTCATTTAAATATAGTCTCTGCCATGAATGAATTTATAGTCCTGCATAGAAAGGAGACAAGAAAAGAAAGAACCACCAAAGTGTTTTCTCTACCTACACTAAATATCTATTGCTTATAGTCCTTAACCTGAAGCAATTACAAACCATCAATAGCCACAACCTAAAACTGCTTCATCTAAAGAGAGTCTGACTTCTGTATTCCAATCTACTCAACAGACCAGAGCAATGTGCATGCTCAGAAGTTTCCTTAGTATCACACAGCCAGCAGAAACAAAATATAGAATTTTCATTGTCCAGATTTTTTTCTGTTCTCTATACTGCCTGTGTGATGGCAGCAACTTCATGATTTGTCTGTACTTACAGAAAGAAATGCCAAATTGTATCTCCAAGCTAGAATAGGAACTTGCATGGATATTGTAGCTGGAAGGTCACATGCCTCCTGTATATAAATGTAGCTAGAAGTAGCAGAGTCCAGCCTGAGCCCTCTCCTCAAGTCCCTTCTTAGGAACTGGCAATGGCTTTCTGGATATGTGATTTTATATCTGAGAACAGAAGTATGTCTGGGAAAGGGGCTATCCTCACATCTTTGTCTACAGAGACTTTCCAAAGCTTGTATTTCTGAGATGCCATATAACTATCCCAAGAGTGTGCTAAGAGCCCTCATAAATTCGATGTGAAGAAGGAGAATGGCAGCCTTACTAATTACACTTCCTGTTCCAACCAGAATCCCGTAGATCCAAGTCTTGAAAATCTCAAACAAATAGAATCAAGAAATACTATGCAGAAGAAAAAAATACTGTCTCGTCCACTAATCAGCCTTAACTGAACACCTTGGGGCTGAATACCCAGCCCTATCCCGAGCTATGCTACCCTCTGTCCTTTACAGTTGATTGAAGAAGGAAGCTGGTTGTCACATAAGCAGTCAGCAAAGAACATATAATATGATGAACATATAATATGATATAATGATGTGTGGGACAGAAAGCCTATGACACATGTGTCTGCTAGGAATTCCTTCTGATACTTATATTGGCGAGAGGAAACCAACTAATATGTGTATATTGAGGGCCATATGTATAAACCCAGAAGTACACACCTGCTTGCAGAAGGCCACAGATCAGTGAAATAGTCATAGGCCCTTAGTGTATTTATATAAAACAATGGTGGCAGAGAAGGAGCCCCCTGGGAGAGATTGACTGTGATTTGGAAGACAGCAGCATTCAGCAGGTAGCAGGCAGAGCATAGTAGACAAAGGCACTGGTGCAAGTCCAGTGTGATAGCCAGAATGAATGTGACTGTGAGAGAGAAGCACCTGGAACATTGCCACAGCAGCCTTGTCTGAGCCTGTGGACAAGCAGCCATGCTTGGTGACGGCAGTTCAAGCCCTGTTTCCAGCATAACTCTGGAGTCAGCCCTTAAGGCTCATCTCCTGCACCTACAAATGAGCTTTCTTGTGCCACTTCCCTTGAACAAGATTATAACAGCAATAAAGCGTCTGATGCTCACTTAGTGCTTTATATGAGCACATATCTGTGCTGAGCCTTTCAAATGCATTCTTGGTTAATCCCACAACATATGAAGTGGCAGCACTGTTTCCTACATAGAAAAAGGCCTCACCCACCATAGCAGGGGGCCATGACTGTGATTCCATGTTGACACATGTATCTACTCAAGTAGTAGCACTCATGAGGACAGAAACCAGAGACTATTCCTATTTGACACCTCAATGTCTAACATGGCAGGCCTGGCACAGAGAGGAATCACTTATGCTTGTGAAATAAACAAGGAGAGACTACCAAATGCACAGGATAGCTCTGGTTCCAGAGACACCAGGCAGATCAACAAAGAAGATCAGAGAAGCTCAGTCATCAGGGACAAGGGCCCTAGAAAGCCAGGATCTAAGAACATCAGGAAGCTGGGACAGGCTGCTGCCTCTGAGCCCTGCCATTTGATGGTGGGATAAAGTCAAATAGCCTCTCTCTGATGCCAGTAAGTGTTGTCCTGAGAACATGGGCAGGTTGGCAAATAGACAGAGTTCAGAACCTGTGCTGGAAGGGAGATAAAGAAATGTCTGAGACAGAAACAAAAATGTTAAAGCAAGTGCAGTGTACCCACTGACAGAGCAGCCACAAGCTTTTAGTAATTAAATAGGGTCCCCTACTTAGCCAGACAGCCCAGTGGTTGTTGGGTCTTAGGACAGTCCAGTGGCTCCCTGGAAAAAGCCAGAGCAGAAGGTAAATACCCAGCTGGGAACTCTCAAACAGCTGCACATTTCAAAAATTGGTAGGTCTCACCCACAGATCCTAACTAAACAATACCACTTAAGTATAAATCAAAATTTTTATTTATTTTTATTTGATTGTATGTTACGTGTATCATTGTTCTGTTTACATGAGTATGCACAGTACATATGTCTGGTGCCTTAGGAGGTCACAAGAGTTATCAAATCCCCCAGAACTATTACAGATGATTGTGAGCTGCCACGTGGGTTCTGGGAACTGAACTTGGGTCCTCTAAAAGAACAAGTGCTCTTAACCACTGAGACACCTCTCCAGCTTCAGAGAAGTTGAAATTTAATTATGAGACTCAGTCATTTTTCAAAGGCTATTTGTCCTATTTTGAGAGCTTTGTTAAAACTAGTTAATATAGCCTGTAGATCCATTGACCAGGCACTGGAAAGCTATAATTTCTCAATGTGGCAGTGAAGGATAAGAGCCCCAGTACTGACTCCTCCATAGGGTGCCATTCCCGCTCTTACCTCAGGACCTCTGGTACTATTTGTGCATACTGACTTCTTCACATGCAGACCAGGACTCTTGAGTACCACTTAGCAAAATTATTTTTCTTACAGATAAATATCAGTCCTAGCACATTTCCCCTCTGCTAGAGTAAATCTTAAATTTAAGATGCTTATATTGCCGTGATACTGGAGAGCAAGGCAAGATGACAAGTTTAAGTGATCTTAAACTACTTAGTGAATTCCAGGCCAGCCTGAACAATTTTGTGGAACCTTGTACCAAAGTTAAAATAAAAAGAAGGCTTGGGAGATAACTCCAAAGAAAAGTGTTTCCCAGTATGCACAGGATTATGGATTCAGTTCTCCCTAACCCTCCTCCTCCAAAACACACACACACACACACACACACACACACACACACACACAAAGTGCTTATCCTTTTGGAGGCATGGAACTGCTAAGTTGTCTTTCTATTTTGTCAGTTTGTAAATCTAGAACTTCTAGAAGTAATTTCCTTAAATCCTTAAAATTACCAGTTGCTAAACAATCCTTCATTTTCCTCAAATACAAAAGAAGTTGATAGAAGTCAGCCAAAAGAAACACTTAAGCTTGTAAAGAGAAACAGGCTGTTATTAAAAGCCACAGTTGCCATTAACAAAGGTGATGTCATAGCTAAATGTCTGGGATCCCTGAAATCCCTGTGGCCAAGGAGGCCAACTACAATCCTTCCAAATCAGTTAACAGTCACCTACCTAATAGTGTTTAGCAAGAGTGACTAGTGAGATTAAAGGTGCACACGTTTACTCTCAGAACTTTGGAGGTAGAGGCAGGCAGATTTCTGTTTGAGACCAGCCTGGTCTACATATAGAGTTCTATGACAGCCAAGGCTACATAGTGAGATATTGTCTTGGAAGAAAAAAAGAAAGAAAGGAAGAAAGGAAGAAAGGAAGGAAGAAAGGAAGAAAGGAAGAAAGGAAGAAAGGAAGAAAGAAAGGAAGGAAGGAAGGAAGGAAGGAAGGAAGGAAGGAAGGAAGAGAGAGAGAAAGGGAGGAAGAAAGAGAGGAAGAAAGAAGGAAGGAAAGAAAGAGGCAGGCAGGAGTAGAGGGGACTGGTCTGCAGGTAAGGTAGTTTCCCACAAAGGAATCTGGGAACTAGTGTGGTGCCCACTGCTTGCAAAGCCATTGGCAAGCACCAGGAATGTATGAAACTGGTAACTGTTAGATCTGAGGCTACAGGCTGATCAGGCCATACCTTTCCGAAGCTTTCAGCTGCTATAGAGGAAATAGCAAGGTTGCTACCAAGAGCCTGTCTGGGAATCTCTAACCCTCCAAAGAATCTTCGGGTATCTGGATGTCATGAGAATGACAGGTGCCTTTGTTATTTTCCCAAGAAAGTTATAGGCTCAGGTTGCCAGAGTCCAGGACAACACAAGACTACCATTAGCAGGCATATGACAAGGAATGTTAGGGTACACCATAACTAAATGCCCCTCTTCTCTGACATCCTCAAAAAGAAAAGCATATTCCTTCCATAATTCCCTCCCCTACCCTACCATCCAGGAATCAGAGACCAAAAGCACAAACCTCCCCACCTCCTCTGAGATTTATAATAAAGGAGCCTCAGCCATAGAAACATATGCATATAAGTAACAATATATGAACTGAATAAGTTGCATTTATATATTTAGGACTAATACACACATATATATATACATACATGCATACATACATATAACACACAAATAGTAACAACTTTTTAAAAAGAGGCTATGAGTTTGAAAGATATATAGGAAGAAGGATATAGGGGAAGGTTTGCAGGGAGGAAAGGGAAGGGGAAATGATGTAATTATAACCTCAAAAACACTTTTAAAATATTTTTTAAATGAGGAGTCCCATTCTGACCCACGGATCTGCTGTCTACCCTACATCCTTGACATGCTGTCTGTCTATAAGTTTACACCATTAATAACTCTTCTAGTAAATCACTTACCCAAAATAACAATCTGTTTCAGTGCCCCTCTGAACCCCACATCTCCAATCATTCAGTAACTGGGGAAAATCTTGGATGAAGAAAAAGACTGGAATTTCATGTGTGGAATACTTTGGATATGTCCCTATGAGTCAGCTTGTCACACAGAGAGTGACTTATCTAAAGTAACCTGTCACAAAGATCAAGTACTTCCCAGAGAAGAACCTTCCAGGGTTGATTTGTACTTACCAATTTATGAATCTAAGAGGAAACCTGTCTCTGGGATCCCTGGCCATCAAAACACATAAAAAGAGTTAATTAAAAAGTGTCAATGAGGCTGAGCAGTGGTGGCACACGCCTTTAATCCCAGTACTTGGGAGGCAGAGGCAGGCGGATTTCTGAGTTCAAGGCCAGCCTGGTCTACAGAGTGAGTTCCAGGACAGCCAGGGCTACACAGAGAAACCCTGTCTTGAACAAACAAACAAACAAACAAACAAAAAACAAACAAACAAACAAAAAAGTGCCAATGATTCTTTTTTTTAATTGGATATTTTATTTACATTTCAGATGTCATTCCCTTTCTCTATTTCTCCCCCACCCAGAGACCCCCTATCCCATCTCCCCCACCCCCCTCCTGCTTCTATGAGGATGTGCCCCTACCCACCCACCCACTCCCACCTCCCTCCCTGGAATTCCCCCACACTGGGCCATCCAGCCTTCATGGGACCAAGGATCTCCTCTCCCACTTATGCCCGACAAGGCCATCCTCCCCTATATATACAGCTGGAGCCATGGGTCCCTCCCTATGTGCTCCCAGGCTGGTGGTTTAGACCCTGGGAGCTCTGGTTGGTTGGTATTGTTGCTCTCCTTGTGGGGCCACAAACCCTTTCAGCTCCTTCAGTCTTCTCTCTAACTCCTCCATTAGAAACCCCATGATCAGTTCAATGGTTAGCTGCGAGCATCCACCTCTGTATATGTCAGGCTCTGGCAGACCTCTAAGGAGACAGCTATATCAGGCTCCTCTTTCCCCAACAATTCTTTTTCTTTGATTAAATTTATTACCATCTAGCCTAAGATAATTATGGCAAAACTACCTTGCCAAGTGTACTCACTGGCTATAATTGAGTGACCTCTACTTTAACCTGCTTGTCTGCATTAACACATCCTTCCCAGAGTGGTTTTAAGTGACTATACAATAAAAGTGTGTATATTCAGCGATAAACTATGGCATACATGTAAAACGGACTGTTAATTTATTGATAAAATTTAGCTGTCAAGTCATGAAAAGGCACAAAACCCTTAACATGCTTAAGTTTACGTGAAAGAAGTTAGTCCAGAAAGCCTGCATATTCTATGATTCCAATTGTATGGCATTCTAAAAATGGTGAATCTGTAAAAATACTCAAAGAAGGTCAGTGGCTGCCAGAGGTTTAGCAAAGCAAAAAGGAATGAACAGGTAAAGCCCATGGGATGTTGTTCAATATTATAAATTTACATAACTATCTTATAGAAGATGGAAGAGGAGGAAAGAGTCTGCTTAAGTGGCTTTGAACAATAATGGAGTTTGTAAGACTAAAGGGAAAGTGTAGTCTATAGTCTAGTATAGTTTATAAAGTTGCTTCCCAACAATACCAACCAATCAGAGATCCCAGGGTCTAAACCACCAACCTGGGAGCACATAGGGAGGAGTGCGTGGCTCCAGCTATATATATAGGGGAGGATGACAGTGTCAGCCATAGGTGGGTGAGGAAGTCCTTGGTCCAGTGAAGGCTGGATGCCCCAGTGTGGGGGGAATCGTGGGAGAGGTGAGAGTGGGAGGGTGGGTGGGGGCACATCCTCATAGAAGCAGGAGGAGGGGGTATGGGATAGGGGGTTCCTGGAGGGGGGAAGGGGATTACATCTGAAATGTAAATAAAATATCCAATAAAAAAAATTAAAAAAAAATAAAGTTGCTTCCCATCATGGTACTAGGTGGGGAGGCATACACAGGAGTGCTGTTCTGTCTGGTTTTCTATGGATCTAAACTTTCTTTTAAAGGCAAGATCTTAGTGAAGTGACTGTCTTTTTCCTTTATCTCATCAGGAGGCATCAAAGCAACCAGCACAAGAAAGCTCCCTTTTAAACAGCAAGGGGTCCATCCCTTTCTTGATGATTTACACCACTCTTGCCATCTACAGTTAAATTTCTGTTTCTTGGCTTCCTGCATGTCTGTTAAGTGTGTTCCTTTCTTCTCCAGGGCATGGCCTTTACACTCGAAGAAAGGCTTCAGCTCGGCATCCACGGCCTGATCCCCCCCTGCTTCCTCAGCCAGGATGTCCAGCTCCTCCGCATCATGAGATACTATGAGAATCAGCAGAGCGACCTGGACAAGTCAGTGCCTGAAATTGTTCTCTGTGCCCAGTCCTGAGGCTGAGCTGCTCTGCTATGTGGATTACAAGTGGGGTTTCTGAATTCTCTGAAGCTAGGAAAAGCTGAGAGTGCAGAGAGACTTCAGATTCTGCTCTTTAAAGGAGTGACAGTCTCCCTAGAGATGAGGGTTACAACAGAAGCACAATTAAAATGAAACCAGATTTGAAGGGTGAACCTGGGAGGCCATCTGAGATATGTCAGAGATAAGTCAGTTCAAGAAGTTTTAATGAAACAATTCAGCAGACAGAATAGGGTTGGAGGGGGGGTTCACTGAGAAGAAGGAGATGAGGCAAAAATGGAGTGGTGAGGATTATTAAGGAATAGTGAGAAGAACAGTGGGGGGGGGGGGAAATGGAGAGGGAATTTCTTGGGAAGGTCTAGATCCTGTGCTGAAGGTCATGAGCAGCAAATAAAAGCAGTGTTCCTTCTGAGTGTTCCTCAGTGGGAACTCAGACACAAAGAGCACCCATCAGAGTCCTTGAGTCAATATTATGTGTTACTAAAGACTATCATCACCCAGGTTAAATCCACTAGTCAGCACCGGATCTAAACACAGCTGGCTCCAGCATCTATGATTTTAATGTCTCTGCCCTGCAGTCCTGAAGTAGCAACATCTAGTTGTCATAAGACTAATTATAGACTGAGTGAAACCTACCTTCCTGTACTAGATAACTCAAGTTACTTTGCCCATCCTTGTCTTTCACTTGCATAACTGTGCCAATGGAATGTGACTCATTGGGTTTCATAAGAACTAAATGCATGTCTTCATAATGTGCTTAGATGATGCCTGGGACATAGTAAGCCCTGTATAAGTTTGTCGAACAAATGTGTTGACTTGTTATGGGCTCTAGTGAACATATAGGAAGAAGATAAAGGCTCTCTATAGAGCTAAATGGCTAGAACTTGGTCTAGGGGTATGACAGCCATTGTTAAGGCCTAGTTAAAATGTTAAGGCCTAGGTAACTCTTACCTCTCTAACCTGCCATTTTGTGCTGTTACTAATATCATAAGAAAACTTTCTCATATGCTGTTACTGATGTTACTAGGATGTTCTGTACTTTGGTGTTCTTGAAAACCAACCACAATAGAAGTAATCTAGAACTGCTTTGTATAGTTAACCACAATAAGCTTAGACCCAAACCAACCACTCAGCAGCACTCCCTGCACCTACGTATGAGCTTTTATGGTTTCTTGCCTTTATAAGCTGCTCCTGGGATGGACCCCAACATAAGGGAGACACCTACACGAATATAAGAAGCTATTTGGAATAAGACTTCCATTTTGAGTAGGGGTTGAGTAGTAATTCCCAAGACCTCTCTGAGAACTGGCATCCTACTTGGCAGAAAGAAACGTTTATGTAGATAACTGATATCCTGGTTGGCAAGTTAAGACATGCCATATTAGTTGAAGCAAGTTACCTGTTACAGTTGAATATCCCAACTGATAGAAACAGGATAAGTGTACAACAAAGACATGTTCCTAAGGAAATACCCTATCCCTAAATCCTGATTGGTGGAATAACTTGGCACAGATGTTTACGGATTTTAGGCTTAAAAGCCCTGTAGGATCTTAACTCAATGTTACAGCCAGCTCCAGAGTCTGGTCTATGGCCCTGATCGATCAGTCTTTGGATGTACAATCAACCATCCATTTTTGACTGAGACAGGTATACGAGTAAGTAGTTTGTGTGGTGATTCCAAGACCGCAACAGCCATGAACGGCAGAGTCAGAAGCACATGAGGCTCTGGTACCTGCTTGCTAGTACCTGCTGTCTCCTCCAATCCATTCATAACTTCTGAGAAGCAGTTAACAAGCATGCCCCTGCCCATATCATGTCCCCACCCCTAAAACACTAAATTCCAGGGATATTACTCACATTAATTCCAAAGCCATTTTATCACCAGGTCAGAAATTGTCTCCATTTTGTTCCTCCCTACTCACACTTGGTCTAGCCACACCATCTTGAAGAGCAAACCAGAGGTTACACAAGAGATTCTACTAGTAAACTGATACACACCTAAACTTCAAACAATCAGAAACTCTTCTTATGTTGGGTTTACCAAAAAGAATGAGAGTTCAAAGAGAAATGTTTGCTTAAAATATGAAATTGTAAAAGCTAAAATCTGTAATGCTCACCTTCTCAATTCTTTCCAACTCAATGGGCCTTACTTACTTGCCTAAAATAATGCTATATGGCCAGGAAGTAATGAATGTGCATATCTCTGAAAGCTCCAGGGACTTGCTTATGGCACAGAGCAAGTAGGGACTTTCATACACTATCAAGAGACCCTCATTTCAGCAGGTGATTGGAAGACAGTCTAAGAAGGCTTTCCAGCTACAAGGACTGTGTTATGCTGGTAAATATTCTGTAGGGGAGGGGAATAGAATGTAGAACTGGAGAAAAATGTACACAAATGGCTAGGGAAATGGAGTGCCCTATACCGGGAGTGGGTTGAGGTGATGGCTACCCCTGAATGTAAATCCTCCCTGGAGCAAAGTCTTCATTTTTAAGCACAGTGACATTTTCCAGGGTCTGCCAAGGAGCTGCACTGGTGTTCCTGGAATCAACTGGCTTCTTTCCTTTGCAAGGTACATCATTCTCATGACTCTCCAAGACCGCAATGAGAAGCTTTTCTACCGGGTGCTGACCTCAGACGTAGAGAAGTTCATGCCCATTGTGTACACACCCACTGTGGGACTGGCCTGTCAGCACTATGGCCTCACCTTCCGCCGACCTCGGTGAGTACCTATGATGGGGGTCAGGGAGGAGCTGGCCCATGGAGGGCAAGAAATTGTTTCCAGTATCCTTGCATCTTGGGACCTTGAGAGGCTACCTTAGAGTCAGCAGCCCAACAAGAGACATCTGATTTTACATATGCTCAGTGAAATAAAACCATCAACATAGAAATGAGCTGGGAGAGTAATTAGCAAGAGGATACTGAATCTTCACCACCTCCAAATGATAAATGCTTGAAATCTCGGCCTGAGAAGTGGTTCCCATTGGTTTCACATTCTCCACCTGTCGTCTCTATATGTCCTCTCCCCTTTTCTGCCCATCTCCAGCATACCTACAGACCTGCAGGGATATTTGAGGACAATGAATAGTACTGAACACCAAACGCATACTCTCGTTAGCCTTTAAATGAGTATACATCCATTTGGAGTTGACTTTAGATTCTGTATAAATTGTCACTTTATTAGGCAAAGAATATGGTATTCCATTTTCTCCTAAAGCTAAAGGACTTGAGAGGAGCTTTTGCATTCATTTTTAGCACTAGAAAAATATGTATGTATGAATTTATTTGTGCCAGAAAAATAGATCTCAGTGCAAGGTGCCTGATTATTGTGACTACATAGTTTTTGCATTAATAATAAAAGTGTCTAGATATGTTATATATAATAGAACATTGTAGAAAAGCAATTAATACTGTGAAGAATACTAAAACATGTGTAATTTACATTTATAGAGTAGTTTTGAATCAAATTTCTTGCTTTGTTTTCATTTGTATGGCTTAGTATTTATTCATTCATTCATTCATTCATTTTGGGTTTTCAAGACAAGGTTTCTTTGCGTAGCTCTGGCATCCTGACACTTGTAGTGTAGACCAGGCTGCCCTTGAACTCAGAGAGATGCCTGCCTTTGCCTTCCACATGCTGAGAGTAAAGGCATGTGCCATGCTCCCAACCTTCCATGGCTTAGCTTTTAAAGGCAGGTTCTGCTGTAACCCAGGCTGGCCTAAAAACTCACAATGTAGCAAAGCTATCTGGAATATTTTACTCCACCCCCTGGGATCACAGGAGTGTTCTACCACACTTACCTACAATCCACTTTTCTCTTTAAATCATCTTTTATATGCAGAACATGTAATAATGTATCTATGACAGTTTTTGTTCATTTGTGCTGGGCTGTGAAAGATGAATGTAAAGAATTGGAATTTTAAGAAATTGCCTATATGGAATGTTGTACCCTAAGTGAGACATCTATTATCAACTGCTTCAAAGCTCAGGAATCTTCAGAGGAGGGAATGGAAAGAATAGAGCCAGAAGCTTGGGAGGAGGCTGCAGAAAAGCATCTTCTGGACCTGACAGGGACATCTCATTCATGAACTCACTATCGCTGCAGTTACCTGCACAAGGGGCCATCACCTTGTCTAATACATGAGGAAGGAGCTCAGGAGGCTCCCACCTTCAATGGGGGACTATGGACAGGTAATGGGTACTGGCAGAGAGGGTGCCATTTTCTTCAGTGGTGAAGACACCAATAGGTTGCTCATATTTCAATAAATAACCCCAACTAGTGAACATGCAAACAACTTTAATTAAACTCGATTAGTCAAAAAAAGACATCAGTAGGGGTTTCAAAAAAGAGTGACAAATGAGAACAATGGGGATGAAAGGAGCAAAAATTCAGAATATCCACATATGAAACAGTTAAAGAATTAAAAAATGGAAATGAAAAAAATAGCTAAGTTGGGAAGCATATGGGACCCATGGAACCAACAGAAAACTAATTAGGGTTAGGAATGCACAGAACTTGGAAGCACTCCAATCACTAAGATGACTAGATCCTCCTAGGTCAGCAGACAGTATTCAGGGGGTAACACGAGGAAGGCTGGTGATAATCTTGTTTGAATTGACAACAGGACTGCTCCATGGTATTGTTAGAATGTATGACATCTAGCTCCTTATAGTGGTAACAGGAGGTTCGAAGACCTGAGTAAAATCAATGAAGATTTTCTGCCCCAAAATGGAGTATTTGTCACATGATCAAGGCAGTTGGACTGATGGGGTGCTGTTTCTGGCTCAGGAGTCATCAGTGGACAGAGTAGAGGGAGCAAGATAAGGCTCACAGTGTGCAGAAACAAGATCCTGAAACCACTTCCACCAAAAAAGAAACAGGCCACCTCTAGGTGTAGATAGAGGGGGTTCTACAGCTGTGGACACAGCATGGAAAAAAAGATAGGCAACAACACCAGCAAGGAAGCCAAAGATGAGCTGAAATGTGGGGAAAACCAAAACTATAAGGCCAGATACTATCCCCAAATCTTTATACATCCTATTCAATTAGTATCACGCCCTCAGGAGGTAGGTACTGTTATCTTCTGCAGGATGAGGAAGCTGAAGCTCAGAGAAGTAAGTTACCCAAAGTCACACAGCAAAGCCAGGACTCTACCAATGTTCTCTGAACTGAGTGTGAGCAGGAACCTTCCATGCTCACTACACTCCCTTAGAGTTCAGGATGAGGCACACATGCTAGATATGCAGGGCTGGGCACCATTTCAATTCTAAGAACGATTGACTGCCAAAGGTCTAGGTGAAGATTACCAAATGCCACTTCTGAGCCTCTCCCCAGAGGAAGGATCTAGTCAGGCCCTTGGCCTGCAGCTAGCTGAGGCTGAGACAGGTTCAGGCAGATCAAACTGTCTTTTTGCATTAGTCCCTCACACCTAGTACAGTGTGTTTCTCACTAACCCTTCTTCAGATGACTACCCAATTAAGTGATTTGACATGTGGCATTCCAAGATGTTGCTCTAGGTTTCCATTTGGCCTCTTTCCAGGGGTTAATTTCATGCCTGCCTTGCTCCCAAGGGATAGGAGACTGGGTTCTGCCTCATCTGAAGCACTGGCCTAGGATGGCTTTAAAGATTAACATCTAAGGGAAGGACAGCCCCAGGGCCAAGAGGAGGAGAGCCAGGCTCTCTCAGTTTCTGAAATGATAAACCTTCCTGCCAGGTTGCTGTTAACAGAGAAGTGCTCTGTAGAAGTGCCTGCTCCCCTACCAAAGCTAATTTGGTCCAAAAAACACTAGAATTGAGGCTGTAACCCTAAAATTGAGCCTCCAGCACACCTTGGCTCTGCATCACCTCAGAGCCTAGAAGGAGATACCAAAGTATCTTGGGGTACCTAAGAATCTTGAGTAGCTCTTCACAACAGAGTAACTATACCTTATCCCTTCATTCCTTTCTCCTGGTACAGCCTCTGCATGTGCTTCCATAGATCTGACTGGCAGGGGCACCCACTAATGGTTACTAAGAAGTGAAAGCCAAGGTAACGTTGGGTAGAAGCCAGGACAGATTCCAAAAGACCTGTATCAAGAGGAAGTCAATATGATAGCCAGGGTCCATGCTCTTTTCCCAAGCTTCCTATCCTTTACCCAAACTGTCTGCACCTTGCTCATTCTGTTAGGCTCCAGATGGCACACACACAACTGTGGATATAGCATTTTGGGTCTCAGTGTGCTGCTTAAGCTGTGTGAATAAACAGAGATGTTCATGAAAAAGTTATTCATGGTACCTGTTTAAGATGGTGAGAGAGACTTCATGCATGTGGGGGACATTGTCATAGGTATAGGGACCACTGTGCAGATTTTTGCTCTAAGGAAAAAGGTTGGACTCAGTTCTAACAATGAAAAATGGAAATTATAAGCAAGAAGTTGGGGTGGTAATAAAATTTCAGGGTGGTCAGGCATCAAAGGTAGAAAACTTTTGCTAAAGAAACTTGGCAGGATTCTTGCTCAGAGTGAGGTCTTCAAGGACAGAGAATGTAGACCACTGCCTGGCCTATCAGAAAAGACCTAAGAGCCTGAAAAAAGGTTTGGTCAAAGGAGAATCTATCAGAGAATTGGACTATGGGAAGTTGAAAGGGCTCAGACTTTAAACGTAGGCAATATTGGCCTTAAATTTCAAGTCCTGATGATTTCAATAATTAGCATAGCAGTCCCCTTACCCCCTCCCTCAACTTGGCCTTTTCTGTATGAAATAGGAGCAATGCTTATGCTGACTGAAGCTGTCAAGATTCCATATGAAAAGGGCTTGGTCCTACAAGGTGCCAGAAGCTCCCTGGTTCACCATTCCTAGGATATGGTATCTGACTCAGTCACCCTGCCTGTGCTGGCTTGGTGGTGGAAGCATAAGCTGAAAAGAGACCTATCCTCTTCAACATGCTTTGGTCACGGTGTTTCTTCACAGTGTCCTAACTATGACATTGCTCAAGAACATGGGTTTCTCAGTCCTCTGAAATGGTGCCATTCTTCATTGTTTGGTCCAGTTCCTATATTATCTGTAATTTCTTTAAGTAATTCTTTAGTGAGTACCTACAAGGAGTAGAGGGGGAAAGTGTGCTGAATATTAAAAAAAAAAAAACCCACAGGCTAGTTGGATGCTCTATGGAAAACATCTGAAGAATTATTTGGATTTGGAAAAAGATAACATCCCTTAGTCCTGAACCAAGCCACCATCTTTTTCTGTAAACAGATATATTGCTGCACCCAGGCCACTATTGTATACATAGAGGATATTAACATCTGTCATTTATTTAATGCTTACAATGTCTGTGATTGGGCCCTAGCCTAGGACCTCCCACAAAACTCTTGTTATTTTACTGAGAAGGAAACTGGAACTAGTCTGTACAAAATCTTACAGCTAACTCAGCTCTCTATACTTTTTGTAAATGTGCAGTCCAGCTTCTTATGGCCCTGGCAAGCATGATGCTTGATAGATAAGCACCTGCCTTCTTATAAACGCCCTTCTGTGATAGACTTGCACATAAGAGAGGCACACACACACACACACACACACACACACACACACAGTGTAAGGGGAATTATGCCCTGTGCACAGAGCAGTGGGGAACAGAGTCCACAGGAATGTCAGCCCCAGCTTCCACCATAATAATAACCAGACATCCCTGGAACCTAGCTCCCCCACATCCAAGCCTGCATTACAGAACTGCCCCTCAGAGGCGTGTTGTGAAGGTCAGAGGGCCTAAATGCTTTATTGATGATAAAGTTTCCCATTAATGTAAAGGGACATTCTTTTTGGCGTCTCCTTCCTTACTCCAATCCCCATAAAAAGCCGTGGCTAAGTTTCACTCACCTTGCAGTCTCCTGCTTGCTCCTCTATATGTCTAATGAGCCTCATTTTCTTGCACTGGAATATTTTTATCCTCACACACACAAAGAAAACCTCTGGAACACAAATCATATGTTTCTGCCTCCCAAATGTGCACTGGAGTCCATTTCTAGCCAAACTCAGAAACCAGGTGCCAACATCCTGAACAAAGTCAGTATGGAAAACAACAACAAATATATTCCAGCAAATGAGGAGAACCCTATACCCAGGACACAGTCTTTCAGCATATCAAAATCTGGATTTAAACCCAATTGTCAGTTTTGAGTCACACACACACACACACACGCACGCAACCCTAGCACAACCAGAAGAAGGCAGGCAGAAAACAAGGATTAACATCATCAGACCCACCTCATCTATATCCCCAGGGTGTTAAAGTATCAATTCCTTTTGCCAAGACTGTTCCATACCCTATTCCACCCATATTCCTCTGCCAAACCATTTCAGCTGCACTGCTGAAGTGGCTTCCTGAAGAACAGGTAGGATCTGCCCCTAAGTCTCCTTGGTTTCTTCTTTAGTCTTCCTGGCTTTTTGTTTTGGACTAGAAGCCTTTAGGTCTTGGTTCTTCACGTATGGTCCCTTCCAGGCTGCATACCCTAGAACAAGTCAATTCACTCAATTGGATAAAAGTGGCAGGGTTAGCCTACATGGCTACTAAAATGTCTCCCAATTCTAAAAATGTATGATCTAATTAATGAAACTCTATAATCAAGTTAGTGATGAGATCTTGAAGTAAGCCATAGTCTACACTATGTGACTGAGATTAATTTTTCTCACCTGTGAAATTAAGAAGCGTATATCTGTCCAGCAGTTCTCATTCCTGGGAGCACATTAAAAAACATCTGGGGAGCATTCATTAAAATCCTTGAGTTAGGAAAAGGCTCTTAGATTTTCAAAAGCTCTCCAGTGGTTCTAACAGAAGTCACAGCTGCAAACCACCAAGCTGGGTGATTCCTTCCAACTAGAGCTACTGTGACTCTTACAGAGACAATAGCCTGTGTCTCATATTTTGCAAGCCATCCCAGCCTAGAAGTATAGTTGGAGATTAAGGTAACAGTATAACAAAATATATCTCCAACTGTTAATCTCCACAGCTAACTTCTCTTGGGTCTCACTCACAGGGTTGCTGGGCCAGAGGGGGTCATTTCTCTCCCAAGATACACTGGCTTTCTTCTGACTCACCTATGTAATCGCCCACCTTGTAGAGTCAGAGATGCCCACTCATCGGATGTCAGCAATTGTACAGTAGCAAACAACATATTCAAGGTGAATCATTTGAGCAAACACATGGCTGGTGTGGCCTAGGTCAAAAGATGAAATGAACCAATGAATGTTCTTTCCGTGAGTCTGATGTGGAAAAAATTATATAAAAAGCACTTTATAGTTTGGAAGCTAAATGAAGATAGAAAGGATGTTATGGTTCAGATTTTAGAGTAGGGTCATGGTAAGTAAATCAAAAAAATATACTAGCTATAAAGGAACACAAAATAGAGCAGTGGGTGAAGGGTCCCAGAAAGAGAACAGGGCAGATGTCATGACAGGGACTGGTCTCTAGGGCTGCCTGAGTGGATGACAGTTTCCAGACTAGTTTCTGTTCACAAATGTACAATGCAGACTCTTTCTCCAGAGGAAACTTCAGTGAACCTCTGCTGTGAGAAATCAGAAGAGTCCAACTGTAAACAAAATCACATAGATCCGATGCCCTTGTTAGATTAGCTGGCACTGACATTAAAGTGAGGTGTCTCCAACTCTAGCATGCATGAAAACTATCTGGAGGACTTGTTCAGACACACATTCCACATGTCTGGGAAGGGGCCAGAAAATGTCCAGACCTAACAAGGACCAGAGATTCCGCTGCTAGACTCACTGGGCTAAGGGAGGTGAAAGGCAGGCAGCTCACAGCAAAACGAATAGAGATCATTTGAAGGATGTGGGAGTAGTTACTTCCAGGCCCCCACTGCACATTAGGAGGAAGGTCATGTGACCTTCTGTAACTCTCCCACCCCTTCTTTGACCTGAATTTCTTCGTTTATACGATAAGGAGTTTCACTAGGAATTTCAAGTGTTAATTCTGACCCTGCCAATCTCCAATTTGTGCAGTCAAACTATAAAGTTACCACTGAAGTTTCTGGTATTTAAGATAGGAATGAAAAGGTAGAGAAAAACACATTCTTTTCATTTTCTGACAAGAAAAGGCTCAAGGGCTTATCTGCAGATGTGTCAGTTTTTGCTCTGATTCACAAGTGGGCACTTTTCCAGACAGACCAGCTGGGCAGTCGGGATTGTTAAGAATGGTTTGGTACTGTGCCTTGGAAATCCCTGCTGGAATGGATATAAGACAAGAGGAGCCCCTCAAAAGGATATTATTCAGCTATTATTTAACACAAAACCTACAAGGAGTGGATTAAATAGTTCTTCAATCCCATGTTCCTGAAGGAGGAGACAGAGAACATTTACCATGTGCCTCAATTACATGGCTTTCAATTATGGAGAGAATTGTCAAATCCTATTTAGAGATTTCAGGATTTACATTGTTAATAGTGACAACACACTTGTATGTTACATGCCTAGGACTTTCACCTCTAAAGGAGCAGTTTGCTCTGTGGACAGGGTGAAAGACACTTCTTAGCCATATGTGAGTTTGAGCATAGGAGACTGGGAGGAGAGGTGAGCATCATTGAGGAGTCCCATGGATACACAAAGATTATATTCTCTTTCCTTAAGCTGGAGACAGATGACCTTTATTAAGTAGAACGGGATGTTCTGAGTTTGACTTCCTTTAGCCAAAGGCACATTTCCCTGACCATTTAAACAAAACTGATTTTGTTCCTCTTTTACTGGCTCTGTCCTTTTCCTCCTTTGTCTCTGGCAATCCAAGTCATGGTGATCAAAGAGTTATTGTGGGGGGGAATTTCCTCAGTCAAACCAGGAAATACGTTCATACAAGCAAGAGTTGAGCAGACCTTTCTTCGAGCAACCTTGATCTGCCATTGACCTGTAAAATGTGCTAAAGGCTGTTTTGACTCACACTAAGTGTATTCCCAAAGGAGTCTCAAGGAGTACAAATTCTCTGGAAGGTTCTAGGATAGAGGACGACTAACCAATTATTGGCATAATACTTTTTTAAAAAAAAAGGCAAACGTTGACTTGCCATAAAGAGACCCCTCTTACTGAGCCCACCCCCAAAGCTACAATAATTATTATTGTTGTTGTTATATTATTATTATTATTATTATTCCTATGCAGATCACTGGAAATACCCATGTCTTGCTGGGTAGCATTGAAAACTTTCTGAACGTGTTTCTTAGAGACTCTTAGGCTATCATTTGTTAAACCAATAAGGATCAGAAGTAAGGAAGGGTAGGTAATGTTGAAAATGGAAGGAGTGCACCAAGAAGGGCAAATCTAATGTTCTAGAGACAAAAACAAAACTCAAGACCTGCAATGACTGATCTTGGCTGTCAGCTTAACACACTGGAATCTCAGCCAAAGAACTGCCTCAATCAGATTGGCATGTGGAATGTCTGTGGGGCATTTTCTTGATGTTGGGGACCCAGCCCACTGTGGGCAGTACCATCCCTAAGCAGGTGGGCCTAGATATATGAGAAAAGGAGCTGAAAAAGAGTCTAGAAACAATCCCAGGAAGCAGCTTTTCTCCATGCTTTCTACCTTGGCCCCTGCTTGAGTTCCTGCCCTTCAGTGCTTCAGTGAGGGACTGTGAAATAAATCTTTTCTCCCTGTCTTACTTTGCTTTCTATTGCTGTGATTTGAAAAATTGACCAAAAGCAATTTGGGAATGAAAACGTTTATTTTTCTTATAAGTCTCATGTCATATTCTGTCACTGAGGGAAGTCAGGGCAGGAACCTGGAGGCAAGATCTGAAGCAGAAGCTGTAGAGAAATACTGCTTTCTAGCTTATTCTCGGTAGCATGCTCAGCCTGGTTTCTTATAGCACCCAGGACCACCAGCCCAGGAGTGGCACCACCCACAGTGATCCAGGCCCTCCACATCAATCATCGTCTTGACCAGAGGCCCATCTAGTAGGAGCATTTTCTCAAATGGCATTACCTCTTCCCAAATGACTCTGGCTGGTGACAAGCTGACATAAAATCAGGCAGCACAACTCCCCCTAGGTTGCTTTTGGTCATGGTGTTTATCACAATAACAGAAAAGCAAACTAGAGCAGGCCCAGATGTGATACCTCCAGCATTGTGCAAAAGGGCCCTGAAGTAGAAAAATTGCTAAACTAGAAGGATAAAAAGAAATGCTGGGGTCAAAACCCCCAAAAAGAAACAGGGAAAGGTGGGAAAGGGAGAGGGACAGGAAGGAAAGAGAAAACAAGAGAGGAGGGGAGAAGAGAGGAGAGGAGAGGAGAGGAGAGGAGAGGAGAGGAGAGGAGAGGAGAGGGAGACAGAGAGGGGGGAGGGAGAACTCTCCTGGTGAAATTCAACAATCATTGACTAAGCATCATCTTTATGATCAGTCACCATAAACACATAAAGTTCCAAATGAAATAAGGATGTTTGTTCATGGATGATTCCTGGTCTATGTTCTTAAAAATTTTACAGCCCAACTAAGAATGATCCTAAGGCCATATAAACCAATAAATAATGTATGGCTTGGATTATCTAGTTTACTAGACACTAGTAGTTAGATAATTCATAATGGTAAGGAAATCTGTGTATTATTGTTTCTAGATCTAAGCCTAGAAAGGATTTTGGTGTACTTTGGTGAGATGGCCCAGCATAGGTCATGCATACAAAGAATTAATGGATGTGTTTCAAGGAGGTATATCTGTACACGCAAGGCATGTGGCCAGAACAAGTTGAGCTTTGCTGGCTGCCTCGTCTTCCTTCTTAACATCGCCAAGTTTCCCATTTGTCTCTCATCCTCTAAATTGTTGACAACATTCAAGGTGCCTTAGCCCTTCCAGCACCAAGCAATGGTGACTAATTATTCTCAGGTTATCCTAATAGTCTAGCCTGGTCCCTTACCGGTGATTGAACCCAGATCAAAAATAATTTAAGTGATCTGCCAGAGGATTTGGGGAGATATTTTTTTTTACTTCAGAATAGTCTCTAGACATTTCTAGACTTCCCACAACTGTCTGGGACATCTGAAATGACTGCAACAGTAATTTCACAGCCCTGACAAATGCAGCCCACCATCCAGACCATAATGCCAGGTATGGCAAGGTAGAAACATGGACAGTCCAGTCTACAGCAACGAAATAAATCCTGAAGGGATATACCTCTGGACTTCTTGTTATGTAAAGTAAATATTCTCTACTCGGCTAGTTAGATCTAAGGTCTCTGTTCTCCAGTTGAAAATAATTCCCCTTCCTGAAGGGATGCGTGCATTCCCCCTGACAAGTGGCAGTAGCGCCTACCTCTTTCTACAGAGCATCCAGTGCTCCAGGTAACCTCCTAAGCACTTCACTCATTCAAATCCCACAGTATTTCCTATGGAATGCCTTCCATTTGTTTTTAAACTCCCATTAGTCCTAGATTCCTAAAATGCAATGTTTCTGAATCATGTGTGTTCTTAAAGATATGGTCAACTCCCTCTGTCCCTAACAACAGCAAAGCAAACACATTCCTAGAACAAGTATCTACAGGAGTCCATGTATATGCATTTCAGGCTGCTGATCCTTAGAGTGAGACAGGGTAGGGTAGGGCTGTGAATTACAGTGTCAAGTTAAGGTGCTTGGTTATACAGCCTCAGAAAGAAAGCCCAGGGGTCTTCACGCCTACAAAGAAAGAGCCTTTCAGGCACATAGCAAGAATACTATAAGTACTTCATGGACCCTCTGCTCCCACACCTAATTGGAATCAGCTTATTTAACAGCCTTTACTTTTTAAGATCCACATTCAGCCAACATAAACCTCACCTATGTGCCCCCTGCAGCCCATTCCAAATACTGTCAAACAACTTCCTTCTGGAGGAGGGGAGTCCAAGAGAGAGTGTGGAATTAGCCTCCTAAGGGACCTTTGAATAGAAGACTCAGATCTCTCCAGGAAGCAAGCAATAGGTGGGACCCTGCCTATGAACAAATTGGTTGGAACTGATTAGCTCTTAGAAGCCCTTTGAGCTCTGCATTTCTGTAGCTTCGCATCCCTGCATAGCGTACAATGGCAGGATCACAGATCTATAAATCAATCCACTCAAACCAAGACTAAGAGAGTCAGTGGCACTCTGATTATCAATGGTGCAAGTCATATTTATTCTGTGTAAAGACATGATTGTTCTTTTAACATAACATTTTTATTCATTCTCTGAGATTTCCATATCATGCACCCCAATTAGACTCATTTCTCTGTACTTCCATGTCCACTCCTCAACTCTTCTGACATTGCCTTCACAAAAAAAGTAAAAATAAGTGTGTGTGTGTGTGTGTGTGTGTGTGTGTGTGTGCGATATTTAGAAAACGGTGCCCAGTCCAGCTTGTTCCTAGGCAGCCACCATGTTCCCACTGCTCCTCTGCTCTGATGGGGCTCCGGCTAGCTAGATGCGCAGGCCCTGGCACCCACGAGATACCAGCGTGGGGGATGGCTCTACCAATCCACCACATTGTATCCACAGAGCTCAGCTGAACCACAGACAATATCTGCTATCCTCGCAGTACCCAGTAGAAATGAGACTCTTAAAGCTTAATGATTATCTAAAGGATTTATATATTTAGAAATGCTCAGTTAACAAGATGCCCACACAATTAGAGTTATTACCCAATATCTAACCTTTTGATAGAAGTTGCTACCCAGGACAGTTTTCAACTCACCCATGGTTCTCCATGGCTGCTGATAGCCTCCTTCTTCTCCTTTCCTTCTTCTATTTCTCCCCTCCCCTTCCTCTCTTTCTCCCAGTTCCACCTCCTCTTCTATTCTTCTACTGCCTAATCACCAATCACTAATCATTGTATTCACTGTGAATACAATGTAGCAGAATAAGTATCCTGATATATATATATATATATATATATATATATATATATATATATTTCCAGTTTGTGTTATCTCTATACTCACTTGTACATGATTAAACTCTCAGTGGCATGTCCTATAAATAGAGCTGAGCCTTCACCTCATGCACCCTTGCTAGAAGACATCAATTGTAGAGTGCTAGACCTCAGCATGCTATCATACCTCTTAAGAGTTCTCTTTTGTGACTTCCTTCTAGTCTATAACTCTGGGAGTTGAGTGAGACAGAGGGTAAGGGTTGTCACAGAAGCCTTCCAGGCCCCTTCTCAACTATGCGTCTGCCGATCAAAGCCAAAGTAACCTCCTTATTCTTCACAATCAGCAGGACCATATATCATAGGCCTCCACAAGGTTTCTGGTGACAGCACAGACCTTGAACACAACTCCTTTTGGCCTGAAGCTATGCAATAGGATCATGGACCCAGACAAGGCCCTTGGAAGCAGCTTGATCCATGGACATCAATGTGGCCTGCACAGCACAGGTCACTCAGATATGAACCCCACCAAGTAGCATGATCCACAGACATTCACATGGCCACAGGCCACAGACATCAACACAGACCTTGGCTGTAGTAGGACCACAGATTCAAACATGACCCTCAGAGGCACCACAGACCCAGATATCACCATAACGTCAAGTAGCAGTGCAGGCCACCTGAGTTGATACAGCTCACAGCAGCAGCTGGCCCACTGATATCAACAGCCCAGACACAGACTCTCTCCTCTTATTCTAAAATGGTTTCTCCTCTCCATTGGACAGAGCCAGATACTATCTATAAATTTATAAATATATACTTTTATGTTATTAATTTCACATTATTGTGTAAGGAGACATAGCAGGCCCATTCATTTGTTTCTTTAGGCTTGTTTAATTTATGGATTATTTCAATAATTATTTACTAAACCCTCTATGTAAACACTTGAGGTATTCATTTCAGTAAGTGGAACAGACAAAACCTCATCCTCATAGAAACTATATTCATCCACTTAATTCTACCATATGATAAAGATAAGAAAATAGAATCTTGAAGAAGGTGAGTGACCCCTCTCAAAGCTGAACAAATAATAAAAGTAGAGAACTGAGACCAGACCTAGGATTTACAGCTTTCTATTTGCCACTTAGAACTGCTTCCATAAATGGATCTTAGAATTCCAACAGAGGACAGCCATATTTGTTTGCTAACAGGTAAATATTAGCATCACTCTCCTCATAGGACCTTCCTTCTGGTACCTATTAGCTGGAAGGAGGGATGAATAGATGGAAGATATGTGGAATCTTCTTTTTCTGATAATTTCTGATAGAAACACAGAGTGTGAGTCACTGTTATCAATGACTCCTTAAATACAAAGAGCTATAACTAACTTTGAATAAATGCAGTTTTAAATTTGGTTAATCTTAATGTAAACTGTGGCTTGATTCATTTAAGAATTTTCAGCAAGAATATTTACACAGGATACAGTCAACTTTCTCTAAGTGTTTCCTCAATTTAGTCATATTTAAGCACTAAGAAAGGGCATTACAGTAACCACAAAGAGTTTCTATGTTATGAGGATAATTAATGAATAGACTTTATTCATTGTTTGCAAAATAATGTGGTCCTCAAATCTAGGTCTATCAATTGGAGAGAAAAAAACAGCTGGAGTGGAATGAGATCATGACCTACATGTCCTGAACCTTTGGTTTTGAAGGGCTAGCAACAATGTCCAATGCTCATCACAAATGAGCTTCAAGAAATTGCCCTTGTCTCCCAGTACAGGATGGACCCCGGGTGAGCCAATCAGTGCCTCTCATGTGCAGCCAAGCAGACAACATAGATGTGAAGTTGTCATGGTGACCTTTTTACTTATTGGAAGAATAGATGGAGCTGGAATGACCCTCATCAGATTCAATAAAGATAGAAGTGAGGGTTAGGAATGGGGGTGGGGCAGATTTCTTTAGTCAAAGAAAGTGTGAAGAATTTAAATTCAAGTAATGGTAGAAGAAAACATAAAGGAGACTGTAGAATAATGAGAATGATAAGCAAGTAACGTTTTTTTATGATCAAACCAGCAAGGTTCTTGAGAGTAAATGACCCAAGCTTGTTTTAAAGTTTCCTTCGGAGCAACTTATAGAAAATTACACACTCCAGTCCCCTCTTTCAAAATCCTGATCCATTGTATCAGAAGAGAAGCCCAAGAGTCTCTATTTAAAAATGAGCCCATCCTGCTGCTTGTGGAGTACACACTATAAACACTATTCGGGGACAGCACAAAGCATCAGAGAGCAGACCCAAGCTGGAGCCCACTCCACTGCTGTCACCTCATGAGAAGACTTAGGAAGAATCAGGACTACTTTCTATTTAAGCCTAAGTTTAAAAACAGTGTTTGATTGCTAGATGATCAATAACAAGTTCCATTTTTCCCCTCCAAATCAGCAATCTTAGCTAGTATTTGTATTTTCTTTTACTCTTGCCTTCTACCATATATCTTATTAACTGATGAAAACCAACAGAAGTTTTCTATGTCCACTGCCCTCTCTTCTCCTTTTCCGGATGATGAGTCTCTGCTTACTCTGAAATCCACCTGTCACCAGCACTCCAATGTCCATGGTCCTAGCTTCTTTGCAGAATGCTTTGATGCTTGTTCTGAGTCTGGGTGTAGTGTCCTCTGACAATTTTCTGCTGTAGAAACCACTATAGCATAACCTAGTAGCTCATTAACTCAGTAGCTCATTACAGATCTGCGCTGTCACTCTGCCCTGTGCATAGAAAGCTCTGTCTTCATCTTTATATTTTTTTCTTTCTTTAATGTCTATTATGATGGAATTGAATGGGAAGGTAAAGGAATGAATATAGTTTCTATGAGAATGAGATTTTATCTGTTCTATTCACTGAATAGAATATCTCAAGTGTTTCCATAGAGGGTTTAGGAAATAATTATTGAAATAATTTATAAATTAAACAAGCCTAAAGAAACAGACAAGTGGGCTTGTTATGTCTCCTAACACAATAATGTGAATTTGTCATAGTAACCTCCTATGCAGATGAAAATTATAATGATATTTGATATTCTCCAGTCTGAAATTTAGCTGTGTGGACCTAAGATATTCTAACAGAAAAAAACAAAAAGAAAGAGAGAAAGAAAGAAAGAAAAAAAGAAAGAAAGAAAGAAAGAAAGAAAGAAAGAAAGAAAGAAACAAAGAAACAAAGAAACAAAGAAAGAAACAAAGAAAGTTTGTGAGCATTTAGTTTGTTCATGCATATTTTAGAACAGGTTCACTGTTGTGTAACCCTGGTCCCAACATTCTTCCACTGATGGTAACCCATGATGCAGGGACTCCTGTAGGCTAGTTTACAAGAAATAAGAATTATAAAAAGAGCTTTAATTATGGAAAAGTCCGTGAATATGCCGTTTACTTCAGATTATTTGTGTCACTTCAACTTTCTTTATACTTATCCTTTCCCTGCTTGGTTATCATTTAATCCAAGGTTGTTATTTATTTGATTTCATTTAATCATGCTGTGTGCTCCAGGCTGCCCTTGAATTCCCTGTGTAGTTTAAGCTTCAAACTCTTGATCCCCCTGCCTCCACTTCCTCAGCTCTGAAGTCCAGGTGAGCTCCAGACACCCGGCTGAAACACTGTTTATAGAACTGTTGTAAATAGGACTTTTCCTAATTTCCTTTTCTACATAGTTCACTGTTATTTATGGAAACATTACTGATTTTATCATTGTTTTGTACTCTTTGACCTTATTGAATTTATTCATTAATTCCAATTTGGGGATGATAATCATTAAGCCTTCATGATTAATTGATTCCTTTTTCATCATATAATAATCTCCTTTATCTTTTTTTTACATAATTTTGACTTATAGTCTACTTTTCTGATGTGAGTATAAACACCACCCCTTTCAGATTTTCATTTACATGGAATTTTTTTTATATTTTCTCACTTTCAGCTTGTTTCCTTAAAAGTACAGTGAGTCTGTCATAAAAAGTATATATCTGAGTTCTTTATTTTTATCCATTCAGCAATTCTATAATTTTTGGTTAACAAATTTACTCCATTTACATTTAAAAATAACTGTCAATGGGTAAGGACTACTACCATTTTGCTAATAGGGCAGTGGCCTGTCTGATTTGAGTGTTCTAGGAATTCCTCCTTTAATGATATAGTTTCAAGGCTAAACTTGGTCAAAACAACAAATTGGGTCAAATATGTCCTTCCTGATTAACTCATCAGATGAGTGGGGTTCTTGAGACAATAGTTCCAGGCACTTTGCAGTCTCTTACATTTTACTTCTGGTGAGTAAGGTCTTTAGTATTCAAGTGTATGTATTCCCAGTGAACTTTTGTCCTCTTGAAACTGTATTCCTCTCTCTCTTATTAAATTCCAGATTTCATGACTAATTTGCAATGACAGCCCCAGAAATGCTTGTATGATAAATGAAAGAGTGTAGGAGCTTCCACTTACAAATTGCTTCAAGATAAGCCTCCAACACCTACCTTTACAATTGTCTCATAAATTCTAACATGAAATAGATGTGGGCTTTTATGGCCTTTGTGTGGGGGCCTGTTGTTTCAGGGTGTCTCCACAGGCGGGTGAGTGCCTGGAAGCTGCAGAGATTTATGACTGAGTGGGGAAAGGTATGTGTGAGTACTTCTTCAACTTGTTTTGGAAAAGCAAGCAGAGAGGATATTTTTCTTCATCTTTCACAGACCTGTAAACAAATGACTCACTGGTTGCATCTGAGTCAGGAGGACAGTGATGTCAGAATCACGGATTGATGAGTATTTGTTTCAAATATCAAAAGTTTGACTTAGAATACATTCTAAAAACCTTGCTTCTCAGAGACTCAGATTAACCAGCAGCCTGAAGGAAGCAGCAAAAAGTTTATTTTATAAAGTGGAGGCATGTGTGAGCCTTTGCCACGCTCACAGCCAGGAAAGAAAGCAAACAGTCTAAAGTGTGACTTCTCAGAATAAAGGGGGCCTGGGATCGGTGATTATTATTTCTGGAAGAGTCAATATTACGATAGAAAAAGAAACTCTTTTGTACCCACTCTCTCTGGGTTCCTTGGCATATTTTAGTATTTAAAGTAATGGTTGAAACTACATTAACCTTCCCTGATCTAATTGGAATCATCTGTGAGCAGCAGAGTTGGCACTGTCAGATTCCACGGTCATTTTCTATGAGGACTACAGTGTCTGCCATCTGTGTGGCCTTCCCTTCCTCCTGACCACAGAGGAGGCACATCGTGTGACAGACATACAGGACAGTCTTTACTGGCTTCCCTCTCTGTTCAGGCTTTTTAAGGAAACCTGGGCTTGTTCAGTTTGCATACCTTCTTTACCTCCTCAAATTCTTATTCAAAGAACTTGCATGGAGACATTCCTTCCCAAGTCTAGGAATTTGGCTCAGCAAATTTCTGCTGCCAAATCCATCTCATAATCAACAAAGAGGTTAGAGCAATATATTACATTTGCAAAATCCAGGAAGGCCAAAAATGAGTAAAAACAAACAAAAAAATTAACCAAACTTCTTATATTTTTTCTTTCTGTCGAAAGAAGGCTATAAGGTAGACATCAACAAGATACAGGAGGCAGAGTGGCTTCTCGCCTGCTTTTCTACACTACTCTGACTCCTTTTTGTTGTTGTTCATTTAGGTGTGAGTGTGTGGGGGTGGGGTGTATGTTTGTATGTGCATGTGTGCCTGTATTCGTGCATATGTGCATGTGTGTGTGTGTGTGTGTTTATATGTTTGTGTGTATGCACATGTGCCTGTATGCATGCACGAGTGTGTGTGTGTGCCTGCATGCATGTGTGTTTGAGCGTGTATATGTGTGTGTGTTTGCATGCACATGTGTATGTGTGTGCATGTATGTATGCATGTGTGTGGGTGTGTGTTTATATGTACAAGTGTGCCTGGGTGCATACATATATTTGTATGTGTGTTTATGTGTGTTTGTGTGGTTGCATGCACATGTGCCTGTGTATGTGCCGATGTGTGTGTGTGTGTGTGTGTGTGTGTGTGTGTGTGTGTGTGTTTGGGTACATGTAGATGCCAAATGTGGACATCGGGTGTCTTCCTCAGTTGCTCTTTACCTTTACCTTATTTTTTAAGACAGTGTCCTTCACTGGACCTGAAGTTCATCACCTTGGTCACACAGCTGGCAGGCTTCAGGAGCTGCTTGTCTCGGCACTAGGATTCTAGGCGTGCATGGCCATACCAGCTTCTACAGAAGCTAGTGCTGGGGATCCATCTCGGGTCCTCATGTTTGTGCAGCAAGCACTTAGGAATGACAAAAATAACTCTATGGTTAGAGGTCACCACAACACAAGGAACTGTAGTAAAGGCTCACAGCATTTAGAAGGTTGAGAACCATTGCTCTAGAACAACAACCAACTCTTAATCACCGAGACATATTTCCAGCCCCTTATTATTTGGATCTTAATAACTATATGGAAAAGAATTCAAACAATACAACCCAAAGAATGAGCTTTAAAAAAAACACAAGGTGGGGGCAGGATTGGCAAAGCATCTCAGTGGGTAAAATTACCAACTGCAAAATCCTGGCCATCTGAGTTTGAGCCCCAGAACCCACACAAGGGTGAAAAGAGAGAACAAACTCCATAAAAGTTGTGCTGTAACCTCCACATGAGCACCCCCCCCCATGATAATACAAATTGAAACAACAACAACAACAAAAAACCCTTGAGGTTTTAGTTCACATCCAATAAATGTTTGTAATGCACTAAATCTGCAGTTCAGCAAGTTTTTCAGAGTGAAAAGGAAAACAAATAGTAATTGTATCAAGACACACGGAAACCAGAATATGCAATCACCCCATCTTTGAACGGAGACAGGAAATTCAATGTCTCTGGAGGGATATGACCTATATTCTTTTGACAAGCATGTCTAGCATAACTTGAAACTTATCAAGAGGCTGTTTTGCTATGGTGCTGTGGTGATGTGCATGGATATTCTCATTGAATGGGTCGGATTTAATGACTCCAGCTTCATTCTAGTGATGAACAATCCAGGTTGCACTGGATCTGGGGTTAAAATCCAAGTCTGTATGGCTTCAAACTCAAGTTATTACAACAGTTCCAGGGATGTATGTGAGCCCTGACAGATTGTAGACAGTTAGCCATAGGGTTTTAGTTATCTGATCTACTGCTTTCATTTTGCAGATGGGGAAACAGATTGAGAAAGGTCCAATAATCTCACCAGCCAATGACTGGTGAAAAATCTCTCCTGCCTTGTCTTCACTGCCTCACTCCTACATTCAAGGAAGGAGAAAAAGAGACTGAGCGCCTAGTGGAATACTGTGTTTATACAGTTGCATAAGTCCATGTCCATGGGAATCACTGGAAGGAGACACTACAGTGGCTCTTTTTGTAATGCTGAATCTACTTAAACAAATCTATCCTATAGCAGCCAGGAGGAGAGACAGAAAGGAGATGTCTAATGGGCTTTCTGAGACAGCTCCACCTTTTCACTCTGAGATATAGCTGTTCTATTATTCTATACTTATCTTTAATCCTCCAATAATTAGATACTTCATTAGATACTCTATTAGGCTTCTTTTTTTCTCTCATCCTAAATCAGAACGCTCTCTGGACCAGAGACAAAGACATTTATCTTTGTGTCCCATGTGCCCAGTATCATGTCTCCCACAAACCATACTACATGAAGCCATGGAGGCTAATGATTAACCTTAAGTGTGTGAGTTCAAGATATCCCTCCCCACTCCAAGGTCCAGTCTCTTATTTTGCTTAGATAAAAAGCATTGCCTGTGACTTTAAGCCTCACACCAAACACAAGTTCACTCACTGTTCACTGTCATCTAAGAAGGTCAGAAGGAAAGGGGCCCTCCATTGGGTGGGGATGGGCACACACCCATCTACTTCCTTTGTAAAGTCCCACCTCAGAGGGAAGTGGACTCCAAACAGGATGGGCAGTCCAGGGTACAGGAAATAAGCTATGGTGCTTCAGGGTGCTTAAATAATCAAACTGTTCCTCAAGAGCGAAAATACAACCAACAATAGAGTGTGAGTGACCCCCAACTGACACCTGCCCATCTGTAGGCACCCTGTCTTCCACTGCAGCCATGGGTATTGCCTTCCCTTCACAATCTGTAGGTATTTGGACTGCAGAGTCTCAGAGGGTTTGTTTTCTACATGTCTTTAGATTGTCTCTCCTGCATGCAGTGGATTTTAACAAAGTGCTGGTGGGATTTAAAAACAGCTTCTTGTGGGTTTGTCAGAGGACAGGCTGCCTTCCAGCCAAAAATGTGTGGAATGGTGGTTTTCTGTCAACAATGAGTCTTTGTTATGGAGTTGAAAGTGCAGGTCCCTCCTCCTGAGCCCACTGCAGAGGTTTGCCTAATGCAATTGACCCTGTTTTAATTAAGTCTTCCTTTTGTGTTGGACTTGGTGCCAAGAAGTCTAAATGAATGCTGTTGATTTCAATGGGTTTTGTTGTTTGGGGTTGTCATTTATTTCCAAGTCTATTTTAGGACCTGTCTAAGGGTCATTCCCTTGCAGAACCTCAAGATAAGGGTTAAGAGACTTTTTCTCAAAAAAAAAATTCTCAAAAGTGAACATTATCTTTGTTTTGCTTTCTCTCCAATGTAATTGAATTCTCAAAATCAAGCAAATTTTTCTGCCTCCTGATGGAAACTGGAGACAATGATGTAACTCACAGGCCTCTGTGGATGGGGGAAACTTCACCTGCATTTACCCTCAGGAAACCCTAACAGACATAGAGTTTGATGAAATCTCACTGGCAGAATGCTTACGTAGCATCTATGAAGCCCTGGGTTTGTTCCCTAGCATCATAAAAACCAGGCCTTGGGTTATACATCTGGAATCCCAGTACACTGTAGGGAAATGTAGGAGAATCAGGACTTCTAGGTCATCCTCAACTACATAACAAGTTCATTCGAGACCAGCCTGAGCTACATGAGCCCACCTTGCCCCTACTCATGCTACCCCAAGAAATTCCATCAAAGCTTCCAGCCAACTTGGCCACTAATACCAAACAATCATTACTCTTGACCTTAATCAGAGCAGTCTCTCATTTATTTTGTGAAATGTGATGAAGTTATAGAACTATGACTTCACAAGGTGCTGAGCATAAATGAAAGTAGTGTGCTTAGCCCTAAACAAGGTTCCTTTTTTTTTTTTTTTTTTTTTTTTGAGACAGGGTTTCTCTGTACAGCCCTGGCTGTCCTGGAACTCACTCTGTAGACCAGGCTGGCCTTGAACTCAGAAATTCGCCTGCCTCTGCCCCACAAGTGCTGGGATTAAAGTTGTGAACCACTACTGCCCAGCTAACAAGGTTCCTATATCACCTCTCCAAGGCTCAGAGAGTCAGAAGATAGGGAAATGAACTGTGAAATGCTCTCTCCTGGGCAATACATAGCTACTGGAATCATAAACTCTCAGCAACTGTAGATGATTGAACAAGAATGGACCCATTAGCAGCCAGACAAGAACAGAGAAGAGAGACTAGGCACACCCTACCTGACAAGACTGAACTGTTTCCTACTAATAGAGTCAAGGAAAGGAAGGTCATTGCCATTGGTTGTGAACCCACTGGTGACCCTACCAGGACTCAATGGATATTCATCTAATGATTATACAGATTGCTCTGATTAGACCAAGTGAGTCATACAGTAAACCAAAAGTCATTAATCTGGGAAAGGGACAGATTGGGGAGAGGGATGAGTCTTGACAAATGTTTGAGGGAGATAAGAGAAGGAAGGGGAATAGAGTAACTAGAATATGTCATAACTGTCTATTAAATTATCAAGACAATAAATTATCAATTATTAATTATAATTTATTATTAAATTATCTAACTTAACAAGAAGTAAAAATAACAAAATTAAAAATAAGAATGGAAATTTTTTAATTTAAAATTGGGAACCATATAGAGAAGGGATTGTGATGACCACTACTCAGGGCTATTATACAAAAATTGGAGAGTTGTCTTCTTCAAGTCCTAGGTTCTTCTGGAATAAGCTCTTACTGACTGAGTGGCTTGGAACAACAGGAATTCTGAAATCAGGGTCATGTTCTCCCTGAGCTCTGAAGGACAGCATTTCCTTGCCGTTCCAGGCCTCTAGTGTTTACTGTCAAGCCTTTGCTTTCCATGCCTTACAGACATAGGGGCCAGTCTCAGCTTCTGTCTCTGCATGTCCAGTCTTCCCTCAGGCATCTTATAAGGCCAGAACTCTTCTAAATAAGGTAACACCTAATGACACCATCTTAACTGACTATTTTACAAAGACACCATCTCTAAATAAGGTCACAGGTACAGAGGTTTCAGATTATAACACTTAAGTCGGGGTCACACAATGTCCATGGTTTAGTGGAGGCCTTCACAAGAACATTTAGAGATAGTAAGTTTATGTGCTCAGTATATAACTGAGCCTAGGTTTGTCTCATTGAAGCCCTGCATCCTGCATCACTTATCATCCCTAATGCATATACTGTGCAGAATACCTGTTGTGTGCTTGGCACCATGCCAGGCCACAGTTTTACAGCTATGAATAAAACAGATGCAGCCCAAGCCTCATTAAAAATCAAACAGTCTACTCAAATGAATGCACATTTGAAATCTAATTCCCTAACCATCATTTACTCCCACAGCATATTTCCAGTAATGTAGGCCTCATTTATGGCTGTCATCGTCAGAGCTCTAGCTGGGGAGAAGAAAATGAGGACTCTCTCTAAAAGGTGTGGCCCTCACTTCTGCTTTCACCAAAGTGTCAATTTTTGCATTATCTGTGAGACATCCCTATAAAAAAAAAGTTGTTGAACCAAGAGGACTGTGGTCATGTCATGATATTAAACAAATAATTCTAAAATCTCAATGCTTAAACCAAAGTTTATTGGCCAGCCAGAAGAATAAATTGGTACCTAGCCCAATGGTCATCAGAGAGGATTCATATAGTAACTGAATGAAGTAGATACAGACACCCAGAGCAAAGCATTAGGTGCAGCTTGGGGAACCCTACAGAAGAGGAAGAGAAAGAATTGTAGGAGTCAGAGGAGTTGAGGACACCATGAGAACACAGACTCAATTAAGCAGGGCTCACAGAGACCACAGCAGCAATCACAAAGCCTGCATGGGACTGCCCTACATCCTCTGCATATAGTGTTATGGTTGTGTAGCTTGGTGTTCGTGAGGGACTCCTAACAGTGGGAGTGGGCGTTGTCTCTGACTCTTTCACCTGCTCTTGGGACTTTTCCTCCTACTCGGTTGCCTCATCCAGCCTTGATATGACGGTTTGTGCCTAGTCTTGTTGTAACTTGTTATGCTGTGTTTGCTTGATATCCCTTGGATTCCTGCTGTTTTCTGAAGGGAAACAGAGGAGGAGTAGATCTGGAAAGAAGGGGATATGAGGGTTGAGAGAAGGGGGAGGAGTGGAAGGAGGAGAAAGTACAGTTGGGATGTAATGTATGAGAGAAGAATTTAAAAAAAAACTACACATTTTAAAAATAAACAAGTTGAGGAGGGTTACACAAGGACTGGGATTCAAATCTTAATATCAACATCAGGAGGTTCACAAACACCTGTAAGTTCAGCTCCAAGGGATCTTATGCTCTCTTCTGAACTTTGTGACTACACACATGTACACATAGAATCGTGTGTGTGTGTGTGTGTGAGTGTGTGTGAGTGTGTGTGTGTGTGTGTAAAACAAATCTTTAAAATAAGTCTTATTCTGTGATTCATCTTGTGCTCCTACACACACACACACACACACACACACACACATACACACACACACTCCAATAACCACCTAGAACTATGCTCTGTGTCTCCCTTACTCCAGGTCCCAGGCTAGTGACGTAGCTTTATCTAAAACTGTGTGCATTGCTGTAGCAAAGGGAGAAGGTGAAGACGGTGAATCACACACTGGCCCTTAGATGAGCTGTGTTTTGTTGTATCCATTTCAATTTTACTTATTCAACCGGGGGAGCCACCAGGCTGTGCTTCCTTTCAGCAAATGCCTAGGAGAGGTCCTGGGGAATAGAAGCAATTGTTTCAATATATGGTAGCAGGAAGACTTTCAGCTTTGTGACAAGATGAGCAGCCCATGACAAATATGCCTTTCGGGTCCAGTTGATTGAGTGTTTGGAAGAATAGCTTAGGTGCTCAGTGAATGTTTGTTAAACATGGCTTTATTCCTTTCTCTGTCTTCACCCTTACTCCAAAGCTCCATGAAAGAGCAACTCTGCCATCACATCATCTTAGGTCAATCCTGTGCACCCAGATAACCACACATTAGCTAGGGGTGTCTGAGCTCTGCCTCTAGGAACTACAGAAGGAAAAATCCAAACTTGGGAAAGCCATGACTAAGTTGCTATAGTTTAGATCTGAAATAAACCCCACAGACCCAGGCTCCTTCCTTTCCGTCTTCAGTGCTATGAAGTGACATCTTTAGGAAATAGAAACTGACAGAAGACAGGTGACTTGGTTCATACCCTTGGAAAGGATTTTGGAACCATAGCCCCCTCCTCTTTGTTTGTCTTCCAGCTGCCATGAGACAAGGGCTTCCTCTGTCGTGTATTTCTACCATGAGGTACTATGCACCACAAGCCTGAAAGCAATGGACCAAACCACTATGGACTGAAACCTCCAAAACCATAAGCCAAGATGAACCTTCTGTCTTTATAAATGTCTATCTCAAGCATTCTGTCACAGTGACAGCAAGCAGACTAATACATCAGAGGTCATAGGATTCCATTTCCAAGCCATTCTCTACAGTTTTCCTTTACACAAGCAGTATCCTGAATACAAATACAGTTGCTCTTAAGTTTAGAAACGTTATTACTCATAACCTCTCAGGAAATGTTTATGTAAAGCAAGGTATCTAGTTATTAAAAATTTGGTTCCATAGGTCAGCAGTTTTCCATAGTACTATGTATGCTTTTCTTACCTCTTGAATTCTAAATTTGCTCTCCTGGGGTGAGTAAGGAAAACCTAGGAGAAATCTTAAGTGGTTAAATGACTACCGTGTTCCACTTGGTGGCTATTGACAGTGGGGTTTCCATGAATGGATCTACCCAGATACTTCTCTAGGCAGCCCCAGGAACATGAGAAGCATTCTGTCTTAGTTCCTTTAAGAAGCCACCAGCCTTGATGAGTGTTCCCGTTGTCACCTTGGGTCTGCAGGATGTCCAACACCTTGGCAGGAAGTGAGTCACTCAAATTCTGGAAATGCCTGTGTATCTCAGAGCCAGGCAGGACTTGCTGGAGCTTTCTACTTTCTTCCCTCCCTCTGTGCCTCCAACAGGATGTCTAATCACTAATCACGCTACTCTAAGCCATTACCCAGCTGTGGAAGCCAATGCCTCCTGGGAGGTCATTCATTCTCATGATTTTGGCACCAATGGAAGCAGCTGTGGAGTATAGAGCACTTCCTGGCACACCACCCTAATCCTCTTGCTGGAACTGTAGGAAGCAATCAGCAGACAAACAAATATTAGTAAAATTGGTATATCATAAGGCTTTGTGGTGCACAGGAATCCTGCAACCTTGACCTGTGTTTCTCACAGTCATCCCACAAAGAAGCTGGGATCCCCATTTTACTGCCCAGAGAACTAAGGCATAGGGAACTAAAGCATCTTTCCCCAATGCGCACACCTAAGGGAACACCTTCCTTATATCTAAGAGGCCGGCACTTGAATCTCCCCTGGGTGTTGAGGATAATATTTAAAACAGTGGCACCCAATCTGGCTTGATCTTATGGGGCCACCATATTTCCAACTAGACAAGGCCTGAGGCCAAGAGCGGTGGCGTGCTCCCTCCACTGCTCTGCTCAGGAAACAGCTCAGGATGGCCAGTAGCACCAGCCCTGGCACCCAGGAGACGCCGTTGTGGTGGCTAGATCAGCCAATCCACCACGCTCTCCACAATGCTTGACTGAGTACACATAATACCTGCCATCCCATGGTACCTGGTAAGTGGATTACTTATGGCTATCCAATTGGTTCATATATTTGGAAATGTTCAATTAACAAGATGTCCACACAATTAGAGTTGTTACCCGATACCTAACCTTAGATAAAATTTGTTACCCAGGACTGTTCTTGATGCACCCATAGTTCTCCATGGCTGCTACCTCTCTCCTCTTCTCCTAGCTCCTCCTCTCCTTCTCCTCTTCCCATGTTAGCTACTCCCCAATCACCGTGTTTATTGCAAATAATGTAGCAGCAGCAGGAAACCAACCTGTTACAACTGGGCCTTCACATCACCATCCTGTGAAGATGCCCATAGGATGATAGTGCTACCCACTAAGAACACAACCTGTACTTACATGCAGGTCTTGTTAGGTCCCTCGATCAGAGATACTCACAAAAGCCTCTGCGTGAATGAATGGAGTGGATGTTCTTTCCAAGTTGCCTATGATCTCATTAAACATTCGTTCTTGCAAAGATAATAGAAAACCTTTAGTCCCAGCTGTGTGTCACCAAACAGTTTTTATTTTGCTCCCACTGGGTGACTCGTATAATGAGAGATTTCCTGCCCACCATACTTTGTTTATGGCCACCTTCCTCTGACACCAAAAAAAGTCACTACAAATCATGGTTTGGGGAAAATAAGCTATCACTCTAAGCAAAATGTTCATTTATAATCAGATGCAAGCATTTAACAAGCAATTAGTATATGAGCCTTAAACCTCTAGGATGTTGTGCTAGCATTTGAATCCAGACAAGTTAACTCATGAGTCTGCACTGCTAAGTACTATGCTGTTGGCAATAGGAAGAGCTACCATTTACTGAGTTACACCAGGCACTGTACACCAGTTTATAGAGACACTGTAACACACTATTTAAATGTGCACTGTCTTATTGAGCCATCATAGCCAAGGTACAAAGTAGTGGGGTCACTTCTTCCATTTTACATGTGAAGAACAGAAGACCAAGGAACAGAAAAAGAACTTGTACACAGGTGTGTCACCAGACGCTAAATGCTTTTCAGGCTGATTATGAAGGTGACCCCCAGTCCCCTACCTGCCATATGGTTCCAAGCATTGACTTAACTGGAGCAGCGGAGAAATGAAAAGGTGAAAGACATGAGACACAAAAAAAACATGAATGATGAACCTGGAGCACCCTGGAAGTATGGAAGCTAGCATGTTCATTATCTACAGTTGAGCAAAGAGGCATGGTTGTTGCATACAGCTGAACAAAAAGGCAGGTTTAGTTATTCCCTATATGAGCCGTCTCTGTAGGGGAGCAATCTTCAGGCTGTGATCACCCAAGCAGAGAAAGCTGTAGTGGACATTTTCTGCACACATCATCAACATTTACATTCAGACCCAAGGGTGCTTTACCATCCTTCTGAGCCTTACTCAGAAAAGACTTTGCCCAGCCCCACGGAGCTGAGGCCCTGGAGTCCATAGCATGCCCCCATGCCATGTCATCAGTATACATTCACTCAAGATTTCATTCTCTCCCTACAACCCCTTGAGAACTCTGCCTGGCCTGCAATCCTTTTATTAAATGTTATCAAAGTCTACCACCACCAGCAAGACTTACAGAAAGAAAAAAAACCCTCAAACCCCACATCCAGGGCATTCCTTCACTATAGTTTATATGCACTTATTAAAAGCCCTTAATAAATTTCAAAAGTGGGAAATTTTATAGTCTGCTCTCTGCAGCCCCTGTAAAATTGCTTTAAAAGAAAGAACATGAACAAGTCTTCTAACAGTTCATCAGCTCAGAAGTTTAATGGAAAACTATTCAAGTTTCCTGTCCCCTTCTCTCTCTTAATGTCAATACAGAGGGTTGATGTTTGTTTGTTTGTTTGTTTGTTTGTTTTACTCCCAACTGTAGTTTCTCCTCCTCCTCTCCTCATAGTCCTCCCCCTCCCCTCTCCCATCTATTTCTCCTCCCTTTCCCTTTAGAAAAAGGAAGTCCTCCCATAGACATCAACCAGCCCTGGGACACCAAGTTGCAGTAAGACTAGGTGCATAGTCTCCTATTGAGGCCATACAAGGCAGCTCAGTAGGAAGAAAGGGTCCCAAAGACAAAAAACAGAGTCAGAGACAACCTGCGCTCCTACTGTTAGGAGTCCCACATGAAGATCAAGCTATACAACTGTAACATATGTGCAGAGGGCTTAGGTTAGTTCTATGCAGGCTCCCTGGTTAGTGATTTAGTCTCCATTAGCCCCTATGAACCCAGATTGATCCTGTGGGTTTTCTTGTGGTGTCCTTGGCTCCTTTGGCTCCTACAAACCTTCCTCCCTCTTCAGAGGGATTCCCCAAGCTCCACCTAATGTTTGGCTATGGGTCTCTACATCTGCTTCCATCATTTGCTGGGTGAAGCCTCTCTGATGATGATTATGCTGGCACATCTTGTCCCAGCACATCTTGTAGGCAGAGCAAATTGTAGGTCAAAAGTTTTGTGTCTGGGTTGAGGTTCCAATCCCTTCACTGAAAGTCTTGCCTGGTTATAGGAGATGGCCATTTCCAGCTCCATATCCTTCATTGCTAGGAGTCTTAGTTAGGGTCACCCTCTTGGATTCCTGGGAATTTCCATTGCTGTAGGTTTCTACCTCATCCCAGAGATGCCTCCCTATTTCAGTTGTCTCTCCCAGTACTTTCTCCCTCTGTCCTCTACCCACACGATCCTTCTTGTTCCCACTCCCACCACCAGGCAGCGCCCCCATCCACCCAAAATGTCTATTTTATTTCCCCTTCTCAGTGAGATTCACACATCCTTCCTTCAGCCCTCCTTTTTACTTAACTTCTTTGGGTCTGTGGACTGTAGCATAATTAGCCTTTACTTTATGGCTAATATCCACTTACTAGTGAGTACACATCATGTGTGTCTTTCTGGGTCTGGGTTACCTCATTCAGGATGATTTTTCTAGTTCCCATCCATTTGCCTCCAAATTTCATGATGTCTTTGTTTTTAATAGCTGAATGATACTCCATTGTGTAGATGTACCACATTTTCTTTATCCATTTTTCAGTTGAGGGACATTTTGGTTGTTTCTACCTTCTGGCTATTATGAATAAAGCTTCTATGAACATAGTTGAGCAAGTGTCCTTGTGGTATGGTGGAGTGTACTTTGGGTATATGCCCAGGAATGGTATAGCTGGGCCTTAAGGTAGATCTTTCCTAATTTTCTGAGAAATCACCAAGTTGATTTCCAAAGTAGCTATACAAGTTTACTGTCCCTCCAGCAATGGAGAAGTGTTCCCCTTGCTCCACATCTTTGTCAGCATGTGCTGTCACTTGAGTTTTTGATCTTAGCCATGCTGACGGAGGTAAGATGGAATCTCAGTGTCATTTTGATTTGCATTTCCCTGATGGCTCAGGATGTTGAACATGTCTTTCTTTAAGTGCTTCTTGGCTATCAGAGATTCCTCTGCTTAGATTCTTGCAGAAAACTCAAGTCCAAGTAGATCAAACATCTCAACAGACAATCAGATACACTAAACCTGATAAAAATAAATAAAATGGGTATGACCTTGAATACATTGGCACAGGAGACAACTTCCTGAACAGAACACTAGTAGTGCAAACACTAAGATCAACAATTAATAAATAAGACCTTGTGAAACAGAAAAGCTCTGTAAGGTAAAAGACACTATCCATAGGACAAAATTGCAGTCTATAGGATAGGAAAAGATCTTCACCAACCATACATCTGACAGAGAACTGATATCAAAAATATATAAAAAGTTCAAGAAACTAGACATCAACAAGCCAAAGAATCCAATTTCATAATAGGGTCTAGAGGGCTGATTTTGATATACCACACACATAGTTGTAGTAATCATTCTTTGCTTGTGTTTGTACACTGCTCCATTTAGCTCTAAACCATAGCATGGATCCTGCCTCCACACACATGTGATTGTCCTCCCCTAAGCATCCTACTGAGCCTCCATCTGGGTTCAAGTGAGATAAGCAAAAGTTCTGTTATGTGAATGAGAGTCCTCTTGCTGCTTGCTACAGGAAATTATTAAATAAATGTAAATGTTCTTTACAAAAGGAAAATCTAAGCCTAGTGTAGCACTCTCCTTTAGAGATACATGGATCTCTGTGAGTCCAAGGCTAGCCAGGTCCACATAGACAATGCCTGGCCAGTCTAGGCTGTATAGTGAGTCCTGTTCCCAAATAAATACATACATACATAAATATATAAACAAACAAACAAACAGAAAAATGAATGTCCCTTTTCTGGGTCTTCCCATGCAACAAACACACATCTCAACACAAAGGGATAAGACATAGTTTATCCTGGAATCACATGAGTGAACATGGCCCAGGAACATGGATTCAGGTTCCTCAAACGTCATATTTCAATTAGGTAACAGTTGCAGAAAACTTTTATAGTTACAGAACAAAAGGAAGTTATAAATCAAGGCATTCTTCAAATGTTTTAGTGGGAACATCAGGTAGGCAAATTACAGCACAGAAAAATAATCTGTTACAGGTTTCAGATATTATCTAATAGCATTCTTAGCTTTTAGTGGAATAAGAGACCTGTTAATCCATTCCAAAAGCATTTACCTGAAAAATCAAAGGATATTAGATCAGACACTGAGAGCTAAAGATAGCAGAAGATAATCTGGCAACATTCCAACCCTCCATAATCAGTTTTAATCAGCCTTGTAGAACACAGGTGTGACTTCTCTTTTCCCCCAGAAAACTTCAGTTCACAATGAAATAGCTCAAAATAGTGTCTAAGTAGAAGAGGTATATTTAAGGGTGGTATATTCTAGGACTCTTCACCTGGAAGCCATAAGTGTTATGAGTAAATTAATCCAGATGTCTACACCATCCCCTTCAAAAGTAGAACCCCATACCCCACATCTTAACTGTGTTTCTTTTCCCTGGCCCACTCACTAGCCTTCACACATATATCAGCACTCTCTAGCACCACCAATTATCACCCAGTTCACAGGATTCCTTCAGAGCAGTCACACAAATTGCCTTTGTGGCAACTCTCACCTTATTTTATTCAACAATCTTCCTTTATCACTTGAACATCATCGTTAACACCTGTTGATTTGAGTTTCTCCTTGTTCAAAGATAGTATACTCAGCATGTATTATTAACCAAGCAGGAGGATATGGTGCTGAAAGACCACAAAAATAGATGCAGACTTTGCCTTTGTGATGCTTACAATCTAATGTGGAGAAATTAGCCAAGGAGTAAATGAGTCTGTGCTTGCAAGGTTAAGGGACTTGGAACTCATACCAAGGGCCTTCTACCCTGATTTGGAAATTATCAGAATAATGAGAACGAATTAGCTACATGAAGAGTGAGGAAGCACAGGGTATTGAGCAGAAGGAAAAGCCTGAAAACCATGAGGTAGGAGGCCCATGGCTACACAGAGTCTGGAAAGGAAGCCAGTGTGGCTGACAGCTAGAGAATAAAAGGAATGAGTCTGTGTTTTATCTTGTCTTCGAGTCACAGTGGTGAAAGACTAGATCATAAATTTAGTCTTAAACAGGTTACATGCAAGTGCCTTTGACGTGTGTCAGACAGGCAGTTAATACATAGGTCTAGAGTCATCCCTTCAAAGTTTCTGATTTTTCCCCCCTCTGGGTATATTTGCTGGTGACTGGAGACATTTTGTTGCTGTTGCTGCTGCTGCTGCTGCTGTTGCTGCTGCTGTTGCTGCTGCTTTTCCTGCTATGGCAGAGTATGAGGTGCTGCTGGCATATATTGGGAGAGGGAGAGATTGCCAAAAATGCTACAAGGCTCAGGACAACCTCGCCTGCACAGGAAAGAATTTTCTAACATAAAACGTCAATAGCACTCAAAATGAGAAATTCTTGTCTTCAGATATTTGAAACTCAATGCTTTTGGCATTGATAAGATTGCATAGAGGAAGACTGAATGTAAGATACAGGAAGTATTTGAGGAATGTTATCACAAACATGGCTGGGTGACCAGCATGAAAGAGTAAATAAGAGCAGTCAGAGAAGGACGGAAAAAAGTAAGGAGACTCAAAAGCCAACATTTGTGGGTTGGGGGTTAGTAGAATTCTGTGAAAATTCTGTCAAGAAGCCAGAGGACGGACAGAGAAACAGTTTTGTTGTTAAGAACACTTGCTGGTTTTGCAGAAGACTAGAGTTCAGTTCTCAGTATCTTCATCAGACAGCTCAAAACTGGTTGTAACTCTGGCTCCAGAGAATCCAAAGCCCTCTTCTGGCCTATAGGGGCACTGCATACACACACACACACACACACACACACACACACACACACACACACAAACAAATGATTGGATTTTTGTTTAAAAAAAAAAAGGAGATGATGGGCTGAAAAGTGTCCATTGCCTTCAAAGAGGTGAATGTCATTGGAGGTTTGGTAACGGGATGCTAATGAAAGACACACTACTCTTCTGGTGGGTGGAAAATTATTGGGAGGCATCAAAATAGAAGAGGTTCCTGTAGGCAAGCTGGGTTTTTGTTTTGGTTTAGTTTTAGTTCTTTGTTTGATTTTAGTTTAGTATTGGGGAGAGGAGAAAGAATGGCCTGAGTAAGAAACTGACATTCAGAATACTACATGGGGGTTGGAGAGATAGCTCAGTGGGAAAAGCACTTTTCATGCACATGTGAGGACCTAATTTTAAAAAGCTACATTTAAAAGAGCTGAGGATAGTCATGAGCCCCTGCCATCCTAACTCTAGGGAGGGAGAGACAAGGTATCTCTGGGGTTCCAGTCTAGTCAAACACCATCTCAAAATATAAGAGAGAAAATTCATGACTTCAGCCTCTGACTTTCACAGACATGTGTGACAGACATGTGTAGGTGGACACATACACACATTTTATTTAGGAAATTCAAACATAAATGAAATAAGCAGGTCGTTATAATGGATATCTCTGGTATCCTGACTTATATGGATTGTATTTGTTTCTCTAAAAAGTAGGTTTTTGTCCTAAGAGAGGTAACTAAGCTGGATTCATACTCTAAGCTCCGTCCGCCCAAATCAGCAAGAACCAAGGTCTCCACTCAGTTCCTTGGACTTCTTGCTCATGTCCAGTCAATGGCTGGGAATTTTTTTACCCAGACTTGAGAGTCAATTCTCTCTGAAGTTTCCTCCCTTCAGATTTCACTCTTCACTGTCCAGATGTTCCTTCTACTGCCAACACTGTTCTCAGGCACCTCAACCTGTAAGTCTGTAACTTTCTGTTGCTCCAAGCTGTTTGAAGATTGGACTGCCCTCAGGCAAAAAGCTGCAAAGCCGCATATTTCAAAGAATAGTTGCTGCTTTCAAAGGCAAATGCTCCTACAGTTTCTGACACCATTTGGTCAATGCCATTGCTGCAAACCCACAAACACATATTTTAAATATGACAGTAAAATAAATTGTTTATAAATGAATGATTTTATAATAGTTGTTTGGAACAAGGGTACTCTGTATCACTACCAGAAGCCAGGAATCTTGTTTCACTTCTAGGATAATGAAAACTTGAGTATATAAATTTTATGGTTATCTATTAGGGTGAAAAGAGAGAGAAGAAATCCCTAAATCCCACATGTTTTCTCTCCCCTAATCCTAAAGCAGAGATTCATGTCCATGTTCTTAGGGTCTAAATGTTAAAGACTCTAAATCAGGTGATAAGATATTAAATTGAGTGTATGCTATTATCTTACATTTACAACTGGACCCTCATAGTAGATTATTGCAAGATTATTTGATCACACTGTGAACCCAGAGATTATGTTATTTACTGGGGAAGAAAACTGTTTCTAGTTGTAGTGTGGCTCAGCTCTTAGCACACACCTTTAAGCCCTCTGACTGGAATACAGACACTCGCTACATATACACCTTTAATCCCAAACAATGAAGGTAAAGTTAATTTGTAGAAGGAAGTACCTATATTTGAAAGTGATGGACAAAGTGACAAATCAGAGAAAGACTTGACAGAATAGGATATGCCCAACTCTCATGAGAAGAGGAGAAAAGGGAAGCTATTTAAGGGAATAGTGCAGAGAGAGAGGAAGGAGGTAGTTTTACCAGGACAGTTGTACAGAGACAGGTTGCAGAGATTGAACAAGCTACACATAGGTGGAGACAGAATGAGCCAGAGAATGAGAAGGCGATAGAAGATTAGAATAGATTGCCTGAGTTAGTTTGAGGCCAAGTGGAGCAAAAAGAAGAAGTCGAGAGAGAAGCCAGATTGAGTCAGTTAGGTTGGAGAGGAGTTTGAGCAAGAACAGTTGAGTTGAACCAGCCAACCAGAGTTCAGAAAGAGCTAGAGATCAGCTTATTCAACATTAAGTCTCAGAGAATGGAGACATTCTAGACCTAGATTAGACTGTATGGAGGCTAGAAGATTCTAGGAGTAGGCCTGGGATAACAGCCAAGACAATTACGTGCAGTGAATAAAAAATACATTTACAGTAGACTGGAAGACTAGGTTTAAATTTGGTATTGTTAGACTCCTGTCCCACAGAGAAAAGCATCTTATACTAAGCACCCACCCCTTCTTCCCATCCCCAGCTACATCTCCCATTTCAGGTTCCTGGTGCATACGTGTCCATACTTTCCAACTTTCATGTCCACATTGTAGTCCTAGCCATGTGGCTTGTACTTTGGAGCACATGCCTGGAATACAGACCCACACAGTTGCTAAGGCACTCTTGGGGCTAGTGAGTCTGGAGATTCTAGTACCAGATCTAAAGAAAAGAATAGAAGATTCTGTCTCTAGAGAAGACTGTTCTAGATAGGCAAGCCTTTGACCCAGTGCTCTTCTGGTCCTATGGAGAGAAGCAATTGAAGGAAAGATACCAGGACCTTTCAGAGGTTTGAAATAAAATCCATCTTCCTTGGGGCTAATGGCAAAACTCAGCAATGCAATTGATGCCAGCACTCATGGCCTTTGTTCTGTTTCTACGTCAACTACCTGGTTTCTCTATGTGTACACACTTTTTTTTTTCCTAGTGGGCTGTTTATCACCATTCATGACAAAGGCCACATTGCAACAATGCTGAACTCTTGGCCAGAGGACAATATTAAGGTATGATCTTATTTTCATTGCTATTGCCCTGCTGCTGGAGGGATCCTTGCCATCTGTGTTGGTGTTAACTCTACCTATGAAATGTGTTATTATGGCATTGAAGGCAGGATACTTCCCCCATTACCTAGGCCTTGATAACAGACTTTCTGTAGTCCCCCACAGATGCATCATAGAAAAGAGATCTGCACTAACTACATATATAGGTAAACTTTCTAATATTAGTCTAAAGAAATGTACAGTATTCAGTCAAGTACCTGCCAAATGAATATCCTGTGCCAGTTTCCTTGGGGATGTAGGCAGAAATCCACCATCGACTTCTTCTGGAGTAGCAAACATTTCATAATGAAAACAGGACAGTAGCACAGCAGACTGGCCAGGTGGAACACGATCAGAGCTAAGCTGTAGGTAATCACAGAGATAGGACTTTCATCCCAGAGAACTCTAGGTTGACTTCATGGTGAAATGACATGGGAACCAGGCCTTAGATTGATGATCTTGAAGATATAGGTGAGGACATTCTGCATGAAGAGAAGGGTTTATGGTGAGCAGACATGAGTAGTTGTGCCCTGAGTAGCACAGCAAAGAGAGAATATGTGCAGGGTGACAAAGTGAAGCTGCCACTGCTTCCTGAATATCACATCTCCTCAAAAAAATTAAGGGAGAAAAAAGATGAGATTATAATATGGAATGCAAACTGTTTGGTGCTCCATATGGAGGACTTTGAGGTAATCTGGCATCTGAGCCAATTAGCTTTGGAATTATGGAAGCAACATGAGTGTAGCTGATAGCTCCTTGACGAAGGAATTTCCAGCCCAGGACCCAAAAGGTGTTGGAGTTAAACACAGTGTAACTCTGGGGCCCACTGCTCACCTCACCCTGGCTCCTCTGGAAGACTATGGGTCATCACTGCTTCATTTGTAGGGATCCTCTCCCTCCTCCCGTGCTAGTTCCCTGAACCGCTCATTCTTCACCAAAGGGTACCAAGTAGAGCTTCTTTCTACTGGCCTGTGTTGATTTTCTGCCCATAGCAGGCTCTGGGTAGGGAGTGTGAGCATTTAGAACAAGAGTAGAAAGGGGTTAGGACCTTGGCTTTCTGCAGCCAGGTCTGAGCTGCAGCCAAAGTTCAGCACTGGCCACGGTGAGTGATTCATCCTCACATCTCCATCTGGGTGTGACTTTGTCCTGTGCTGATCTGCCTGGACTCCAGTAGTATGCAAGGCCTTGGCCTTGAAAGTTTTGGCCACTGTCCCAGGGAAACATGTTTCCAGGGTGTGTCTAGAATGAAACTATAATAAAATATTGAGGACATTAGGGGAGCCAGCTCGTTTATTGGAGAGTTAACTTTAGGCTAACCTGAGTGGGCACGATGCTGAGGTCCAGCATACTAATCTTTTCCACATGCCTGGACAGCTCAACCATGGAGAAACCTCATGCATAGTAGATCCTTAGTATATGCTTGCTGAGGTGAATAAACTCAGTCAGCAGATACTTTAAGCATCTTCCATGTACTAGGCACTGTGGCAGGAATAGAGGTATATACATACAGTACTTTCGGGAAAATTATGAGCAATTAGAACACCTAATGTAAATTTCTCTTGCTCAACGGGAAGTAAAATGGTACCCTTTCCTCCAGGCTGGCACAGGGATCAAACCTCAGGTTCCAGTTGGTTCCTTGTTGGGGAACAATATGCACAATTATCATCAGGTCCTCCTACAAGAATTTCAAAATGAAAAACAAAGAGGCTTTGTCTCTAGATTCTTCATGTCATGCTTGAAAACCCAGAATGTAAACTCGAGATAGAACCATGGGAGTTAAGTAGCTATTGACTTCAGTAAACACATAGTGAAACACATCTGAATACTGAATACTAGCTAGCAGAGAGGCAGTGACAGAGATTAAATCAGGAGCTTTATGGTCATTCTAGAGGAAGAGTATCTCAAGTGGACTCCAGATAGACATCCAGACATCAAAGAAGGCTGTAAGATACATGAGCTGATCTAGCCTGCTGAGCGGCATCTAACTCAGTTGCATTTGTCTGCCCTTCAGAAAGCATCTCCTCTCAGGGAGTTCCCTGGACCTCTGTGATACAGATGTGCAGCACTAAATTCAAGGAACTCAGGTTAGATAGGCTTAGCTGGAAACAAGGGCAGAATGCCATGCCAAAGAGAGGAACTTACAGAGCAAACTGCAGACAGGACATAAGCTGCCCAGCCTCCCTCCTCATGAAGCTCCAAAGGGGACAACATTCACCCTTTATTCCTGTCTCACTTTAGAGAGATTCTGGTGACCATATACAGAAAACATCCCTGACTTTACAAACAGACACATAAAGGGTTCTGATCACAAATCTTCCCCTTGCCTGTTATGTGTGCAAACAGCCTTTCTGAGCTTTGCATTCCTGCTATGGATTACCCATAACAGTGTCTGTGGACACTGAAGAGCACACAAATGAACATTGCCCTTATAGAAGGTGTTGGAAGCCGTTATACCGCCTGTAGCTATGCAGGACCAAAGGGCAGCCAAGGAAACAGAAGTTTCTTCTGGGAATCAGAGGCCACAAGTGGGTAGTCACATGCCTTGTACCCAGATATGCTTGGTTTGGCCCTTGGTGGCTGTTAAAATTTTTGAATTTATAGGCAACATTTTAAAATCACATTTCATTGAAAACAATAAATATATAAGAACTTAGATTCTTTCCTTCTGTGGAAAAACTAGGCACTCTGAATATAGAGCCTGTGTCATGGTGTATAAAGAAATAACAGGAGCTGACTGGACTTTCCATAACCCACCAGACACTCTACCCTGGCCCACCCAACAGCCTTTCTCTGAAGGCTCCCTCTCCTGTCATACAAGGAACCCTTTCAAAAGTTCAGAAAGTTGCAAGCTGCAGTCTTTTTTGTTCCTTAAAAAAGAGGGGGAGAAAATCTCCTCACTTCCACAGGGACTCTGCTTATCACCCCTTCAGGGCACTTTCAGAGACTACTGAGAACAACGCTCAGGAAAGATTCCTTCTGAAACCCCCAAGCTGGGCCCTGAAGGATGGGTAGAAAGGGGGGACATTGCTCAAAAGAACATTCAAGAGTCAAGTGGACATTGCTAAGAGGAGCCAGAAAGATACAAAGTCACCCACAGGATGAGGGCTGTTCTACAAACTACACCTTGGTGCTGAACTCCTTCTCCCGCAGCAGCTGACTCAGAGAGGCAGTTTCTCAAGGCCTCAGAGTGTTTAGATCCTAGTGTTGCTCGCTGCTTGGCTAGGAAAGAGGGTTGATTTCAGAGGACCTTCTGAATCAATTTGGAAGATTAAACAAATAACTTTCTGTGGTTTCTTGGCCAGAAAGCCAGGAAACACTGAACTGCAAGAAGATAACTAAGTGGAACCCAGATCTCAAGCTCAGGACTATAAAGCTTTGTGGACTTTCTTTTTCAAGGAAGAGGTCACTCAGCGCTGTCCAGTGTAAATCATACAAAGGAGTGAAAAATCACTGTCTTGTCTCCTCAGAGTGACTGTTGCCAACAGCAGAGGAAAGGCTCAACTGAGAGCTCTCCCTGTCAGCTTCCTCAAGTCTGAAATATTTCTTCCAGCCTAGTACCACCATTTCTGAGAAGAGGGGCCTTTGAATGGTAGAGCCAAAGCAGCAGCCTCCATCACTAAGCACCAGCCACACAGATGCTAAAACGGGGCCCAAATTGCTAAGGCCTTGTGCCTACCTCATCATGCACAGGCCCAGAATGTGGCACACACCTCCTGTGTCAGTGTCAGAGACAGACCTTGCTGAAAATCTCTTGAGACAGAAATTAACTTGTCAATTTGACCCAAGAAGGTCTCTTGGGTTAGTATCTATATGTGGAAGGTGGCAGAACAGTACACAACATCACAGTGGCCTGTAGTAAGGTCTTGAGAAAGACTCAGCAAAGCCTTGGAGTCAGGTTGAGAGCTGGGATGAATTTTGGTGGGGAGAGGCCAGGTTTTTGTAGTCTCAGTATGATCAGTCATTGGCTGCAGGCTGAACTTGGGAAGAGTGTGTGGTTTCCTGGCAAGATGGCTCAGGTAGAGAAAATTCTCCAGATAGGTTAATAGCCAAGAGAAGCAGTTGGGAATTGACTCCTTCATTCCTGCGTAAGGAATAACCTCGGGCAGACATTACCAGCCCCACTTCGTGCAGGATTATATAAGTGGATTGCACAGATTGACTTACTGCCTTTTCTCTGTAGTCACAGGGCTTCTTTTTATCTTTGCTTTATAGACAAGGGATCTGAGAGGCTAGGTTCTTTGCAAGTGAGGAGTGGAACCAAGATTTGAAACTAAAGAATGTGTGTTATTTATGTTATGGAGTAGGGGAGAAGGCATTGGGGGAAAAGGATGGTAAGAGGGAAGAGTAAAACAAAAGGGAGAAGAAAAACAGTTTGAAAATGTCTGCAGGCAGCCCACAATCACAGCTGTAAATCTAAGGTAGCCCAAGAGCAATGGAGAACTCAAGATCTTCTAGTCAGTCTTTGGTTAGTTAAGCTAAGGGACATGCCCAATAAATCAGAAAAAGTCATGGGTCTGAGGAGGGCAGGCAAGAAAGAACATAGCATACCAGCCTTCAGACATCCCTATTTGTCTAAAATGAGAAGGGAACCATGACTTTTCCAACATCCAAATAAAGAAACTGAAGTTCTGTCATTCCAGAAATTGTTGCTGGCTTTTCAAACCCAAAGGCATTGCCCAGACTTTCCCTAAGCCCTTGACAACCCACTGAACTAGTTAAGTGGTTCCCAGAATTAATTCCATTGCTATTGTGAATAATGAGAGGTAATATCTTCCCTCTGAACTTAACTATACTGGCTTTGAATCATGGCCAGCCAAGAAGCCACTTTATACACTGTTAAAGCTATCATTCGCCCCAATAATTGAGTATGTTTCACATTGCAGGCCTCAGAGCCAAAAGCTAAGGAATCAAATAAAATACAACCTAACATTGCCCCTAAAAAGCTTGCAACTGTTATGAAGGACAAGGAAACATGAATATTTATATTACAACAAAAAGAGTGATAGCTACTTTGGGCAAAGAAAAATGCTCTCAGTATTCATAGAAAAAGAGTGAGAAGTTCAAGAGGAAAGCCTCGTGGAGATAAGTGAATTTTGACTAGTTCCTTGAACCACACAAAATGGTAGAATTCCAGTCAAGGAAATTAAAGAGTTGATGGGTTAGATACCACATATTGAGGGAGGTGAAAATCCCATACAAAACCAGAAGTGCCTTAGTTAGGATGAAACATGGAAAAGACAGAAAAGTCCAAAAGGCAGAATGGATAGTAAGTAGAAATCTTAAAAGTCAAGCTGAGAAAATGTCTGATTTTTGTTTTATAGGGGGGTAAGAAATGGATGCATCCGGATGAGCTCTGTAAAAACAAAATAGGATGGAAAGACTTCAAGAGTAAAAATAAGTCAGAAAATTATGGGAGTGGTTTGTGAAATGGGACTGGCTGGTCAAAGGCAGTAGAAATGGTGTGAGAGTCATAGAGCAGATGCCAGAAGGATGGACCAGGCAAGATCAGCAGAACTTTATAGTCAGCTGGGCATGATTGACAATGCACAAAGAAACATCAAAGAAGGTTGGTGGTCTTGTCCTTAGGAGATATGGGGAAACAAGAGGGCAGGTAAATTGGACCAGCAATTCTTCCTAGGTTCTAGGATTCTGATGGGGAAGACCAGGGATAAGAAGAGAAAGAGTCAAAAGCTGAGGTCAGAAGTACTGTGAGGGCTAATGACCCAAGCTAGAGAGTTTATGAATCACAGCTCCTTCTATACTCCTCAAATAAGGAAGCCGAAAACAAATTAATAATGCTCATGAGACAGCAGAATTATGGGGAACTCAGAGTAACTCTCATTCCTCTTTTGCAAGATAGATGCTGGTACAATAAGCAGAGCATTTTACATCTCTGTGTCTGGAACATTTGGCCACAGCTTTACAGGGAAACGGTCCAGCTCCAGGATCTGGCCTCAGTGGCCTCTATAGCCATGGCAATAGTCTATTGCTAGCCTTCCCAGGGACAGCCCTCACAGGAAACAAAGACCCAAAGCTCTTTGTTCCATACATAGGACCCCCAAAGGGCTGTTAATTCTATTTAGCCCCTGACAGGAAGATAGCAAAGTAAAAATTTTCAAAGGAGAAAAGGATATAAGAATCCATTTGTATAGGGAGTGATGAAACTTGAAAGCAGTATTGGACATACAAATGGCAGTTCCCAGCTGTCGTATTCTGTGTGAGTCCTGGTACCCAGGAGGTTCTTACTAGTGTTTGCAGAATGTAGAAAGGTGACACAGAGCATTAGATACAACAACTGCTAAGAGTTCACAAGAGAGGAAAAACCCCATTTGTGCAGCTGAAGGATGAAGAGAAAGATCCTCCAGGAGGCAGGAAATAAATATAAAGGCTGAGAAAAAGATGCATTCCTCAGACTGAAGAGACTACTAGCCAGATGATACGATTATATTAGAGAGACATAACAATGATAACTTTCAGAAAATATGTTACATAATATACTTAGGTGTCCATAGGGACAATTAGAAATTGGTGAAGGTCTTAGAATGTTTCTGGTTTTGTGAGAAAACACCATGACCAAAAGCAACTTGTGAAGGAAAGCATTTATTTCAGCATACAGCGTGTAGTTCATCATAAAGAGAAGTCATAACAGAAACTCAAGGCAGGAACCTGTAGACAGGAACAGAAACAGAGGGCATGCAGGATCATTGCTCACTGGATTGTTCCCTCATGGCTTCTCAGCCTGCTTTCTTATAACACCTAGGACCACCAGCCCAGGTATGGCACCACTCACAATAAGCTGAGCTCCCTTACCCCAAATTGCAATCAAGAGCATGCAGTACAGACTTCCCTACAGGCAAATTTTATGGAGGCATGTTCTCAGTTGAGAGTTCCCTCTTCCTAAATGACTCTTTTTTTTTACTCTAACTTTTGTCAAGCTGAAATAAAATTAGCTAGCACAGTCTTTGATTCTGGAAATGACATCAAAATGAGCTTTGGATACAATGACCTTGACAATGGTTAGTAGGAAGGCCTAAAAGAAAGAAGAGGGGCAAGCCTCCTGAGAAGCTGTTATACCTAGTCAACCATTTGCACAGTAGAACTGAAAATTGATGATAGGTGGTGAGGAATTCACTTAGGAAGAGTTGAACATGCAGTGAAATTAATTCCCTGGAACATTCCCCGTCTGGGAGACAGCACTGATGGCATCCTGAGAGACATAAACAAACATCTACCCCCAGATAGAGCACTAACAACAGGTCAAAAAAATGATCCTACCTAAGTAAGCCTTAGTGAACCAGTGAGTTTATTGGATAGTTGAGGGGCTACTCCATAAGTAGTCAACTCCTAGATGGCTACATCACTGAAAAGACCAGCCCAGTATGGTGATAACTCATGAAAACTGCATCCCTGCAACTCTCAGCTCCTCTTGCAGGCAGCCCAGCCATTCAAAGAGTCTCTTCTTCCCAGCTATTATCATTGCTTATGTAATCTTAGGAAAGGATCTTGTGACTCCTGTAACTTTCAGGAACTTCCTGTAAATTTAGAATCCCTGAACCTTGTGTATTGTGTTTATCCCTTGAGTCTTATTAGCCTATCTCTCTTCTCCACAGGAGGGAATGTTTTAATTCAGAGCAAAGAGGTATACAACAGCTTCCCTCTAAACAAACAAAACAAAACCAAAACAAAACAAGCAAACAAACAAACAAAAAAACCACAGAATGGGAACCTGAATCAGTAAGCTTTGATTCAGACAGATGGTAGAAAGTTGTAGAGTTTGGGGCTCCTGAGGAAGCATGAGAGCACAGACTTTAGCTGAAATGCTGCCCAAAGGAGGTGAAAGGCAGGTACAAAGACTGGGTGCTGAGGCAGGGAGAGACTTGCCAAAAGCACAAGTGCTTTATTCCAGTGAGATAGAGTGACAGAGACAGCTCTAAACCAGAAACCCAAAGCTTGACTAGGAGGGGTTCCACATTTGCCAAGGTGACCTTAACAAGTCTTCTGGGCTTCACAGATAACTAACCTGGAACCATTAACACAATAACTAAATTTCAGCTGATACAGGACAAGTGTATGTAGACCAGGAAAATTGTGAGCTTCCACTTGCTCACTTTTGTGTGGAATTATCAGCCTTAGCCACTCCAGTGGCCAGACCATGAGAGAAGGAGGGAGTATAGGACGTGGGTGGTAATCACTCACCACAAAAGTTGTAGAGCAATCTGAGAAGGAAATAGCATGATTTTCATGAGTCTCCTGCACTCGTCAAAATTCACTTCCTGGCGTGAAGTGTTTTTAGAATCTTTGCACCTTTTTCTAAAGAATGCCAGACGTGGCCCATGTGTGCTTCACCCCTGGAGAAGTTAAAAAAAAAAATTGGGAAGATATCTTTGTGTATTGAATCACAAGCTCTTCCAGGGCAAGAATAGGTCTTCATCTCTTTATCCCAGCATCGTCCTTACATAGACAAACTAACCCTCTATAGCCCATTGGTTCTATGGGGTCACACAGGACATCTATAGCTCAGAGCTAGTCTTCAATCCTGTTTAAAAAAAAAAAAGCCAGATTTCCATAGATGGATGAGACGCTGATAGGCTTAACTCTTACAGAGACAATGGGAGCCCACGATAGTAAGGTTGTTGGAGTGACATAGAAGCAACTTCACTGTGACCTCAAGGGATTGCCCTTGCCCTTGGCCTGATGCTTCTGACCCTTCACTGATTTCTCCCTCACTCCCCATCCTCCTATTCATGAATTTACACCTCCTTGCTTCTCACACACATTTTACACACGGCTTAACTTTCTTTCCTGTGAAAGGTGTTTCATTCTGCCTATACCCCCACAACCACTTCCTGTCCAATGCTTGGTATGTGTGTCCTTTCATCTACAAAGCCTACAAGAGTGAGTCGCCTTACAGGAATATCTCAATCTCTACTGTCCCTGCACTGTCCTGTTGCTTTCAAGCTTCTGTCTGAGAGTTATAACTGTTAACAAATATGCTCCCTCTCTCATTTAGGTCCACACATATTTAATTTTATAGGTAAGCAAACAAAAGTTCCTTCCCCCCAAGATATGTCTTACTATCAAGAAGGTGTTTCAGAAATATTTATTAAGTGAAAAATGAGCATCCATCATGATCATATAGTCATATCTGTCATCACCATGAGCTCCATCAACCTCTGTCTACTGATAAAGGCAAGATTTGTACCAGAACTCTCTCTAGTACATAACTGGCCCTCAGTGATTCTTTAACAAAAAGTTATCTTCACACGACCAAAGAATCTACCTGACTTCATAAGAAAATCGTGATTCTAGGAAACGTTGCAATCTCTGTTCTTTGCAAATTGGCCTCAAAACCCTGCGGCTGCAGCAGCAACAGCAACGTGACTGTCTTTTCTTTCCTTTTCTTCTGTTCTTAGATCTCTCCCTTCCTGTCTCATGCCCCAAGCTTCAGTCTGAGGTTGTTCAGTTTCTCGGAGAGGGAGGGAGGGACAGAGTGAGGGAAAGAGTGAGGGGGCAGGGAGAGAGAGACTAGATGTGATTTCTCTCCAGCTGTTTCTGCAGCTCCCAACCCAATCTTCAGAATGCAAGGAACGCTGTCTTTCTGTCATTTGGCCTCTGTGAGGATTCTTGCCCACTTGCCAGAAAGGACCAGCCACCTGCAGTTGATGAATCCTCTGGCCTTGTCCCAGACAAGCCGCTTTATTCCCAACAAAGTCAGCGGGCATCCAACTGTCAGGCCTGACTGCTGGGACTTTGAAATGAGCACTTTGTCATGGAGGTGGTGCTCCTGATTGAGGGTGCCCTGCTGTGTTTTTCAGGCTGTGGTGGTGACTGATGGAGAGCGCATACTGGGTTTGGGAGACCTGGGCTGCTACGGCATGGGCATCCCTGTGGGCAAGCTGGCCCTGTACACAGCATGCGGAGGGGTGAATCCACAGCAGTGCCTTCCTGTCCTGCTAGATGTCGGCACCAACAATGAGGTAACAGGCTGCCTGAGCCAGGAGCTCTTGGGCCAGATGAGGTTGGGGGGTGGCACACTGGTGGAATAATTATATCCACATGGTCTGTTTCTTTTCTAGCATCCTCTTGTTCCCCACTCTTCCCACGCAATTATGAAGTAGAGGACTTTCCTTTACCAGTTGCTCAACTCTCCCACTCCTTTCTCCTTCTGAGTCCCCTATCTTTTTCATTTTCTCTTCTGTGCTCGAGATGCCCTGGACTTACTTTTTCTGTTGCTTCCAGGGTCCCATGCAGTTTGCAATCTTCCTTGGGTATACTCACTGAGAGCGCAGCTAGTGATAGGACTAGTCTGTGTTCTGCATTCTCAGTACAAGTTGCTTTAGTGTGTGATCCAAAATTCAAAAACAAGGCCACAGGTGAAATGTCTGAGACAAGCTGGTGAACGCCCTGCAGATCAAGTGAGAGAAACTGAGGCAAGCTAGATCACCCTGCAGAATTCAAGGGCTTTCTCACTAAAGGAGTTCCATCCTCACTCAAGGGTTTGTCTGCTCTGGGTACCACCCTGGCACGTTGCTTCTGCCTGCAATTCTTGGTCCTGTGCTGGCAGAAAAGAAGTGTCTTAAGAATTCCTTCTCTCTTTTTTGTATCAAATTTGTTTGCTTAATTCAAAAATTTGAAACAATTTAGTTCTGCTTTTGACAAAGGAAACAAAATATATATCTATCCAATTGTCATGTTTTGAAAATTATAATTGTAACTAAATTGTAATATATGAACAATGAGTTCCACTCTATTTTCACAGAGGAATTCCTTCTAAATAACATTTATTTTTGAGTTTAAGAGCAGTGTGTGTTTGTCTTTTAAAAATTAAAATTAAAATCATAGATGTATTAAAAGTAAAATATCAGTCATATGATCAGTGCTAATTTATATGCACATATGTGCATATATGTGCATATGCATATATATTGTATTTTTATTGGATATTTTATTTACATTTCAGATGTTATCCCCTTTCCCCATATATATTGTATTTTAATATCTTTTCTTACAGCCTTTTTCTCCCAAACCTTTACAAAAACCAATTTGGAGTTACATTGCATTATGATTCCTAGCCTGCTTTTTTGAAATTTGACAAGTTTCCTCTCACATCCTTACCGTTACTTTACTGTGCCACATTAGTGGCTGCATGCTTTACCACAATTCATGTAAGAAAGCCTGACCAGCTGTGTATTTAGGTGTTTCCAGACTTCTTACAAAGATCAACTGTGTTCTGATACCCATTTTTTGGATCAGTCGTTGATTACTGCTAATTGGAGTTAGTTGTCTAGAGTCACAGGATGGGTATGTGTACTGACTGGGAGAACAGTACAAGGAGGCCAGAGGAAAACCTTTAGCACCATTCCTCCTCCAGCACCTTGCTGTTTGAGACAATCTCACACTGGGACCTGAGATTCAGAGATTCACGTGGGTGGACTGGCTGGTGAGCTCCAGGGATCTGCCAGTGGGCTTCCCCAGTGCTGGGACTGCAGATGTGCCCTGCCACGCCCAGCTGTTTTTTTCTGGTTGCTGGGGAACTGATCTTGGATCCTTTGCTTTCCTATCAAATTCTTCACTCACTGAGCTGTCATCGAAGCCCCTGTTGCTCAGATTCCTGATTCACATGCCAAAAAGGTTACAGCCATGTGCACTCCACAATGATTTATTTCAAGAAAACTGCTTTCTTCTTCCTTAGACACCATGGTCTGGTTTCTAAACAAGAGTGAGCATTGTCAGGAAGCAAGGAATGCAGCTTCCTCGGATTCCACCCATAGATGCTCCTCCCTGAATTGAAGGAGCCTGAAAAAGACCTTTCTTGAAAGCCAGAAAATCATGGGGTAGACAGTGGCAGCAAGAGAGGTGGGGAAAGATTGAATTCAGAAGCAGGGGCCCTGGCCCCAGTACCACCGTAAGCCAGATGAGTCACTGCAGCTCTCTAGACCTGATCCCCTACATAATTATATTGCCATTTTAAAACCTCTTCTTGCTCTGCCTTCTGACTAGCCTATGAGACAAGGTCTGGGTGGTAGTAGAAGCCCTACAGCTGCTCAACAAGACCAGACCTTAAATTTTGCTCTAAACCAAGTTCCTTTCCCCTGGCCAGATGTTTGAGTTTATACCAAAAAAACAAAAAACCCAACAACAACAACAACAACAACAAACAAACAAACAAACAAAAAACATTAAATCTGTCCTCAGCCTCAAAGAGGACATCATTGCCTCTGGAGATGAATACAGAAAACCTTATTTCAGGCAAGCTACCAGCATCCTCTGCTGTGTTACAAATAGATTTCATTGATGCCTTCACCCTGTCAGTGCCTTAGAAGCTGGTCCTGAGCTGGAACAGAGACAGCCTAAGTTTAATTTGAGCTATTATATCTCAGGGATACTAGTTGCCTCTAGTAGGTTTGTGGAGATCCTTTGCTGTTGAAGGTCCAGTATGCACCAATCCAAATGAAGCTCTAGGCCAACCTCAATTGTAACAAATCTATCAGGAAGGATTTCCAAAAACAAGTGGCCAGCATGGACCAGGACCTTACACTTAATTTGAGCATCATAGCAGAGAGTGAAGGCCCTGTCACTGCCTTCTTTTTCCCTTCAGGAAGCCGAGGCTCAGTTTTAATTAGATCAAATGGACTCTAACCAGAGCTGAGATCCTCTGTAGCACACCTAAGCTGGCATTTTGTTGTTTCCTAAGTCAATATCATCTCTTGACTTTTATTACTAAAGTAACTTTAGAATGTTATTCAAATTCTTAAGGTAAATGGCATTTCTCCCACAGTGCTACATTTGTGGACCCTTTTCAATATTTATCTATGACATATGCACCTATAGATGTATATATTACTTATTACTTAGTAATCATAATGCACCTGTAATTTTGTTCTCATTTTTTTTCAATTGAGGTTATTTGTGAACACTTTCTCTTTACTTATTTAATCAAAGTTTATTGAGTGTTTAGTAGGTGTCAGGCATTCAGCTAGGCATGAGGGAGCTCAATGAGCCAGACTTGGGTGGAATAGTCTGGTTGTTGGTGTTCCAACATTGTCACATAATGGATCATTTTAATGAGTTGTGTATTACATATACTTAAAGTGTCTGCTTCTCCCCTGAGTGTTTTGCTCCAAGCATGAGAATCCAATGCTGCCAAGTGAACCAGTATTAGAGAGACATGATTTATCCCCCTTCAAACGAGTTAGCTGTGTCATTTCCCATAGTACAGCTCTTGGTTAAAAATGCATCTGTTTGTAAGACATGCACAATGACAACACCAGTTAAGATGCCAATGTGAGTTAGGGAAATTTCCCAAGACCCCACCCATAGATGAAGAACTACAGGCAATTAAAGGCTGCCAAGAGTGAGAATCAGTCTTCTCTAGGGACAAGCTCTCTGGTAGGTTATCCAATTCCAAGTGTGGTCAGTCCTAATTACAAGTACATATAAGCACAACACTAAATGAACCCTGGTGAAAACATACATACATACATACATACATACATACATACATAATACATGTCTATGTGTATCTATATATATATATGGTTATATATATGATTAAATATGAAGTTGAGCTCATTAAGTGGAGAGTTGAAGGGAGCTGGGTTTGGAGATGGGAGATCAAATGATATAAATATGATACTGGTGTATAAAATTCTCCAAAACATAAAATAAGTGTGATTTTCTTTGCTGAGAGCAATTTTCAGCTGTAGGAGAGGAAAACTTGGCCTTATCACTTCCACTGCCTAACATAGTCCAGGGAGGATGCTGCTGTGAGGTGTTCTAATGTCCAAACAACCCAACTATCGGTGTGGATGCCTCTATGAAAAAAAAAAAACCCTCCCAAGGCAACAGCAATTTAATCAGCAGCGTCAGACCCTCCCTCTGAGCATCCTGTTGAAGGAAAACATGTGCTGTCTACACCCCTGAGCCTGAGTCACTTTTACCTGCCAACACCAAGGACGTTTGGAAAAATAAACATATGGAACAGTAATTCCATGGTGGGGGTTGGGGGCAGACACCCCAGGTTCTACTCAGGAGACAGAAGACTTGTGCTCATGGCTGTGTATAGATGAGACCAACCACAAGATGGTTATATCATCCAAGCAGAAGGGAACAGAAACAGTGTCTTATATAATTCCTTCACTCTTCATAGGAAAAGCAGCCCAGAACACAAATGGCTTCCTAAGGATTCCTTCCAAAACCCTACTCACATGGCACTCTACAGTGAGGTTCTTTGGAGCAGCCCAACAGGCTTGGCTCCCTAGTTTCCCTCCTGAGTCTGAGAGTCTTCTGCTCTCCAAAATCCTGAACCTGTACTCATCTCTGAGGGAGATGCTATGTGGCCCTCTGGAACCTACTCTGTGGCTGAGAATGTCGGCATCTGCAAATAGACTCAGGTGAAAATTGACAGCGGAGCCAGAAACCATGACTTTGAAGACTTGGTGGGAATGAACAAGAGTCAGCTGCTGTATGCTGAGATTTGCAGCGTCTTCTATTTTACAAGCTTATTGTCTCCATGGCTAGAATACTCAGCTTCATCATGTGGTATTACCAGAGAGCTCACTCTGCATGAATGTTTGAGGATGCCGCCCCCAGAGCCTTTGCAGCTTTCTGCTAGCTTAATTTACCTTTCCAAGATATGAGCAATAGGCATAAGGGAAGGGTGCAATGGCCATGGAGTGGACCCCATGCCATGACCTCCCAGATACACAGGTGTTTCGCATGACCTCTGCAAGTGCCTGTTGCTAGTCAAGGTAAATATTTTTTTCAACCAGGAGATGTATTTTCCAACTTAAGTACAACCCTCTGTGATATGTCCAGAGGAGAGGAGGAAAACCTATTTGTTTTCCATAATACTTTGTCTCTAAGGAAAATCTTAGGAAGGAGAGCTAGGCAAAGAACCCCAGAGAGTGTATCCAACCCTCCAACTCCCACCACACAGGAAGAAGTAACAGTTTGCCTTCTTTGGGTAAATTCCTTCACCTATAATTCTAATCACTGACTAATTCTGTTCTGATAAGAACTTAGTAACCATCTAACAGAGAGAAAAGATTTAGCTACCAAGAACTACTTAGATACCAGAGTACCTTGCGCACACCAGAGCTTGGGAATGAATAAATTCAGTTCCTATTCTGTTCTAAAATAATGACTTCCTTCCTTCCATTCTGACCAGTGGGTTTTGTGACCTGAGACAGCTCATGTCACCTCTGTAACCCTCAGAAATCCATTGGGAGGAAGCTGAAGTGAGTGACTTCCAATTCCTAAATTTTAACTCTGACATCTTAGCTCAGTGGTGATACACTGGCAACTGGTATCAGCTAACACACTTCACAGATTCTCTGTGTGCTGGCACTGTGTGATTGATCTCTGGGGAGATATAAATGAAGAAGGAACAGATCATTCCTCAAGAAACCACATTATGTGACAGGAATCATTGTTGTCTCTTTTCAACAGACAGGAAAATAACAAAAAGAGAAAAATTATATTTCTTGCCCAAAGCCTCTGGCTTAAGTGACAGGATGTGAATTCAAATTCAGATTCATCCAATTCCAAAGCCCAAAAACCCAGACCTGCTGGACCTTGGCAGCTATTACTAAACTCTCCTGCCATGAAACAGACAGACGGTGAGGACAAGAAGCTGATGCTTTGTTCCTTGGTCCCCACAAGATCAGGTGATAGGGAGGAAAGGACCCTACCATGAGAACCAGTCAGAGCAAGGCTCGGTCTCAGGCACTTCCTCTTGGCTCTGGGAGTTTGGGCAGTTTATTTAAACCACTGTGCTCCAACATCCTGATCTGTAAACAGGAATGAGACAGCCGGGCCCTGGATTGATCCCGTGAGGACAATTCTTCTTGTAAGCGCTACGTTTGTCTTTAGTGTCGTCTCTGTGTGTAATTTTTCCCATTTTTGTAGTTAGTTTTGAAGTATTTAAAGCATGGAACATTTTGTTATTAAAAAAAATAAAATATAAAGATGCCCTCAAAAGGTTTTTAGAGTAACTATTCGTTACTTTTCTTGTTCATCTATAGATAACTAAAAGAGATGATAAAAGGGAGGATTTCTTTTGTTTTGAAAAGGAACTTGTCCATCATGAGGGAAGTCATGGAGGCAGGGCCTTATTATATAGCATCAGTCATCTGGGCTGCAATATGAGTCTGGGTCAGTGGATTAAATAGTATGTCAAATCTTACAGACGAGCAAATGAACCATCAAAGACACATGGCTCAGAGTTCAGAGCACTCTGAGGTGAAATACTGACTGTTGCTCTCACTAACCAAAGGTCTTAGGGAAGGTGGCTTAGCCGCTCTGTGTCTTGCTGCCTCATTCATAACATAGGGGAATAATAAATAATGAAACCCATTTCTCAGGACCTCCCGGAAGTATGTGGGTGAGAGCTTCATAAAGGGAAACTCCAGAACAACGAAGGAAGAGAGAAGGAGCAGTTGGAGGTCAGGGCCTTCAGTCTATACAATGTTGACAAGACTCTCATAGGAAGAGGGAAGGAAAGATGGAAAGTTAAGAACTCTGCCTGCAGTACAGCCCACAAGAATCTAATTAACAGGCTAATTACAATTCTCCAAGCAAAGATGATATCAAATGGCCTCATTTTGGAAGGATGCTCTGCCCTAATCCTCCTCACCCCTCATCTCATGATTAAGCGATCTGGAGAGACTATGGATGGGTGATGGTCCTTTGACTGCCCTCCTGGATCTGCTTAGAGAGTTCAGAGTCTTCCTGTGGCTGTGGTGGAACCTGCCTCAGGATGGGGCACATCAAAGACTTTAAGAGCTAGAATGCTTGCCACCATTTATACCAGGTGTTGTCATTCATAAAGCTTCTCTCGTATTCTCTCATGCAATCACCATAACCAGAGTGTGGCTCCACTCTATCTCCATTGGACAGATGACAGGAAGACTCTGGGAGGTCATAAAAGCTTTCCCAAAGTCACAACTGTCTGTCATGGTGGAGGTAAAACCTGACTCACGTCCCCCTTATTTTCATATCCTGCAACAACAGCTCAGACAGGGATAACGAAAAGGATTTGTCAGTGAGCTCTTGCTCTGGTTGTATTAGACACAATAACGCAAAATTCCAAGAGGCTATAGTAGATGGTTATTTCCCAAACATGCTAGCCACCTTTCCCTCACTCGGCCTCCAGCCTCCAACCTTCCTTTGTGCTCACCCTGTCTTGAAACCCAGATAATCTGTTAGAATCTGACCATCTTTTCAGGTCTGACCATTTTCCCCAAAATACATTCTCAATTCACATTTCAAGTTGCTTCTCCACACTGTGATCCTGTTCTACACTACTTCCCAAGGCAGTGCCATCTGTCTCTGTGATAGTTTACTCACCCACACCCTCAGTAGATTGTGAGCACCTTCTAAGAATCAGTCATTCTCACTGATCATTATCACACTCCAGGCTGCAGTCAGGAGTGACAATGTTCAGTAAATACATGGCATTTTTATTCCATGAGTTGCACATACATTGACACTGTCTTGTTTATTTTTTAACTTATTTTAAAATATTGTAGATTCACTTGCACTACTCAGAAAAAAAAATCACAGAGTTTTAATTACTTTTTGTTGCTGTGATAAAATACCATGACCAAAAGCAACTTTGTTCCAGAAGGCTAGAGTTCATAAAGGTAAGGACAGCATGACATGGCATGGGGGCGGGGCAGGAAGCCAGCTGATCACATTTGATCTGCACACAGGAAGCATGGAAAGAGAAATAGGAAAAAGAAACTCTGTTGTGTTTTATAAAAATAAAGAAAGAAGGAATGTCTGATGGATGTGTAGTCAGGTATGGGAGAAGGGGGTGCCTCTGAGGGCCCATGCTGAGGCATCCCTTCCCCCTGAGGAGTGATAGTATAGATAGAGTTTATTCAGGGCATGGGGAGGGTAGTTGAGAGGGTAGTAGAGACAGAGAAAGGCAGAGAGAGAGAGAGAGTAGAGAAGTAGAGGCCGGCCATGAGCACATGGAGAGAGAGGGGGAGGGGAATGGGGAGAGAAGGAGAGCAGGAGAAAGGAGACAGAAAGAGAGAGAGTAAGAGAAAGAGGAGAGGATGAACAGCCCCTTTTATAGTGAGTCAGGTATATCTGGCTGTTGCCAGGTGACTGTGGTGCAGCACCTAGACAAAATGCTAGCAAACATGAATATAGACCTTCAAATCCCAACTGCAATGATGTACTTCTTCCAGCAAGTTTTCACTTCCTAAGGATTCTACAACCCCATCTCCAAATTCACTACCAACTGGGGACCAAGTGTTCAAACCTGTGAGCCTATATGGGATTCCTCATTCAAATTACCACATGCCCCTATACCAACTTCCCAGTTATCTTCAGTTGTGGCAGTTCAGCTCTATACCTTGTATAGATTCCTTTATCACTAAGGCAATTAATCTATGGGAAAGTTTTATATAGAGGTACCTCATACTACCCTTTTATAACCATACCCACATTCCCTCTTCCTCTCCCTAACTCTGATGATTGGTCTCTATGTCTATAGTTAGGTTATTTCAAGGACACTATATGGATGAAATCAGGTGGCATGTAGTCATTTCACATCATATGTCTTGAGATTTGTCTAGATTTGACAATTAACAGACATTATAGTTTTTCAGCAGTTTTTTTTACTCTTATATGATGAAGTTTCAATGGATATTAAAATAAATGAATTAATAAATAAATGTATTGTGTATGAATTAACCTGCTGACCCATAGGGATATGGATAAAATAGGAAGCCCAGTGGGAGAAGCTAGTCAGACCAATGCAAACAAGAAAAGACCCTATGTGCATGTGACTGCTGTGAGACAGGGCTAAGATGAGCATCAGTTTTCACTGAAATTACTAGTTTTGTTATTCTACCTTCATATCCCCAACACCTAGCAATGTGTGATGTATGTGGAAGGTAAGATTTTATTTAAATTAAGATGAATGAATGTTTCATAAGTTGTTTTGGGGGCAAGATCTTTGGATGAGATCCCCACTCACCAATGGAGATGCTACCCTCAATTGGCTTCAGAGATTCTCAACCAAGAGTGTTTCTACCTTCAAGAATATCTGCTGCAATGTCTGAAGACATTTTTATGGTCACAAGTGGAGGTATTGCTGGATCCTTGTGAGTATAGGTTGGCAATGCTGCTAAATAGCCTATAATGTACAGGTTATCTCTCAGATTAAATAATAATCCAAGCTAAAGTGTTAATAGTGACATTATTTTAAAAATCCTGAAATAAACCCAAAGCTTACAGCCAGAGCTTGAAAAAGTGTCCAATGGAGGCTCAGCTACCCCAAAGCATTGTTCATTCCTAAAAATAGGATTTCACAGGAATCCACCCTTAGACAGGGACTTGGTTTCCAGACCCTTCCAAGGATTACCCTTCGGCAGTAGGGAAACAGAGGCAGAGTCCTATGCTCTTCTCTCCGCCTAACTCCAGTCCTTCCCACTAAACCTGGACTCTTGTTTTACAGAAACCAATAATACAGCAAGAAATATGGAGTTGGTCTAGTATGGAGTGGGTCTAGTAAGTGGATGCTCTCTATTCCAGGAGCTTCTCAGAGATCCTCTGTACATCGGCCTGAAACACCAACGTGTTCGTGGGAAGGAGTATGATGACCTGCTGGATGAATTCATGCAGGCTGTGACAGATAAGTAAGTGGACCATGGTGTCCCTTTTGGAGAGAATGCCTAAGAAGTGTCATGACAAAGACAACCCAGGCTTTGGAAGAATTACAAAAGAGACTGTAAATTAATGCTTTAGGGGTAGTCTGAAAATTTCAACTTGACTCATGCACTTGAAAATGTGGAAGTCATGTGGACCCTTCTCCAGGGTAGCCTTCAAGAAGGCACTGTGATATGGAGTTAGCTAAGTTTCTGTTGTTCCAGGAAGGAAATCTTCTTGGTTTGAGCTGCTCAGAATAGTTTTCATGAATACTAACACTGTTCTTCTGATGAAAAGATGTTACCCTCCCAATGAAATTTTAAAGTTCACCATGTTTGTCTTCACACACACCCTCACCCCGTTAAGTCAGGTTAGGGGGATGTTAATAGGCCAGTGAAGCCGATTCAGCTCTGCCCTCCATTCTCACCCATTCTGACAGTCACCACGGCCACCCCGACCTGCTGGCATACTACAGCAGAGAGTTCCAGTAATGCTTTCTACATGCTGGACAAGCCAAAATTTCTACAGTTCAGTGGACAATGAACACAAAACATTTCCTTCTCCCTTGAAAAGAGATAAAATTATATTTTGGTTCAATGATATGGGACTAAAAACAAAAAAAAATCATGATGGGGCACAAGGTGGAAGCAGAAGCTTGAGTAAGCTAGAGGATCAGGGATCAAATGCATACCTGGAGAATCTTAGGTCTTGAAAGACAGAGTATAACATAGGAAGAAAGTGAAGGCAGAACGGGGTAGGTGAAGAGAAGTGACAAGACAGATGGATCAGGCTTGGGGTTTTTCTAGACAAGAAGGGAATTGAGACTGTATTCAAGGGAATGTTCAAAATGTTGTCCTAAAGATCTAGGCTGAAGAAGAAAAATAAGGACATGGGGAAGCAGGAAGTAGGGAAGGAATGGGGAAAGTAAAGGATAAACCATAAGCCCTAGTGAAATTTGAGAATCATTGCATTGGCTACGAGGCAGAATAAACCGGTTGAAAGGAAGTGATGCTCTGAAAGCTCTATGTTTATAGTCAAGTTATAGAGGAAATGCACCACTGGGCTGTGGCCACCAAAGAAGCTAATTCACAAATTGGTTCATCTGGAACTGAGGGAGATGATTGCCACTTCATTCTTCCTTTCTAGACTATCTTAAATGCCATCTTCAAGACCAGACAAAAGATGCTAAGGGCCATAAATTATTTAAAGTACCTTTAAAGAACAATAGCAATGACAGTTCAGGGAAAGGAAATGCTTGACTTGGTTGTGAGAAGGCTCAGAGGCTACTCTGTATCAAGTAACAGAACTGCTCTGGACGTTCTTCCAGTAGAAAATTGGACTTGCTTCTATATGACCAAAAGAAGGACCAATGGGTGCAATGCTAACAAAGGCCCTTGTAGGCAGGCACAAAGTAAGTGCCACAATACACTGAATTCAAGTAAATGCCACAATACACTGAATTCTGGATATGAATTCTCTGTCATGGACGGAACTCTAGGATATGTTGTTTGGTGTTTTGGTGGTGATCATATGAATAGGTTCAAGCTGCACATGCTCTTGAATATGTCTTCACACTCCATTACTCTAGTTTGACCTCTTAAGGATGCCATGCAGCTGGCAGGCTAGGTACTACCATGGCCACTTTCATGGAAGGAAAAGTTGAGGCCTCAAGATGACAAAGTCACTGTCCCAGTTCACAGAGTACCTTGCAAGACTGTGAGGTGAACCCACTCCACATGCAGGATGTTTTCTATGATGCTTTGTGACCTGACCAAAAGGGAGTGAAATTGCTTTAGAGAGCCTATTTTTTGCTTCCTGTTTCCAGGGCTAATTGCTGGCTTATGAGTCAGTAGCCATTCCATGATTTCTCCAAAGAGAAGTCTTGCTATTCATGTGAGAAGGTTAAATAAACTAGGATGTATGAGGCTCTTCAACTCGTCATCAAAATCAATTCATAGCTCCACAAACACACAGGCAGTCCAGGGTGAACCCTTAGGGAAGGGTGTGCATCAGCCAACAGGAATGTGTCCTTCAGTAGAAGAGACGATGGTTTGGCAAGTCATTGTTTTGACTTTCTAGCAAGCTAGAACAGATGTTTCTATAGATACTGTAGGAGGAAAATGAGCTGGTCTCCCCCAGGTACTGCTGGGAATGTAGTCTGAAGATAGATTGCCTGGTCTAAGGGTGAGTCAGAAGCTCTAAAGGCAAGCACACTGTATTTTAAGAAAGACCCAGGATAAACTGTGACTCCTGCCTTCAAAGTCCACATCCCTGCCCAAACATCCTGCCATTAGAAGGCTTCCTCTTTTATTTTTCTCTTACAAATTGACCTGTCTATAGATTCAGAGTGGGAAGTATTGATAAGGCTCAGATCCTATCCAGAAGGTTGGCTACTGGAAAAAGACACACCAAGGCAAAAGAATGTACAGTTAAGTCTGTGAACTAAAAAGGCTGGGGAGAAGCTAGGTTCGTAGAGTGCTCAGTGACCCTGTGCTCAATCCCACACACCTGTAATACCAACATTTAGGAGGTGTACGCATTCCAAGCAATAGTCATTCTAGCTTTCCTTATCTCCCTCTCATGTGGTAGGACCTGAAGCATCATATCTGAGTACCACATCCTGATGTACCAAGTTCTCCTCAGTGGTTTTTGTTTATATGTCTTACTTCTGTTACTTACAGGGAATTCTCTAGTTTAACATTGCACCTGGAAACCCAGCTCCGTCTAATTTAAACAATGTCTGGTGTTGCCCGCAGCTTCCACCTCTAGGCAGGCCAGGAAACAAAGTCACCTCTTTTCCTTTTAGTTCCACAAATTTTAAGGCATTTGGAGGCAGGATGGGGGTGGGGGTTGTCGAGACAGGGTTTCTCTGAGTAGCTCTGGCTGTTCTAGAACTCACTCTGTAGACCATGCTGGCCACAAACTCAAAGAAATCCACCTGCCTCTGCTTCCTGAAAAGGCATACACCACCATACCCAACCCTAGTTCCACAATTCTAAATCTATGGATTCTTAAGATGTGTGGGTTCAAGTAAAAAGGAAAGCACAATTGTAAAGACCTTTATAGTATAAAGGAAGCCATCTATCTCCATGAAAGGCATATCTTTTTCCTCTTCTTCTCTTCTCCTTCTTCTCCTCCTTCTCCTTCTCCTCCTCCTCCTCCTCCTCCTCCTTATCCTTCTTCTTCTCCTCCCTCCCTCCCTCCCCCCCTCTCTCTCTCTCACACACACACACACACACAAACAGATACACATGGTTCACAGCATAATAGAAGTCACTATTCGCAATTAATGATCTTTGCAGATAAGTTATAGTTAGAGACAGCTCTGGATTTCCCATTCCTGAAGCAAACTACTCCATAGGTTCATTTCTAATGCTACCTTTCAAGCTTGATATGCACCCTTGGTCTTCTAGAGCCAAGTTCCTATGCTCCATCATACATTCTCAGTGCCCTTTCAAGCTAAGTGGGACCTCCCCATCCCAGGTCCCCTCTATAGCTCACCCTGTTTCTGCCCTTATGTTTGGAGGGTGACCCAAAGGTTTCCATTCAAAAATAAGAAAAGCACCACCTATTGTCTCTACTGTGCCCTGATCAAATTGAGAGTGAACAAAGAAAGATGAGTCCCAGGGTAGTTAAAAGTTCCTGGTAAGTCACAATTTTGAGTAGTCTCGAAAACAAACAAAAACACACCAGACTGCTGGGACCCATAAGGTCCAGACATCCTCAGTTCTGTCAACCTGCAGTCACTGAGTAGAAGGTCTTATGACTTGTGTCTTTCAGTTTCTTTTCCCTGAAAATAGCTAACTAAACTGGCACCTAGGTATCTGCCATTGGAGAACAGAGGAAGAGAGTGGGGAAGCAACTTCCTGGAGAAGGTAGTGAAGTGCAAGCTTCCAATGAAAGCAGCTCTACCCTCTTAGGTGGCTTCAGTCTAACCCAATGGTTCTCAACCTGAAGGTCATTAGTCCTTTGGGGGTTGAATGATCCTTTCTCTGGGGTTACATATCAGATATTTACATTATGATTCATAACAGCAAAATTATAGCTATGAAATAGCAACAAAAATAATTTTATGGTTGGGATCACCACAACGTAAGGAACTGTAATATATATGTGTGTGTGTGTGTGTATATAGTATATATGTGTATATATATGTGTGTATATATAATATACACACATTATATTATATATTATATATTAATATATATATATTATATATTAATATATATTAATATATATGTTTATATGTATATATGGTTGTACATATATATATGTATAAACATGTATAGCTATGTGTATATGTATATATAGTTATACATATATATGTTTGTACATATGTATATATGTATACATATATGTATACTCACATATATATATATGTACAGTCATATATATGTATGTGACTTATTGAAATTAGTGAGTCATCAAACAAAAGAAGAAGAAATGAAGCTAAGAGGGAAACATGTTGGGTACATATGAGGAAAGTTAGAGGGAAAAATGAGGGTAGATATTATCATATTTCATTGTATATATGTACAAAATTCCCAAGAATAAATAATATATAAATAATGATATCTGAAATTGGCACAGTAGAACTTTAACCATGTTATGCTAATTAAACCAAATCACAGGTACATACTGAGTTCCCAAAGAGAAGGTAACATAAAGGTATAAATACCAGACACAGTGGCTTAGAGCCTACAAATGTAATAGACTACTACACCCCATCATTCTGTGAAAGACAAGGAATAAGGCACACAGAAGTATAAAAGATACTCAGTTAATCCAAGGTAATGGCAGAATTACATATAAAACCAAGGAAATATATGAAATTAGTTGGACAATGGTGGCCTATGCCTTCAATCCCAGCACTTGGAAGGCAGAGACAGAAGGATCTCTGAGTTTAAGGCCAGCCTGATCTGCAGAGAATTCCAAGACAGCCAGGGCTACACATAGAAAAAAGTGGGAGGAAAACAGCAAGCTATTCAGTCCTAGAAAGATGGCTCCACAGCTAAAAGCACTGGTCCTAAGTCCACTTCCAAGCAACCACATGGTGGCTCACAACCATCTATAATGGAATCTGATGCCTTCCTCTGTCATGCAGGCATACATGTGAATAGAGCACTTGTATACATAAGTAAATAAATCTTAAACAAATAATAATAATAAAATCTGAAAGCGAGAGAGAGAGGCATTTTCACCTAGCATTTGCTGTTTCGATACCCAGCCAAACTGGTAAATAATCTGGAAATTATGAAGATCCATGTCCTCAGACAGGCATGAATACACATGCCTGTTATCCCAGCACTCATAAAGATGAGGCAAGGGGACTGTGAATTTAAGACCATACTGGACTACATAGTAAGACCCTGTATCAAAACATCCTGATCCTGTTCTCAAAAAACATTGCATTGAAAAATATTTCATCTCTATTTGCTGGTGTTTAGATGACATGACTTTCCATGCTTTTTTTGGCTCAGAGTCTATGTAAGTCAAGAGAAGAAGGGTGAGTGCTACAGTAGAAACATAAAAAGTTGTGAGGTGAGTTGCTATAACTTACAGAGAGAGAGAGAGAGAGAGAGAGAGAGAGAGAGAGAGAGAGAGAGAAGTGTAGGGTAGGTTTGACCACTGACTTTCTAGGGTTGAAAGGTCAGCAGTCAGCCACTGCCTTCTTGCTAGCTCTGAGATTGTTAGTGTCTTGTTTGCTTGCCTAAGAACTTAGTCAAACAGGGAAATTCAGGAGGAAATCCAACTGCTCATGAAGTGTTTTCTGTCTGGTCTGGACTCTCTCCTCATAATGACTGAGGAGTGGCCATATTATCCTGAGATGGTTGCTGGAAATTGCTGCTTCCTGAGACTGTCTTGCTAGTCAATGGGATTTCCCCACAGAGAGGTCAGAATGACGGTGCAAGGAGCCCACTAGTCTAGCTTCCAGGAAAGCACACAAGGGACTTTCCCAGTCTGGGATCTGGGAAATAGAAGGTCTCTGAGGTCCTCTGTCACACTCCAGATTGGAATCCTGTCCACTAGGTTCTCACCAAGTGGAGCCACAGTGACCACAAAATCACTTCCAGTGGTAAGCAATCTCAGTTTGTCCCTGGTTTGTTATCTCTCTCTCTCTCTCTCTCTCTCTCTTACCTAACACTAGAATCTGGGTCTCTCTTTGTTCTGTCCATTGGCTATGCACAAAATAAATTTAGCTTAACTCCCAGCCCACAAAATAGTCCTTCATGTGGTCAAAGATGTTCACTGGGCCTCATTCCACTTTGCCTTGGAAGTTTTTCAGGCTCAGTGGGCCCACTGTATCTAATGTATATGCCTTCCTGCTTTCTTACCTATGGATTTGTTTCCCTAGCATTCTTGTGAATGCCTATTCAACCCCTGCCCCATGACCTCTAGAACAGTCACCTTCATATATGCCTGTGGCTGAGTTGTAGTGAGACAGATAGTGTCTGCTCCATGATATCTGACCACATCTTCACATTTCAGCTGGGCAAGCTCCTACCTTCTCCCCATGGTCTTCCCCATCCTCTCCTTCATTTCATCCTTCATCCCTTAGTTTTCCTTTAATCAACACCATTTATCTCCTGTGTATACTTCTCGTCTCCAAAGCAAATCTGTCCTCCAGTCTTGCATCCTCCAGTGGCTGCCCTATCCACACCCACTTTGAGGTTAACTTTCTTAATGCATAATCACTGACACCCCCTTCCAGTTTTACATTAACCCCAGGCATCGTGGTTCCTTCCCTTTCACAACTCCACCAAACGTAGTAATCGGCAAAGCTCACCTGTGTTCCTCAGTGATTCAGTGGACACTTCTAAATCCCCGTTTTACTTGGCAGCAGCAAGTGGCACTCCTGACTGTAGCCTGTCACATGGGTTCTGTAGAAACTGCTCTGTAGGCTCCTACCTCTGTGGTCCCCTGCTCACTGCCCTTGCTGAACTCTTCCTAGCTGTCTTTCAGATCCTTGTGGGTATCCTGGGATTTTTGTCCTCAGCTTTATTCCCTGCTTGCTATGCATATACTTTCCGTAGGATCCTCATTCAGCCCCATGATTTCAACTACTCATAGCGCCCCCAGTTGAATGCTTCTCCTTCCAGGAACTCATGCATGGCTGTCTGCTTCATTGACAACTCCATTCAAAAGCCACACCAAACCCCAGGCTCAACTGTATAATTGCTTGATCTAGTAAGTTTAGCTCTTTCCACATCCCTTTATCTTGAAGAGAAGACACCACAGTTCCCCCTTACAGAATTTCTTCTCTTTATCATCTGCATCTGCCCTGTTCTCGAATCTTGATCATTGTCATCAGTGCCTACAGTATCCAGGCATTATATGCATTATCTCATTTAACATTCATGATAGGACAGTAAAGAGATGTTATCATCTCTCTACCTTACCAGTGAAGACTGAAATCCAAGTCACATAGCCTATCTGTGGTCATAAATTTAGTAAGGGAACCAGACTCCTGATGTGATAGCTCTCTCCAGTCCCCCATAATCTGCCTTCCTTTCTGATTTATTCTTTTTACTTCCTGAACATCTTCTCCTCAATTCCTATTCCCATGCCATGTCCTCATTGTTGTACACTGGCCCTACATTATGTCCCACTGAGCAGAAGAACTCGTCTCTAGTGTGCCCTCCCAGCTAGCCATCCATCATCTACTCTGCTGCCAGAATGAACTTCCTGAAACACGTGCCGGCTTCCTGCCCATGTTCTTCTGTCTTAGGATTACTATTGCTGGGATGAAACACAATGACTTGGGGCCAGGAGAGCATTTGGCTTATGCTTCCACATCACTCACTGTTCATCATCAAAGGAAGTCAGGACAGCAACTCAAACAAGGAAGGAACCAGGAGGCAGAAGCTGATGAAAAGTCCATGGGGTGCTGCTTACTGGCTTGCTCCTCATGGCTTCCTCAGTCTGCTTTCTTATAGAACCCAGGACCACCAGCCTAGGAACCTATAATGAGCTGGATCTTCTCACATACCAATCAGTAATTAGGAAAATGCAAACAAGTGTGCCGGCAACCAGATCTTATAAAGGCAATGGCTCAATTGATGTTCCCTCCTCCTCTCCTAATGATTCTAGCTTGTGTCAAGTTGACACAAAACCAGAGCTAACACACCTTAGTGACCCTTCAGTGGGTCACTGCTTCCCTGAAGAATGTTTGGCTCTTTGCAAAGACAGTTTAAGGTGTGTGCCTGGGTTCTACCCAGCATCATCTCCCTACACTCCTCCCTTTTTACTCCCCTCCATCTCCCAAGATCAAGCTCTACACAATTTCTGTAAATTCAGGAAGATTCTCTATTTCTTCCACAGATGTGTGTTGTTCCCAGACCTCTCTCCTCCATCATCCATACCACTCAGTCTGTCTGGAACCTTTGCTCTTCCTCTCAGCCCCAACTATGAGTCCCTGCTCTTTAAGGGCCTTATTGCTTCCTTCCAAAAGCAGAATTGCCTGCCCTCCTTAGGTTTTCCCACAGGTGTGTACTAACCTTAGTTATTGCTCTTATCACAATGTAAGACAACTACTTTTCTATTTTCTTGTTTCAACTGTGAGATCTTTGTATTCTGGCAAGTTCCATTGCTCATCAGATATTAAGACTAGCTTGTGGAATTGAACGTTTTTTAGCTTTTATTGCACTTTATTTATTTGGAAGAAGGCATGTGCTGTGGCAATCATGTAGAGGTCAGAGAACAATCTGTAGAACTCAGCTCCCTCCTTCCACTGAGTAGTTTCAGGGGATTAAACTCATGCTGTCAATCTTGGAGTTGAGCCATTTCACAAGCCCTGAAGTAAATTTTTATATCATCTTAGTATCTAGTTACAGACATAGAAGATATCTTGCCTAATACAGTCCTTTTATTGATTTAATACAAAATTTTTTATAAATGTCATACATTGTGACCTATGTTATAATAGATAATATTAGTATATCATGAGGTTCCCTTAGGAGAGAAGAATGTGAAGGTACTCTAGCCAGCTCAAGCATAGCAAACATGGCTCTGGCAGGCCACGCCCTTTTCCCCATTCCCTCTGCCTTGCTAAAATCTATTAGATTGCATTCCTAAAGCTAGCCACCAAGGTCTATTCCCTTACTCAGCCACTTCCTCCTGAGGATGACTACCAAGGTACAGCTGTCACAGTATTGAACTCCAGCAATCAAAAGCCCTTTTTTGCTCATCTAATTAACGTGTCCAATTAAAATGAAACACCTCATCCTAACACAAAGTTTTCCCCCTTGATCTTTAAAAACTGCCATTTGGCTTCCGGTTTGGGACCGAGCCTAGAGCAGGTCGCAGGCAGCAGCTCCGTACCCAACCGCAGAAAACCAAGAAAAACAGGGACTCCCAGGAGCTTGAACTCACACAGCATCCCAGGTAAAATTGAATCACCCGTGATGCCTGCTATTAGAAGTTCTAACCCAGATGGACCAGAAGCCAGGAGCCTCGCCCTTACCCTCACCCCCTACCTTTTCCCACCTGCACAAGATCCCCTGAAGCTGGGCAACTGCAAGATCCTGCTTGGCAACTGCAGATAGACTCAAAGCAGTGTACCATATCATCTGAAGAATAGCAGGGAGACCATAACTCAAGCAGTGTACCATATCTTCTGAAGAATAGCAGGTTGCAGTCCTCCTCGCCCCCACAAATAACCAGGACCTGCCGGTCGGGTCAAGTGGCACCCAGACGTGGGGCTCGAGACACGGACCCATCGGACGGACCCTCATTGAGAGGATGTGCGCACGACATCAAGATTGAGCAAGACAGAGATCATCGTCCGTGACCTGTCGTCCACGGAACCAGGTTGATGCTGCCATCAAGAAGGCAGTTGAAGTTCATTACCATCAGCTGAAAATTGCAGAGGATCCAGAAGTGACTCCGCAGGAGACTGACACAGCTGTCAGCTCCCCTGCCTCCCCCTACGGTCTACCCCTAGACTTCCATGCCCTCCAGAAGGGTTCCTGGTATGCCTGGCTTTGCCCTCATTTCTCTCGCTAGAGAGCTTGGCCTCTTGATCACCACAACAAAAATTGGCTTTTTCCTAAACCAAGGCCACCCTTGATATGGCCGCTAACATTGGGGAGCCTTCCTTTATGACAATATTACACCCCAAACTGACAAATGGTTGGTAACTTGAACATTTACAAGAGACTAGGATGGCTGTGAGTTAGCCCAATGACGGGATTATTGTAGGTCCACTTCCCAGGGGCCCACCCAATGCAGCCGAAAAGGAGTGCGTGGTGCTGGGAGTGGGTGCAGCCTACATGGCCTAAGACAGGGCTCTCACCCTCCTTTCACCCACATCAGAGTCCCTTGACATTGCCCATCGTCGACAGCCTAAAGCCTTCGACCATCGATGTGACTCGTCTCACATCAGTGTTTTGGGGTTGTGAACTTGTCTAAGACCCCCCATAATTAGACATCCAAATTCAAAACTCACATAGTTGGGATTGAACATAAGACGCCTTCTCTAACTAAACAGAGAAGGGGGAGATGCCAGAAGCCAGGACCCTCGCCCTTACCCTTACCCCCTACCCTTCCCCACCTGCACAATGTCCTCTGAAGCTTGGCAACTGCAAGATCCTGCTTAGCAACTGCATATAGACTCAAAGCAGAGTACCATGTCTTCTTAAGAATAGCAGGGAGACCATAACTCAAGCAGTGTACCATATCTTCTGAAGAACTGCAGGTAGATCATAATTCAAGGCAGTGTACCATATAGACCATGACATGTTTCAAGGCACAGGCCAAGAAGATTTTGTACTTTTCCACCACCTGGACCCTCTTACCCCCTCCCCTTGTAAAACATGCTATAAAAAAGCATTTCATGTTCAAAAAAAAAAAGAAATTAAAAAAAAAAGGAAAAAAAAGAAAAAAAAAAGAAAAAAACAAAAAAAAACAAAAAAAAAACTGCCATTTGCCTATGGGCTATGTCTGTCTCTCTCTATGTGGAGGCAGTCCTTTATCACCCACCCTGCCCCTAACAAATACCTCTCTTCCCTCTCCCTTGCTCCTTTCTCCTTCTCCCTCATCTTCTATCATGTTCTTTGTCTCTTATTCCCTGTCCTTTGTCCCTCTGAGGCAAATAAATCTCCTTTGTGCTGAGAACTTGGTCTTGAGTTGTCTTGAACCTATATAGGTCCCTACAGAATTCACAATATCCTAAAAAATAGGTTAGAGAAGGCTCCTGAATGTGGATGGTGTTGGAGATGGGCCCTACAGTTTGAATAGGAGTTAGCCTAGGCATAAAGACAGAGGCATAAAGACCTAGACAGAGAGAACCATCAGCTGAAGCAAAGCCATGTATAAAGGTCCACAACGGATTGGAAGCAGCAACACATGCACAATGTCTAGAGATATGATGGCTTCTGAGCACTTAGGCTAGGGACAAATGAGCACTCCTGGCTCCCAAAGGCAGAGGAAGCCTCTTTAGAGGGAGGTTTGGTTTGGTTTGGTTTGGTTTGGTTTGGTTTGCTTTGCTTTGCTTTGCTTTGCTTTGCTTTGCTTTGCTTTGCTTTGCTTTGCTTTGCTTTGCTTTGCTTTGCTTTGCTTTGCTTTGCTTTTCAAAATGGAGTTTCTCTGTGTAGCCCTGCCCATTCTGGAACTCATTTTATAGACCAGGCTGGTCTACCACTACCCAGCATGAGGAATTTTTTTATTTTATTTTTGAGAACTTCATGAGCACGCCTAAATCACTTCCTCTCCTCCCTTCCCCCACTGGTGCCTTCCATACCTCAAAATTCATGAACTCTTGTACTTTAGTTATTTTTGTAACATGGAACTAAAGGGCCCACACAGGGATGTATTCAGAAAGATGTGGAGAATGGGGGTAAGGGGAGCCAATATAAGGTGAGAGCAGTCATTGTAGGATCTTGGCCAGTGACAGCAATGCAGTAGTTCCACAGAGAGATGGCTTTGCCCTGAATCCCCAGCCCCAACTGCACAAAATCCTTTGTGCAGGAATCATGTCTTTCAAAAAGCACTCTGCCCCGGCTGGGAAGGGGAGGGGCGCAACAAGGTGAAGTCTATGGTCAATAAGCTTAGAAACTGCTGGGTTAAATTTTTTTCTTTACGCATAACTTTTCAAAACCTTCAATACATACTATGTCTGGTATGTGTAATATAAAGAGTTATCCAAACTTATTTTACTAGGGAAATTTATCTGAAAGCATTTCAAGGGCATAGAGTTTAATGGAATGTGTAAAAAAAAATCTGGAGTTTCATTATTCCGCCAGTTCTCGTTTCCGGGTGGAAAAAAAAAGAAATAATTTTCCATGGGGTGATGGCTGATAATAATTTTGCTAGGCCAAGGAAAATCTGCGTGTGGTTTTCACAGGGAAAACAGAGCAGACACCTTTGGGAATAGTAGTCTTAGGTTTAGTCATTGGATTCAGAAGGAGGCCTAGCAGGCTCACCTGTTCCTTCAGGCTCTCTCATATTTATTCAGGCTGGAAAGGGTCAGGTCAGATATTTGAGAGAATGGCAGGCCCTGGTCTCTGGAACAGCAGGAATGTTCTGCTCTCACCAGCACTCCTCTCTACACCTCTGTTCGAGAAAGCCCTTCAGATCCCCTCATCCCAAAGAGGCTTGGCCCCAAGTGGTATGTGCCCATCTCTGTTGGCCTTGGCCTAGATTTCCTTAACCTGTCACACACACGTAGGTCACCATTAACAGCCTGTTAGCAAAATCAGACATCCACAGATCATCTTGTGCCTAGAAGTGAGTTCTAGCCTTGGAATGGAATGACGTCGATGACAGTTCAAAAGCTACTTTCCAGCTGCACCACAAAGTAGAAAAGTACAAGAAGCTTGCAAGGGCCTCTGTCTCCATGTCAGGACTTCTGTGTGAGAGGAGCATCAGATGTTCCTCTGCTGCTGCCAGGGATACAGGGTGAAAGGTAATGGGGATATATAAGGCAGCTCAAGGTCAGGGAGTCTTCTGGCAAGCCAAGACTAAATGGTGACAAGACACAGACTGAGGTAAGACTGACTTAAAGACAAGGACCCAGAGGAGAGGAGACTGGGGCATCCTTCTGAGGCCGCTCCTCAATTGTGGCCACCTGCTGGTCTGCCAATGTAAGTACAGAAAGAACCCTAGGACTGATTCTCCAGATTGCCTCACCATGTTCAAGGTCCTCTTACTAGGACCTATGAAGGACACTGTTCCCTGCCTTCCCCCACAACATCTTAGTCTTAACAGAATCTCTGAGGAAAGGAAGTACACATTTGTCAAGTCCAACCTCAAGCATTAAGTAACCTATGCCCCACTTCTGATGGCCTCAGATTGGGAACTGTGAGCCAGAGAAAGAGAAAGGAGACTGGCAAGACTCCGGGGTTTTCAGAGACAGTGGAAAAGAACAGTTTTTCTGGCTTCCTGTTTCGTGTTTTCTGCATCGTGTATCATCCCAGCTAAGAAAGAGGTCAAGCCCCACTACCTATTGTGTTTCTTCTTTTCTAAATCTGGGTTACTTTTAACATAAAACTAAAGTACAGCCAGGTTAGGACCACTCAGGATTCCCTCTCTGAAAGCAGCGTGTGCATGGTAAGGTAGTATGAAGACTGAGAGAGAGTGATTCAAAGCTTGGTGTGCTGCCGGGCTGCCAGTAACCCACAAAGGCCAACTCTTTCTCTTATTGTTCTTGGTATTTTGTACGTATTTAATAGACAGTTTACATTTGAATTCATGTTTTAGTAAAAGCCAGTTTTTCGCCATACATGGATGAATTGAGAGCCATGTTTTTTCACTTGACTAGTTTAAATTTTTCATTTTGAATTTTTGGTTTTGTTCTTAATCAGGTTGTAATTTGTTTAATGAGTTAGGAGGCAAATTCACAACACCAATATCCCACCAATTCCTTCGAGTATCTCCTCTTCTATCAAACATTGAATGAAAGTATTGGCTCATCACAGATTTTCCATAATTTTAGATAGATAGATAGATAGATAGATAGATAGATAGATAGATAGATAGATAGATAGAATACTGGATGGGTAGATTGATGGATGGTTCCTGATTTGCTCCGAGTTGATTTGACAGAAGCCATAGAGGAGAGGCTGGGGAATTAGGGATAACACAGCTCCCGGCTCCCAGGTCACAGTGGAGAGAAAGAGAAAATATAAGCAAGGATGGAAGAGAGGGAGGACAGGAGTGGAACGAGGAGCTTTAGTCAAAGACTGGAAGAGACAGTGTATAAACCCCAAAACAGGGGCTGTTCTTGGACCAGGGAACATCCCTGGGGATGCACATCCCAAGAAGGGCAGGGTTGTGAAGGTTCTGACACGCTAGGCACTAGGAGTCTCTTGGGTCCATGTGGCTTGTTCTTTTTTCTCAATTCCAAATCAGAATTAAATTGACATGAATTGTTGGAGTTCTGTTCTATATTCCATGAGACCAACGGGGACTGCTTATGTAAAATTAAGTGAAATATAATGAAATGTGAAACAGTAATACACTGAATAAAGATAGTTATAATCTTTGCCTTCTTTTTACCTTACCAAATGGGTGACAGAGTTTCTTCAAGGTCAGGGTGTGTGTGAGTTATATGTTAGTATGTGATAGAAAAATCCACACATATCACTTGTGGTGTTGTCTAAAGTTTTCAGATTTCTAGCCCTATGCTAGTTGTGAAACAACACTGGAAGTCTTATGTATAGTAAAATGTCAAGACATTCTGTTCCCTACTCCCAGTCCAAATATTGCAACTCATGATCTAAACAAAAAAAATTCACAGTACATTTTGGCTTGACAGGCGTGACATTATATTTATGAGTGGGTGGTTTTATTTATTATCTCTATTCCTACTGCGATTGTTTTTTAGTATCCAATGGAGATTTGTTCTGAAACTCCTATGGATATCAAAACTGTGAATAGTCAAAGTCCTTGTGTAATATAATCCATATATATACTGTCCTCTATAATCATCATTTGTATATTACTAATGATACCTTATATGTTGTAAATGTTACACTAGTAATTGTCACTTTACACTGTTTAATAACGAATGACAAGAATGGAATCTGTATACATTGGATTATTTTTTAACATTTTCAGTATAGGATTGTTGAATCCACGAATACAGAATCTAGAGATATGAAGGACTAACATATTACCAAACACCTACAATGTGTTGAGTACAATGTACTGCATAGTACTGTTTGTCAAGAGAATAAGATAACCATGGTGTCTTACTTAGGGTTTCTATTGCTGTAAAGAGACACCATGACCATAGCAACTCTTATAAAGGAAAATATTTAATTAGGACTGGCTTATAATTTCAGAGGATTAGTCCATTATCATAGCAGAAACCAATGGCATACAGACAGACTTGGTGCTGGAGATGGAGCTGAGAGGTCTACATCTTGATCCACAGGCAGCAGAAGGAGACTGCATTCCACACTGGACAATGCTTGTGCATATAAGACCTCAAAGCCCACCTCCACAATGACATACTTCCTCCAACAAGGCCACACCTACTCCAATAAGGCCACATCAATTAATAGTGTCACTCCCTATGGGCCTATAGGATCCATTTTTATTTAAACTACCTTACATGGACTGCATTATTGAGAGAAACTATGAAACTGCTTTCTAAAAACTCAAAAAAATAGCATTCTGCATTTAATTATACACAGAGATAGCAACATGGAATCTTGATAATCATACCTAATGATACAAGGAAACCCAAAGAGAAACAAGTCATAGTCCTCCCTACTGCTGTCCCGTTGAGCTACAATGGAGAAATCATTAAGTCATCTGAGGGTCACTCTGAAGCCCAAGGCCAGTGCTATGTGCTTCTCATCATCTAATCCAATTCCTTACGCCTCACTTCTCTCCCCTTTTCTGGAGTCCTCTGGAGCTAGATCTGTAATTTTAAAAGTCTCCTCCATCCCATTACTCTGCTCCCTGTCCTGTCCTGGTTAAAATTTAGCTGCCCCTGGGGCCACTACTTTTCCTACAGCTTTATAAAGCTGTGTTCTCTTGCACACTTGGGATTTTACATAACTCCATTTAAACCCATCTGTGACTAGTCTTCTTGCAAAAACTCATAAACAAGGAAAAGAAGCTTGGATGCTAGATTAAGAGGCTTGGAGAGTCCCCTAACCTCCTCAGCAGTACTCATTTTGTGAGTGTAAATAAAAATTGCAGTCAGAATGACACTTGTGATTAACACCTTGCAATCTAAAAATCACCTGCTGGCTACAGCTAATAGAGATATATTATTATATAATGTGAATTTGCTAAGAGACTAGAACTCAAGTTTTCAGACCACACACACAACAATTACCATGTATGGTAATAGATATGTCAGCTAGCCTAGTCATGCCAATTATTTCACAATATACACAAACTTGAAATCATAAATGTTGTATGTTTTAACACAGATTTTTTTTTAATTTATCAGTTATACCTCTGTAACACTGAAAAAGAAAATCACCTTCCTCCTTTAGTCCTTACAAGACCCAACAGAAGTTGACAAGGGAGATACCACTGTGTCTGTTGGAAAAAAAAATGGGAAGCTCCAGCAGGACAGAAGGTGAAGTAATATGTGTAGGTCATTCCGTTGTGTGTGAAAATGTAGGTCAGGCCCACAATCAATCTTGACTCAATCTTGGCACTGTGTTGCACTGGGATGCCACAGTGACTGCACTCTGCTCGGTCTCTGAAACCTGAATTCGTCCAGTGCCCCCAGCAGCAGCTCTGACTAAGACTCTGGAAAACATGAGGCAGACTTTTACCCAGTCGTTGGCATTTAGATGCAACAGAGGAAGAAGCCATGCTCAAAAAGGAGGTCAAAACAGTGTTTCCTGGGTTATATCAGGGCTGTTCACTCCCTAATAGCCAGTGATCTCATCAGATAGTCACCACCAAATAGGTCCTATAGAAAGAAAAGAATAAATCTCTCCAACAGCTTGTCGCAAGTAGGTCTCATGTTTGTGGTCAACACCACCGTGGCAAGAGCAGGTCCTTGCACCAAGTACTCCTAGTCTAATGTGTATCAATCAGGACTACTTTTTCTAAATGAACATGACCTGTTCCTGAAATCACAAATCTCATGAGATATTAATTCCATGTTGTAATAGAAACCCAAGTGTGAGAGCACTTAGGCTGAGGAGTCTTCCTATAAATGAGCTAGCAACTTCTCTCTCCACTGCCCAGAAGAAATATTAAACCAAAAGATGAAACAGTAGGGCTGGAGAGATGGTTCAGTGGTTAAGAGCACTGACTGCTCTTCCAGAGGTCCTGAGTTCAATTCCCAGCAACCACATGGTGGCTGATAACCATCTGTAGGAGGATCCAATGTCCTCTTCTGGTGTGTCTGAAGACAGCTACAGTGTACTCATATACATAAAATGAATAAATAAACATTTTTTAAAGATGAAACACTAATAAACCCAATATTATTTTTTCGAGACAATGATATCTAATAGGCATAAATTTCCAATAAGTCATGTCAAGCAGCTCACTGGACTTGGCCTTCATCTACTAAGGCTGTGTTTCTTAGTTTTCTAGCTTTCAGAATCACAATCATCTGGGGTGCTTGCTGAAAATGCAGATTCCTGGGCATCATCTCATAGTCCTGAGTGAAGTTGTCTATGAGATGGATGTGGAGATCCATATTTTCAATGAGTTTACTAACTGTTCTACTGTTCCTGGTGTCTGGGGAACATCTTTACCAAGACAACAGTGGCCTCATGGGGTAGCTTTTTTCAGCCTTGTTTATGTCTTGTCGGAAAATAACACATGAATGTATGGAGTGGAATGACTCCAAGCCTCAATACCTGGAGATGGTAACAGTAGGCTTTAGAAGTTCCCAGACACAGAGTGATTCTGCTCTCTGTTGCGTTGGGAGTAAGATTTCTGCTTGGATCTCGGATGACCACAGGTTACAGAGAAGGCAGGTCCTATCTCAGCCTTGCTGTTACTCCTACTGTCTGAATGGTGGCTCATGGGGAGCCCAAAGCCCACATTAGATACACTAAAGTTGATGTGATTGGCTATGAAGCCCTGGGTCTCTACGCTCTCCGATTTACATACCTAAAGGAGTAAATAAAGGTCTACTTCTAGGAGTTGCTGATCGAGCCCTGTGGCAAAAATAAGAGGAAGTACACAGGCTGTCCTTACCTCTCATCCTGACCTTGCCTTGTATCCAGTTCTGGCAGGATTCTCTCCAGGAGGTAATAATCATACATTCTTTCCTCCTTCTTTCCCTGCTCTACAGGTTTGGAATAAATTGCCTCATCCAGTTTGAAGACTTTGCCAATGCCAATGCCTTCCGTCTACTCAACAAATACCGCAACAAGTACTGCATGTTCAACGATGACATCCAAGGTATGTTTTCACCTAACAAAATCACTGGGTAATAATGCTTTTTCACAAGGCTCACCCAGATGCCAAAAGCAGGAGGGAAATGTCATCTCATAGCTGGTGTGCTGCCAGATGCTGTTAAAGAAACAATATTAGACTTGGAGTCAACTTCTCCTTGGCTGATTCTTAGCTCTGTGACCTTGAACATATCTCGACATTTGCTAAGCTCTGATGTGCTTAAGCACCAAATGGAAATCATTACTACTTCAGAGGGAGGTAAGAACTGCATGATTTAATATCTGTAAGAGGTTTTATATACTATTGTCAGTTATTAGCTACCTGAATTTGGAAAATCTCGTCTCTGACTCTAATTTTATTATCTGTTCTAAGATGGAAATAACTACATCAGAAAAGTATTGTAAAGATTTCAAGGGACAGGGCTGGGAGGCTGGAAGCCTCAGTGGATAAAAAGCACTTGCTTCCTAACCATGAAGACTTGCATTGAATTCTACATGAACTTTTGTAACTGCACATACCTGTAACCCCAGTGTGGCTGGTACAGGAGGATCACTGAGATTTTCTGGCCTCCAGACTAGCTCTAGTTTCAATGAGAGGTCACACACATCTCAATGAAATAAGATACAGAGATCCAATGTCCTCCTCTGTTTGTAGGCATACTGGCACCATGTGCATATACCACACATACACACACACACATACACACCTGTGTGTATACTCAGAGAGAGAGCTTATACAAAGAAAATATTACATTATGACTTATCAGATCAAAACATCCCTTGTCAGCCATTATGAGTCCTTCCCTAAGCTTGGCTAACATGTGCTGCTGAGAAACACTGTTAACCAGAGACACAGAGTATTTCAAAAGTGAATGTAAAGCATCATTTTACTCCATGTCCCTTGGTCACCTGACCCAGAGCTTTAAACCAAAAGAAGTTGCATGCTGGTTTGGAGGTACCCATATCTGAAGCTGGAGTAGAACAGAGGCTTCTCAGCAGTCCTCTTATCTAACTCCAGAGGTCCCAGTAGAAGTGGTTCCTAAGGTTTTGTTAGGCCCAATAGAAACCTTGATGGGTCCACAAATCTTGCTACTTAGCAAATGAAGTTTGGTGAGCCAAGTCTATCAAAGCAGAGGTCCATGTCTGATGAAAAGGACGAACTGATGTGGAATGGTCTTGTTCTTGAGGAAAAGTTGACTACATTCTACAGATGATTGCTCACACCCAAAATGTTCAACTTCATGGTGTCAGTTAGAGATAGACTAGAGAGAATATAAACTCACTTTAAAGTTTATCCCTGAATGTTTGTGACATACTAGGCACTATCCTGAGAACTGTACACAATTTAATCCTGTGAGATATTAGTATCAGTGTCTTATAAATGAAGAAACTGAGGCACAAAGAGAATAAGTAACTTATTGAACCAGGAAGTGTTCAATTGAAAGTTTATCTCGGATATCTGGACTCTAAATTCCACATTCATAACCACTTACCATACTGCTCTAGGTCTAAAATCACAAAGCCAAGTGCTTCTTTTCTTTGTGGTCCATGTTATAGGATAGCAGAAATATGAGGAATGATTTTGTGGGGAATTTATTGTGAGTTTTCAAGCGATGATATAACACAGTTATAGCAAACTTTAGAGAATTGAGTTCTAATGTAGGATTTCAGGGCCTAGAAAGTAGATGCCCAGAGAAATGGAGACCCTGAAGAGAAAGCTCAGTATCTCATACTGTCTCTCCAGTCCCTCTGAAGCCTGCACCTGAAATAGGCATTGGTGGGCAATGCCAATCTTGTTCCAACAAGCTAGGTCCTCTGCAGCTGCAGGAGTACAGTCCAAGAAGACCAGCTGGAGGTGGAAGAGCATTCTCTCACTGGCTGCCAGTCAACTCACAGGCAACCTGTGCCTATGGCCTTGGAGGAAGCACCTGCTGACTAGTCATCATGCTACTCACACATGAATCAGCAACAGGACAGCCATCTTCTGAGTCCCTTGGGCTGCCAAGTGGAAAATAGGCCTATGCAGGCAGACCAGGTGCACAGACTCCAGATGTACAGGCAGACAGACTCATGTGTGTGCATCCTCATAAACACACACAGGAACACAGCAAGCCCTGCTGCCCTTCTACCTCTGTCTCCCACAGACTGATGCCACAGTGTTCCTCCAAGGTGGAAACATGACTCACTGTGCAAGCCATCCCTTTGTGAGAAACTTTGCACATGCTGAAACACATGGGCTGGAAAGAAAGGACCTTTTCTCTGTCTTCTACTCATCTCTTCAGTTTGGTTGGTGTTTTTTTTTTTTTTAACAGTCTCTTGTAGCCAAGTCTGCTCTCAAACTCCTATTCCTCTTGCCTCTACTTTCCAAGTGCTGGAGGTACAGATGAGTGCCACCATTTCCTATCACCTTGACTTCAGGAATTCCTTTATCAGTCAAGGCTCACCTCAATGGTTGGCCTGTCCCCAGAATGGTCTGATTTGGGTACCTATGCAGGCACTCTCCTCCATCTGCTCTTACATTGGTCCATTCTAAGCTGGTTCCCATAGTGTGGTGGTTATTACGGTCACTTCACAGTGATTGGCTCTACATGACTATAACTGAGAACAGGGCTTAAGGAAGGCAAAATTTTCTTGTGTGTGCAGTTTGAGAGATTTCAATCCACAATCTGTTGTTTCTAGGCCTCTGGTAAGTCTGAGCATCATGGCAGGAGGTGGGGCAGAGCTATTGGCCCAATGGCAACAGAAAGTAATGAGAAAAGAGCAAAAGGGTGTCAGGACCAGATACATCCTTGAAACACATGCCCTTGGCAACCATTTTCTCCAACCAGGCCCTGCTTCCTAATTTTCACCATTTCTAGCATCACCCTCAAATTCTGAGTCCATCAATAAGCTCATTGATGAATCAAAGCTCTCAGGACCCAATCACCTCTCAATGACTGGATCTACCAACAAGGACCAACAGGTGAGCTTTTTAAAAGTGCATCATATCCAAACCAATGAACTCTAGATGCTTCTGTTGCATTCTCTGCCTCTCACTAAACAACCAGCTTTTGGAGTCAAGAACTATGGCTTACTTATTTTTGATCCCCAGTTCTCAACACAGTGATTGGCACATTGTAGTAAGAATGGATGAATGGTATTTGCACATACAAACGACATGTTCAGCATCATACCTATCCCTAGAGAGAGTCGATGCTGGTCCCTACCTTGCAGCCTCTCTTTCCTGATCATACAAATTCACTGTACATGTGCTCATACTCAGATGTTTGACACATGTACACATATGCATAATTGCATATGAATGAACAATTTTTTAATTAAATCAATTCATTTGTTTAGATTCATTGTTCTGGTACACACACACACACACACAAATGAAATACAAATTTCCTAATTTTTTTCTCAGAAATTAAGACTGAAGTCATGAATTTAGAATTTCTGAGAAGAGCTGGTAGGCAGACCAAGAATGACAGAATCTCTATCAGATTATTGCAGTCTTGGGTGATCACAGCTCAATATGTAGATGTGCCCATATAACTAATCAAAATGTGAGGAGGTTGGCATGGCGATCCACCCACATCTTCCTTCAAGGGAAGACAAGTTGTTTTCACTGATGCAGGCAGAGCCTCAGTTACAGAAAATACCTAACTCTTTCTGTCCTGCCACACGCTACCCTCCCAAATGATAAAGGGTTTCTATTCATTCCATTCCTGTCCTGAGCTGAGCTCCTAGTGGAATTAGCTGAGGATCTGAGGTCCATACTGAGTCTCAATATCCTTCTTTGCCTCTGTGTACACAACCACAAGCTTAGACAGGCACACTCCATCCCAGCAAGACATGGGAATAGTGTCAGAATCTGCCTGTGACCCACATACTGAAAGGACTGGTACAAAGTGGCCCCCGTGGAAATGAAGCTAGAACCATCTGCCTGCTTTCAGCATAAGCCCTGCCTCATATGTAGTGGAACAGGGAAAGATGGAAGCACAGTCCTCAGGAGCCCCCCAGGCTGAGCTTCCAGTGAACATCAAGCACCTTGTTTGTATTGTCTGAATCACAGAACCCATGTCGTTCACGGTGTTGAAGTCTGGAACCACAGCACAAAACGACTTCCTTCTGTCTGTCTCCTCTGTCCTCACCCCAACTCTGGCTCACAGGAATCCTCAACCCAGGCTAGGCTGGCTGGTTCTTGGTGAACAGGGCTGCCGATGCTCTGACTCATTGCTGGCAGCCTCTTCAGGAATTTTGGACTAGGCAGAGGCTCAGGTGACTTTTGTTGTTTCAGCTGGGAACATCCCTGCTCTTGGGGGAGAAGAGAGAGACAGGAAAGGGGAAGAGCAGTGAGGATGGTCATACTGCAGACAGACTAATTTTGACCTCGGGAAGGATAGCTTGCACGAAAGAAGTCAGGTACAGAATGCTGCTGACCGAGTGACCTTGGGCCCTGTCCTCTGCTGCAAGCTAACCACATGGTGTGACTGACAAAAAAAAAAAACTGGCACCACAACTCCAGAACACACTGCACATGACCAGCCTTACCCTCTAGTACTAAATCTTCAAGGACCAATAACCTGAGAGGATGCTTGTATGCTATGTCACCCTTTCACAATTTTTGTTTGTTTGTTTTTGTTTGTTCTCAAGATAGGGTGTCCCGGTATAGCTCAGGCTAACCTTGAACTTGAGGTGATCTTTCTGCCTTCACTGCCTTTCTGCTGCTTGGAATCACAGAACTGCATGCCACTAAGCCTGGTACCCTTTTGTACTTTCAAGTTTCAGTGTCTAAGCCAGACTATTTAACAGAAATCAGATTGAGATGGGTCTGTCTCTGAATCCTCACTGTTCTGCTCTGTGACTGTAGCCAAGTGGTATATATATTCACAGAGCAGTCTTTATCCTTCCTCTCAAACAATTTAGCAGCCATGACTAATGATCAGCAAGTATCAGAGCACCCTGTATGCTTTTCTCAAGCCAGCACTTCCTACAGTGAGTTGAAATCTATGCCAATTCACTGCTATCTTCAGAATTATCCATGTTGCACTAACTGGGGTGAAGGAGAGGTGGGGTGGGGTGGGATGTACAGGAACGTCCACTCAGTGGTACTAGTTCATGATCCCAATGCTAATATTTTGAATGCACAAGTATGGAGAGGAAGAAGGCATATTGAGACCCAAGATAGAACATTCGAGAAAATGAGAAGAGCATGTGAGCACAACACGACTCAAGCCTAATGAAGAAGAGGACATGGGTGCCATGCTTTTCTACACTTTTCCACGGTGATCTGGCAGTGCCAGACCATCTTGCATTGTGGGGTTTCCGTGCAGCCTTGGTTCTCAACATACCACCTGCTAAATTTGCACTGTATGTATGCACCATTCTAGCTTACAACATCAATCAAGGCTGCCTGAGCTGTCCCAGCTCAAGTTTGAGACTGCTATCTGCTCCAAATTGCAGTGTCTCTGTTGGCTTTGATTAATTTTTTGATTATTGCACATTCAGAAGCTTTTGATGGATGCTGTGTTTTTCTCAACCTCCACTTCAGTTACATGACTCCATGTGGGGTTACAATTCATGGTTTCATATGCTGTGCTCTAGAGGACCCCAGGACTCTAGAAAATTTCCCTTATGACACAGGGCGCTGCTGAAGGGGTCTCAAAGACCTTGCAGGGTGTCAGGAAAGAGGGATCTGACTCTTCTGAAGTGATGCAGCTTCTAGAGAATAAGCCTATTCTTTGGCTCTTTCTGCATTCAGTGCCTTTCATGGCCCCACTTCAACCCCCAATGCATGCAAATGAATACATGGAGGCAGTGGGCGGCTGCTGCAGGAAGGGGATTGCTGTGGATTATGACAAAGGCCTGCTTGGCTTCATAGAAGCCACTTAGTCCTCAGAGACCCAGAGCTCCACAGACACCTCAGACCTGCACCCAGCCCACTTCTTTCTGTCCCTCTAGCTACCAATTATTGACACTGTCACCAGTTCCTCCTGAAATCTCTTTAGCAGATCAACTGATTCCATTTGGTCAGATGTGACTATTAAAAGGAATATTTTCAGCTTGTCCTTCTGTGCCGTTTCCTAAATGTGCTGCCTCAAGTACTCTGTTTGCAGGAAGTGTAATTATAGTACATTCCCACTGAATAAGAAAGTTTGTTTATCTTTCATCACGAATGGGAACAACCAGTTCGCATCCCTTGTGGGCACAAGCCATGCTGTCCCACAGCCCTGGGCTCTCAGTCTTCTTGGGGTGGTTACCTCCAAAAATCTAAGCAATTTTCCTCCTCTCCAGTTTGGAAATTCCAGGCACACAGTCCAAGAACTAACCCACCCCCGCCCCACCCAACAATGGAAGTTAATGATGGAGACAATAACTTAATTTGCCAAGCTCATGTTTTATAATTTGGGATCTAAGAACTACTGCTTTCTCTCCTGGGTTCTGATCTGGAATTAAGAGAGTTTTCCATACACACTGCCCCTGCCCAGAGTGAGATTTTAAGAGCAGGACCCAAAAAGGTGACCATGAAGCAGCAACTAAAGAGATGGCCAGTGGATGTATATCCCTGGAGCAAAATTCAAAGAGTGTTCTCCCAAAGAGTGATGGGCAGCAGTGCCAAATACTGCTGAGAGGCTGAAGCACAGGAAGCTGAAAACTGACCCGTGAACTTGACAAGGTGAAGCTGCTCAGTGACCTTGACCAGAGGTGAACCAGGCAGTTATGTCCACTGGATTCCACAGAGACAGAGAAGAAAATAAATGGAGACCGTGGTCATATTCGGCCCCTCGAAGAGCTTGACTATAAAAGGCAGTACAGACAGGGCTTGGAACTACAAGGGCGAGGCTCTTTTAAAAAAAAATCGAAGTTTTACAGTGTGTTTACCCACTCATGGGGATGAATCCAGCAGAGAGGGAGACACTGAGGATGAAGAACAGAGGAGAGAATTGGAGAACAAATCTCAGGGGTCCGTGAGAAGGAGCTACAGTACAGGAGGTAGCTTTGCCTAGGACCTCCATGATCTCTGCAGGGGTCGCAAATGCTGTGGAATGAGGCAGCGGGTCTGGAGACCTGGTGAGAAGACTCACAGCTTCTGGGGAAATGTTGCATTCTTCTTTATACGTTCAAATGGAGTGGGTGGCCACTGCCACTTTAGCTTTTCATGACTGCTTCTATTTCCTTTGAGCCTCACTTTCCTAACAGAGAGTGAAAAACTAAAAACCTCAATAGAGGGAACACCAAAACGCTGACTCGGTAGAGTTCCTAATGAAGATTAAAGTGGTGGGGGCTGATAAGAAAGTAGCACACAGCCAAATTCACTATCATAAGACTAATTGATAGGACTTAGGAAGAGGCTCAATTGCTGTGCAGATTTGGAGACCTGAGTTCAAATCCCCACCACCCATGTAAAAAACCAGGTGTGGCTGCTTGACTTTATCCCCAACACTGGGGGAGGGTCATATTCCCCTGTTGCTGCTGCCTCCAGGAAAGGCTATGGTCCAGTTTTTCTTCTAGACCACGGAGTAGACCAATCTACTTTCTCTTCTGGGTCGGTATCCTCTGTATAAGTATAGGAGGTCAAAATCACCAACCTCCTCCCGCACGAAGTCCTGCCAATAAGTTCAGTTATTCAACTCTCAGGTTCTAACCTCAAAAGATATCTGATAAGCAAAAACAGAAAACCAAACCGAAAGCCTGTCTAGCCCAGGAGACATCTACCATGAAATATCTTTGGTGCCATCTACTGGCGCATGATTTGCAAACAGACTCCCTGAAAGCAGAAAGTGTTCTACAGAGCAGAAAGCTCTGATTCCAAATGACAAAGAACTGGTACCTTGGTGGGAGAAGCCATCCCCACCAGTGTGTGTTAGCATTTGAGTGAGCACACATAAAATCCAGACAGCTTTAGAGATGTGTGTGTTAGTTACTTATTCATAGTGTTTCCTAGGTCGTTTTGCAATCTTCACAAAACTCTTAAAAAAAATGATGTGTATGGAGTGTGTGCAGGTGTGTGCTCCCATGCACGCCAGTGTGGGGGCCGGAGGTGGACACTGAGTCCATTCTTCTTTCGTGTTCCACCTTTATTCTTTGAGACACAGTGTCATGTTTAACATGGTGTTTACCATTTCAGCTAGAGTAGCTCACCGTGAGCCTCTAGGATCCTACTGAATCCATTTTGTGCTTACAGAAACACACTACCATGTCCAGCTTACACACGGGTGCTTAGGACCCAACCAAACCCAGGTCCTCATTCATGAGCAGTAAGCACCTCACAGACTGGGCCATCTCCCCAGCCCTGTGGTGATCATTTTTAAAATTTATTTATTCATGAATAAATTATATGAGCACTCTGTCTTCATGCACAGCAGAAACAGGAATCAGATCCCAATACAAATGGTTGTGAGCCACCATGTGGTTGCTGGGAATTGAACTCAGGACCACTGGGGGAGCAGCTAGTACTCTCAACTGCCTACCCATCTCTCCCACCCCCTATGGTGGTCAATTTTAATCATTGAAAGTATTCTTCTGAGTGTCTATCCTAGTTAATTTCTCAAATTATCTTTCATTTGTTAGATGTTTAGATTATTTCCAATCACTGTGTATTACAAATAACACTGTCCCAAATGTTCTAATGCATATATTTCAGAGATTCCCATGCATCGATTTTCTAAAGTAGAAGTATAAGGTTTAAAACATTTTTATGCCCTGGATTTATATGGGGAAACCATTGTCTAAAAGAAAAAAAAAGTTGCTCCTAAAAATTAAAAAGAATTCTGGAACCTCCCGCTTTCCATTGCTCCATCTGTCACCAGTCACAGATAGCTTCATTTTTGTTTTCTAACCAGTTAAAATGGCACAAACCATAAACAGTCCTACTTTAATCTCCTTTCCTTTGACCACACCATGGAGGCTTAACATTGACACCATAGTTACAGTTTTATTGTGAGCCCTCAGTATCAGGCAGGAACTGTACCAGAAAACATTCAACATAAAAAATATTAATTGTGTATTGGAGAGTTGAAAACAGGAAGAAAAAAACAAAACAAAACAAAAAACAATAAAACTCTGCTCCTCCACCTCCAGGTTGAGGAACAAAAGAGAAGGGGAGGCAGCTGGCTGGTGCTGACCAGGAGACTGTGAAATTAGTGCTCTAAATGATAGATGGATGATTATTGCAAAGGGGTTCAACTGCCACTACGGAAGTGAAGGATCAAGTCTGTGGGGTTGTCTGACCTAGCAAAACCAGAACTATCTTTTAAATTCCAATGTCAAATACATAATACTTCTTAAAAGTGTGCTAATGGTTCATAGGATAACCCATACAAAATTATTTTATCTAAAATTCAGATGTTATTCAATGTTCTCCTTTTTACCTGGGATCTATATGATGAAAGTGACTCTGGAAACCGTCTTTTCTTTCTTGTAGCCTTCTGGTTGCTCTGTAGTACATTTTTCTGGCAGACCCCTCCATAGAACCAGTTGGTGGTTCCAAAGTAATGTGTTAATTGGTACAGTCACCCTCTCTCTCGTTTACATGCACATAAGTCCATATCTTTGTACTTCCAGATGACAAAAGCAACTCTAACAAAACAGAATTTTCCAATAAATGAAAACTGTCCCACTCACTCCCCCAAATGAGAAGAGACAAGTCTTGACAGTCATAAGTTAGTGCAAGAGAGTTGCACAAAGCATTGCTAGGAAGAATTAACTTGTTCTTCAGATCTGGCCACAGTTGAAAACCCTGTTACTCCATAATTAAAGTATTGAATTACCTTCCAATACTTTATTAAATGATTAGGGTGAAAAGAAGGGAGAAAGAATCATCCAACCCCTTCCATTATTGTCATATAACCAAGAGAGAGCGATGCATGCCTGCTTGCTGGTTTCTCTGGCCAGTCATGTCTCCCAGTGCTCATAAATTTCTTCCTCAACCATTCCATGTTTTCTTGTCCTCAGATAAAACTTTATCTAACCAGTGTTCTTCACCCAGTAATGTGGCAGAACCCTGCATTTTTGAAGGCCCTGGATCTTCAATAGCTCTGCCTGTCTTTAGTTGTCATGTTCATTGATATTTATGAACAAGCATGGAAATATCAAGATACCCCCAGAGGATGTCCCTATAGTCAGAGAAATGAGAGTCTTCTTTACTCACCGAGAGAATCTCAATCTCCAAGTTGTGGTCTCAAACATCAATTGAATAGACTTGCTATGATTCCTAATGGATGTTTTTTCTCTCCTGGGAGTTAAGGCCTCTAATCAGGCAGGGCAAAAGTTTGAAGCCACAGAAAGCATAATTCTGTAAGTGAGTTATCTGGTAGAATTTTGAGATGCCCATGTGTTCTTCCTTTGAGAGAAAGGGCACAACGTATTGTTTGCTAAGTCAGATCATATGTTATATATCATTATCATTCAGTCTTATGATGTGGTGGGTAAGATGGGCAGCTCATGACACAAAAACAACTGGTCTCCCGTGGTTTCACCATGTCTTATTTTCAAATGCCTTTATCCCTTAAACGAACCATTTTATGGGTGCATGTCCTGTGTGACTTGGTCATGAAAACCTGCCTAGGATGCCAACAGGAATGAAGAAATGGCAGACTGTGAAGGAATAATAGACACTCATATAGAGAAGCTGGGATCTGGTACACTGTACTCACTATGATGGAAGTCACTGGGACTACACAGTAAACAAGATTGCCTGCTTATTCTGTACAGCACAGGAGGGGGGATTAGCTAGTCTCTGTAGGAGGTCTCTATGGCTAAGAATCTCAGGCTGTAAATATCAGGGATGAGGAAGCTGCAGTAGATATTTTCTGTATTCTATCAACATTTCCACACAGACCAGGGGAAGGCTTTGTCATTTCCCATGGACCTAAGGTACTGAGGTCCTTGACATGGCTGTGCCTGTGTCAGCCATACACATTCACTCAGAATTTCATGTATGCCCCCGTATACAGGGATTGCATTTCATTTTTTGGCATCTGTTAGTTGCATCTATCCTGTTACTGCATTTGTTAATAATCACAGTAGCAGCTCCTGGATAGCTGTATGTCTCTCACACAGACAAGTAACAATTCTAGGGACTATTTCTTAAACAGTTACTTACAGTAGAAGGTAAGAGATAGAATTGATTTGTCCTTAATCACACATGCCTGCAGATATAACTTCTTTAAGAGTTAAGAAAAGTTGCTTTAGCCAAGCGGCAGTGGCACATCCCTTTAATCGCAGCACTTGGGAGGCAGAGGCAGGTGGATCTTTGTAAGTTTGAGGCCAGCCTGGTCTACAGAGTAAGTTTCGAGACAGCCAAAGCTACATAGGTAAACCCTGTCCCCACCCACCCAAAAAACGGAAAGAAAAGTTGCTTCTTCTCCCACAGGTCCTGGATGTTGGGAGCCCTGTCAAGAGTCTTTTCTTGGGGAATGAAGGCTAGAGACTACAGGCTGATACCATTCACTCTGTTGCAGGCACAGCCTCTGTTGCTGTGGCAGGGATCCTGGCCGCTCTGAGAATCACCAAGAACAGGCTGTCCAACCATGTGTTCGTTTTCCAGGGTGCGGGAGAGGTAAGTGCCATTGGAAGGGCTCTATGGCAGTTGTACCAAGAAGAGTAAGAATGGGTGGGGTAGTCTTCCCAGGGAGAGGCAGACTGGGATTCTGACAAGAAGCAAAATGAGTGTATGCTGATCATTGCAGCGTTTTGAGTCTCAATATTTGAGTTTCTCAAAGTAAGAATTTAACTGGGCCATCTATGAGTTGTGGGGCTGAGGGGGGGAAAAAGGCTCATTTTGCTGAAACACCTAGTATGTGCTAAACAACTATGTGTTCTGAGTCTAAACATTGTCCTTATGCTACCCATCCCCCAGGCAGCCATGGGCATCGCCCACCTCCTTGTCATGGCCCTGGAAAAGGAAGGCATACCCAAAACAGAGGCCATAAGGAAGATCTGGATGGTGGACTCCAAGGGTCTGATTGTCAAGGTACTGTTTAGTCTGAAAAACCAAAGGTTTTGTGACACCCAGAGCTGCCAAGAACTAAACTGAAAGAGTTCTCCAGCTGAACATGGTAGTACATGCCTCTAATCCCAGCACCAGTGGATCTCTGAGTTTGAGGCCATCTTAGTCTTCAGAGAAAGTTCCAGGACAGCCAGAGCTACACAGAGAAACCCTATCTCAAAGAAAGAATAAGAGAAGGAAGAGGAGGAGGAGGAAGAGGAGGAACAAGAGGAGGAAAAACAAGAGGAGTGAGAACTAGATTGATACGGTCCAATGATACTGTGTGTGTGCATGTGTGTGTGGATTGTCTGTGCATGTGCATTTGCCTGTGTGTGTATGTGTATGTATGTGATAAATGTGCATGTGTGTATGTGCATGTGTGTGTATGTGCCCACATGTATGGGTACATGAGTACCCCTTTCGGCCTTTTCTCCTGCCAGGCCTTCTCTTGCATTAGTCTCAGTCATACTGAATCATAGTCCTCTAAAAGACATATGCTCTCTCTCTTCCTCAACTTTGCACAGCCCAACCACTGTAAGGGATCTTTGACCTAGAGATACATCTTCCCCCCATCATGACAGAGAATGGTCTCTGAGCAGGGTATCAGACACCGATGGCCCTTCTTACTTACTTGCACATCTAGAGATACATCTTCCCATCCCCCCAACATCCCAGAGAATGGTCTCTGAATAGGTTACCAGACACTGGTGACTCTTCCTACTCACATGTGCATTTTTCCACCATCTTATGCACTCTATTGAAATGACTTCTAATCAAGGAGCTATAAGCTTGACACCATCACTCTGGTACTCAGGAAGCCATCTGAGGAAGTCAGAAATGATTGAACTCATTACCAGAACTTAGGCTAGTCTGTCACTACAAGGCTTCTTGAAGAGATGTTATGACCAACCTATCCTAAACTCAGCTTACAGAGACTCACAGGAAGACTAGGGGGTCCTATTAAATCCAGTCACATTAGATCTCTGGAAGTCTCGAGCCCCTGTCCTTCTGTGAACCTGTAGGCTGTACTTCTTATGGTCAAGGGATTCATTGAGGCCAGGAAATTTCCTAGGAGTCTTTCTATGCTCACCCAGGAAGCCATGACCCACAACAGCTAAAAAGGAAAATTAAAGACGATGTATCAATTCTTCTTCTGTGTGGCTGGGGAGATGGCTCAGATGTTAAGAATACTTGTTTACTCTTTTAGGGGACCCAGATTTAATTTGGTTTGATTCCCAGCACACACATGGTGGCTAACAACTGTTTGTAAGTTCAGTTACACAGGACCTGGTGCTCTCTTATAGCCCTCATGGACATTGCATCCACATGGAGCACAAACACAAGCAGCCAAAAACAATTGTGCAGTTAAAATGAAAAATATTTTTTAAAATGAAATGCATTTCCTTAGGGTTCACCTTAGGTTCTACTGGGAAATCTGATAAAGGGGGCCTCACTGTTCTGCAGGCTCAGATCAAATCATGAGGCTCAATCTGAAACACTGTCAGAATCCTAACATCAAGGACCTGTTCAATAGGCCTTCAACATTCTACCTACTCCATCTTTCTTCTTTTCCTACAGGGTAGAAGCCACCTAAACCATGAGAAGGAGATGTTTGCCCAAGACCACCCTGAAGTCAGCTCCCTGGAGGAAGTAGTAAGGCTGGTGAAGCCCACAGCAATTATAGGTAGGAAGAAGAAGAGGGGCCCTGCTACCTAGCCCAGCTAACCCTCCTGACTTGCAGATGGAGTCTGAGGCTCAGGGATACAACCTATAGAAGCACAGCTGTTTCCCCTCTTCCATGTCTGGCTCAATGCCGTAAATTTTTATTGAGTGACTTCTGTATACAAACTACAGAAATGAAGGCCCAGAGTTGCATCTTGTTGACACAGAATGATGTAATACGGTAGGAAAGGACAGCGTTGCTCTGTAGCATGAAGGTGAGCTCTCCTTCCACCCCAAGACAGGGGACCCTGGCACCCGTCTCTGTACTAGAGGAACACTCTGCTCTCAGCAACACTCAGGAATGCCTTTAAGGAACACCTTACAGATCAGAGACCTAAAACAAACCAGTGGTCTCCGTGGAATGAATAAGAGGTCTTAACTAACTCACGCAACAGGATTCTTTTCCCTTCTGTTCCCTCGTAGCAGATTTTATCCCCAAGATTCCCAAGTCTGTCATGGGTATCTAGTTCCCTCACTGGTACCACAAGAAGAGAAATGGGATATTTATACCCAGTAGGCGTTCCCTACTACCCCGCCCCCTTTTCCCTGTAGGTGTCGCTGCCATCGCAGGAGCCTTCACGGAGCAGATTCTGAGGGACATGGCCTCCTTCCATGAGCGCCCTATCATCTTTGCCCTGAGCAACCCCACCAGCAAGGCTGAGTGCACAGCTGAGAAGTGCTACCGGGTCACCGAGGTCAGCGGGGAGTCCTTTCTCCCACCAGCTGAGAGAAAGTAGTTACAGTTACTACCAGAAACCCTATATGGGTGACAAAGAGTGCACTGTCAGAGTAAGCAAGCTGAGGTTTAGAAAGATGAAGAGAACACATGGAGGGACCCATGGCTTCAGCTGCATATGTAACAGATGATGGCCTTGTCTGGGATCACTAGGAGGGGAGGCCCTTGGTCCTGGGAAGGCTCGATGCCCCAGTGTAGGGGAATGCTGGGGCAGTGAGGCAGGAGTGGGTATATGGATGGGAGAATACCCTCACAGAAGCAGGTGGGGGGTTGGAGGGGAAACCAGGAAGGGGGATAACATTTGAAATGTAAATAAATAAAATAACCAACAAAAAAATGTTTAAAATTTAAAAAAAAAAAAAGAAAGAAAGATGAATCGACTTTCCAAAGATCATCAGGCTAATAAAGAATACAGCTGTCTCTAAAGCCTAGATCTAACTCCAAAGCCAAAGCTCTTCCCATGATACTGCACTTCTCAATGTTCCCCCAAACAGTAGAGCTTTGTCCAGAACCATGGCATATTCTCTAGGCAATTGTCCTGACTTGGCCCTTCCAAGTGTTGGGGGAAAGAGGCACTACGACCTCCACTGTCAGTAACTTAAAGGGGCTTAGCTTTCTGGTCAAATAAATGAATTGTTCTTAGAGGATTTACCAAGTTCTCGCTACAGTTCTGGACACTTAGGGGAGAATGGAGATGGACCCATATTTAAGAGACAAGAATAGACTCCCGTGACTACTGCAAACCTGACTCCATTTTCCAGCTCTTCTTTTCTTCCTGCCTCCAGGGCCGAGGAATATTTGCCAGTGGAAGTCCTTTTAAGAGTGTGACTCTGGAAGATGGCAGGACATTCACTCCTGGTCAGGGAAACAATGCCTATGTGTTCCCTGGGGTAGCACTGGGTGTCATCGCTGGTGGGATCCGACACATCCCAGATGAAATCTTCCTCCTAACAGCAGAGGTACCACTGTTTTTTCTCCCTAGGGTGCTTCTAAAAGAGTTGGTGGATCAACACCAGGTCTTTAAACCTGGTGACCCCTGGATTCATCCTCTCTTGTCTCTTCTACTCACTCACTGCCCCCCAGCCCTGGCACTAGACCAAAAACAAGGCTGGAAAGGAAAACTCATAGAACCATGAACAGAGAAATTATTTTGTTTAGATACTCACCTGGAATAATATCAAGCATGTAGGAGTAGACTAGAACCCAAGAAGTAAGAAGCCCAGAGACTACTGTATAGCAGGCTGTAGCCAACCAGAGGACAATAATCTTCGTTTGCTCATCACAACTATATTCTTCTTGGTCTTAGTAATTTTCTTTTACAATTCAAGGAGCCCCATGCTGTTTTAAATTTCAGCCATACTTACTATAGAAGGAATGAATCTTTGTTTAAGCCTAAGCATTAAGCTTCTCTTGGGGCTATGTGTGGCACAGGTTACAGTTCCTGGGCAAGCTTTGGGATATTGGGATGGATTTGTTCTGTGAAGGAAAAAAATCAATCTATCTCTATCCCTCTCCCTCTCTCCCTCTCTCTCTCCCTTTCTCTCTCCCTCTCTCCCTCTCTCTCTCCCTCTCACTCTCTCTCCCTCTCTCCCTCTCTCTCTCCCTCT
>NW_021604687.1:4641769-4655417 GCF_004785775.1 Grammomys surdaster
CCCTCTCCCTCTCCCTCTCCCTCTCCCTCTCCCTCTCCCTCTCCCTCTCCTCCCTCTCCCCTCTCTCTTTAGCAAATTGCCCAAGAAGTCTCAGAGCAACACCTGTCACAGGGGAGATTGTACCCACCACTCAGCACCATCCGAGATGTGTCTCTGAGAATTGCAGTCAAGGTAAGGAGCACCCTACTTGTACCCCTCTAGTATGGGTAGTAAGGTTCCACCTGTCCCTCTGACTTTGGGATGGCTAAGGGGATGTCAGGGAAAACATTCTAAGCCCCCTGAGCCTCCCTGCATGCACTCCAAAGACTGAGTAACAAATTCTTGCCTGCTCAATGGCCTGAGTTCCAAATACCCCCATTCAGGCCAATTCTAGGAAAGCTCCCAAATTTCCTCCACAAACACCAGGAAAGGGTCATCAGAGGCCATGGTCTTGTGAACCAGAATGTGGGTGGAATTTTTTCTTAATGAATCATATTCACTCATTTATGAGAAAGGTCAGCTTGCATAGCATCATAGCAAGGACTCAGGCTTTGGAGTCCTGACTCTGGCAATCAGAGGAATAATTGTGGCCCAAATGTCTTTACTTCCTTCAACTTTAGTTCTTTTTCTGAAGAGGTCTGTAGTTCCTCTCTCCCAGAGCTCTGGAGATTCAATGTTCTTGCAGAGCAGACGTTTGGTTTTCCTTTTTCCCTCTTGAAGAGATGATGGGGTGATCAGGTTCACTGAATATTTCAGACTATGAAATTGTGCAAAGGTGAGAGGATTTCAAATACAGCATAATACAACAAAAGACCAATTTCAAATAATAATTATCCACGCTAGATAACGGGTACATATCATTCCCGTTAGCGTACATGGCTTCTCTGTAAGAATGACAAATCATTTCAGAAACTGCACTGCACAGCAATACATAGTCCCCATGAGTTAGTTGTCCAGGGCAGGCACCCTTAAACAGCAGCTGTAAATAAAGTCCAACAACTTAGGTCCCAGTCCAGCTCAGCTACCCCCACTTCCTTCATTAGAGCTATTTGTTCACAAGATAATCATCTAGTTAACCTCTCAGCCTGCGTGGGAATGGCTTATGTTCACATTGCTCTAGGAAAAGGTTATAATTACTCTGCTTGACAACCAGTAAACTGAAGCACCCATGAAGTCTACCATGGCTTTAAACCCACAGGGAATGGGGAGTAGGTGAGATAGGCTCAACCTTGTTTAGCCTGGCCTAGGCACGAGGCTAAACAAGCCTCAATGATAAATAAAGGTTAATCCTTCATCTCCAGAGCTCTGAGAGAGGTAGACTACTAGCCTCTTGGGAACATAAGCAAGTACTATCTAGAAAGAAAGTTTTAATCCTCCTCAGTGGTGTTAGAGGTGACAATTGAAGAGAAACTTATCTGGTTCTTTAGGAGATATTCCTTTGCCCCTGGCTGCCAAGTAAGGGGCCTTTAAGACAGATTTATCCATAGATCTAGTTCCTCACTCAAACATATTTTTCCTAGGTCCTCGACTATGCATACAAACACAACCTGGCCTCCTATTATCCAGAGCCCAAGGACAAGGAGGCTTTTATAAAATCTCTGATCTACACTCCAGACTATGACTCCTTCTCGCTAGATACCTACAGCTGGCCTAAGGAAGCTATGAGTGTTCAGAAGGTCTGATGCCGTCTCCAGAGATTGTTTGGGCTGAATGAAGAAATACAATATAAACAGGTTCCAAAATGGCCAGTCATGTCACCGTGGTTATGTTTGTTGTTTGTTTTCTTTTGGGTTTTGTGGTAGATGCTAAGGAATACAGCCATGATGGCCTTGTTCCTGAAGGCCCTGGAGGCTCATCCTCCTATAACACTTTTTTGAATTACTTTCTGAATATTTCTTTTACTATTAATTGCCAACTATTAAGCAAGCCTTGTGGGAAATTCTGCCTAGAATCCTGCCTTTGTAAAGCTCAAAGTCTAGATTGGACACAAGTCCTTTTTCATAAGAGAGAATGCGTTATAGCCATGAAAAAATATATTCATATAGAAGTTGGAGTGCAGGCTGGAGAGATGGCTCAGTGGTTAAAAGCACTAACTGCTCTTCCAGAGGTCTTGGGTTCAATTCCCAGGCTCACAACCATCTGCAATGGGTCCAATGCCCTCTTCTGGTGTGTCTAAAGACAACTAAAGTGTACCCATATACATAAAATAAATAAATCTTTTAAAGAAGGAGGAGGAGGTAGAGGAAGTCAGAGTGTTTGGAGAAGAATGGGTACTTCTGCCGGGCAATAGTGGCACTCACCTTTAATCCCAGCACTTGGGAGGCAGAGGCAGGCAGATTTCTGAGTTCGATGCCAGCCTGGTCTACAGAGTGACAGCCAGGGCTACTCAGAGAAACCCTGTCTCAAAAAACAAAAACAAAAAAAAAGAATGGGTACTTCCTATAAAGACACAAAAGGAGAGATGGCTTTGTACTTTGCCCCAAGAGTAAAGGATGGGTTAAGTCATAAGCACTCAAGAAATACAAGCACAGCTACTTGCTAGAAAATGAGATCCACCCATTAGGGAGTTAATCCCTTTTAGAATAATACATTACCTTCAAGACTCAGTAGGATGTGGGGGCTAAGTGACTAGAGGTTCATCAAGAAGACTCACTACCCTTTGGGTTGTTGAGTATTATACATTCTTTTTTGTCATTACCAAAAGGAAAACTAGAGAAATGGGGGTGGGAAGGATCAGCATGCCAAAGAATGAGGAAAAAGAAAAGCAATGAGAGCAAACACAGTGGGGAAGCTGTTGATTTAATGTCTAAGAAAGACTTGATTTAATGTCCCAGGTTCTGGAACACACTCTCCTTTCCATCGTTCACACTGACATAATTGAGCAAGTCAAAGCAGTTTGCTTGTAGAGGTGACATCAGTCTGTCCTTGGCATTTCTGAGGCCAATTTAGTGAAAACTTCTACCTCCCCTATGTTCAAGAGTGCACACACTCCAAGACAAACAGTAAAGAATGACATGGAGTCCCTGCTGAGACTCGTCTCCTTTCACTGTATAAGCCATGTTTAAGACCTACCCCTACTGTCTCCTTGGCCAGGATTCCTGCTGCATGTAACAGTAGGTCCTATTTGACTGTCTTTCAGTTCAAGCCAGGTAAACTATTAAGATCCATGGAGAGTATTTAGCAGGTTCATGAATCAATCGCCCCTTGTTTGGGTCTTATTCTTCCAATATCAGCTTCTTTGGTGCTAGTTCTCAGCCAACAATATCCCCAAAGCATAGACCTAAATGAGAAAATAAAACTATTCATTTCTAGAAGAGAATAAAGCAGTCAGTCCTTGTTAAGACTCCCCAGTAAATCTCTGATTACAATCTCACATATAAGGCCTGTGTCCCTGGGAATACAACTCGCAAAAGACGGAAGAAACTGGCTAAGGTTTCCAATTTTCTGATCTATTGCATCAGCCCCACATGGTCACCAAGAGCCTTGTTGAATTTTTCATTTCCTCAGGAGAAACAATCTTCCTGGACTCAATCCTTTGTATTCCATGTCCAGAATTACTAAATGAACCCAGAGAAGAAAATGGCTGCTTATCTAAGAAAGGCTCCCTCCACAGAATCCTATACTGCTAGTCGATATTCCTCTCAGAGTTCTCACATAGCTCTAAATATATGGCTTTTGAAATGTCTTCCTATTTTTTTAATTGGTACAGGTAGTGTCTTGGGGTTCCATTATCTACTATATCCTATGCAGAGAAGTAGAAGTTTCTAGACATAGGTTTTCAAATTTCGAGATTTATTCTTAATATCGCTGAATTATAGTCAAAGAATTTGCTGGGGAATTTTTTTGTCAAATGTTATCAAATTTAAGAAAACTGTTCACATTCTCTTACAAAGTGATATGTATACCAACATGATTGCAGGAAATACCTTTTGTTTGGGGGTTATTATTTTAATCAATTCTATGTATTATGAATTTTTTTCTGCTCAACCTATTTCTGGAAGATAAGCAGAGTTATGAGAAACTTCAATTTTTCTTGTATCTCTGACCATATTTGCTTTATATCTTTTGTTAGGTGTATGGAGTTTAAAATTGTTATAACTTATGGAAAGCTCAAAACTATAAACCTTTGTGGTTTACTTAATAATGCATTTGTTTTGTCATGCCATATCTTGAATATCACATCTTGGAAGTCTCTCTTGCAATTCATTATTTATTCAGATGTTTAAGCTTGTAGAGTTCCTGGTGCTAGTGAACACTCTCCTGTAATTTCTCCCACAGAACTCGAACCATTCTTTCCCAAAGTGAAAATAGGCTTGTCTTAACACTAAAACATAGAATCATTTCATCAGTTTCACAATAAAAACATTATCAAGAACCCTAATTTTAAATCACATAATAAAAACATAAAATATTGAAAGTTCAAATCATTAGTAGAAACTCTTGCTTGGTTAAGAAAACACAGGAAAACATCAGTCTTTAAAGTTGAGTAATAGGTAGTAAGTAATTTCTAATGTTTGGCAAAAAAATAGAAGTTTCAAAAAATATGAATAATTACTGTTTTAGCTACAAAGACAATATGTCTCTACCTTTTATTTAAAAAAGAAAAAAAAACTTTTGAAAAGGTTTGGCTGGGGAGATGGTTTAGTAAGTAATGTGCTTGCCATGCAAACCCTAAGACCAAGCTGAGAGCAGCAGGATGCACTTGTACTCCCAGCACTGAGATAGACCCAAGGAGACAGTGGGGCCCCTGGGGCTTGATGACCAACCAGCCTAGTTCAATTGACAGGCTCCAGGTAAAAGTTGAGGGACTCTATGTCAAAAACCCAAAGAAGAGAGCAACTGAGGAAGTCACTTGCCATTTGAGGCATGGGTACACCCACACACATTCAAATACACATAAGAAATGCTTATAAATTAATAATATTCCAGCACAATATTTCATTTCATAGTCTTCTCCTATTCTATCCTCAACCCTCCTCTAATTCATATGCCAAACATAAATATTTATGGCAAGGTACTTTTATCAGAAGATGTTAAACACACACTGCTTCTGTACAGAATGGATCTTGCATGAGCTTCTACCAAAGCTGGCTTTTCAAAATAGAAGTTTCAAAAGAGTATAAAATAAGATGTATGGAAATGCATTTGATCACTGTGAAACTTAAAATCCCACAGAAGCAACTGTCGCACAAACTTCAAGAAGGTGAAGACTGAAGAGCAGTTAAATAACTATCTGCTTGCAATGTTTGAAATGACTTAAGGAATAAACCACATAATGTATAGAATGCTGTTTATATTTTGGGGGGAATTTTAATTCTGTATTACTGAAACCAGATAAGTACTGTGTCATGTCTTGGTAGCCAATCTCACTAAATTTCTTAAATATCTCACATGTGATAGTAATAACCATAACAGAGGTTGGACTTTTATCAAGCTTGTAGCTTTAATGGAAACATTAGATTCATCCATTAAGCCTATATTATTGACTAAAATGTACAGTAAATCTGGTTGTGTCTCAAGCTCCACTCCTAAGGAAACAGCATCAAGCAGCCACCTTGTATTGAACACTTTTTTTCTGCTGGAGACTCTGAAAAGCAGCTGCATTTTAGAACACTGTTTCTCCAAGTACAGAAGTTGCTTACTATAGAAAACTCTGAGCCATTTTTGTCTTATGAACTGTAGCTCCTCTTCAGTTTTTACTGCACTTTCAGTTAATACTAAAGCAGCAGGCACTGGAATTCTCCCAAGACCTGCAGCACAATGTACAGCAATGTAATAACCAGGCTTCTCCCGAAATTTCATGTTTACAAGACTTAATCAGTCGTCCACCGTCTGCTTTGATGGTGTTGAACCATCATCAAAAGGCCATCCTAGAACCTTCTTTCTCAACAAGAGCCATGTCTTAAGTTGCTTCACACACTACTCATGTGTGTACCATCCTGCTAATTCTGTAGTTCTTAAGTCCCTCTAAATCTGTTCTGGGTTGTACCAGTTGGGTTATGTGTGGCAAGAAATCTCATACTCCTGTAAATGAACTTCACAGCAAGTAGGTGGTTCATCGAAGTCATGTTAATCTAGTTAAAAATAACACTTCATACGATTATTTTTAAAAAGTTTTTAAAAATTAATTCAGAAATGATTTCAAGCAACCAATGTCTAATACTGGGCACCTGAAATTCCCAGAGCTTTGAAGACGAAATTGGGACTGACAGGAAAAGAATATCCCAACAAGCATCAATGTAGGAATACAGAAGCAAGGCATGAATGCTTGACCAGGCCACTCAGAACCTGTGTTCCGATGACCAACCTGACTCTACTTTTTTTTTTTTGGATGATTTATTTACATTTCCTATGTTGTCCCCTTACCCCATCCCCCACCACCCCCTCAGAACCCCCAATCCCCTCACCCCTCCTCCTTCTTCTCTGTGGATGTAACCTCTATCTACACCCCCCCCACTCCCACCTCCCCACCCTCAAAATTCCCACCCCCTGGGGCATCCAGCCTTCATGAGGTCAAGGTTCTCTTCTTCCACCTATGCCCAGCAGGGCCCTCCACTTTTACATATTCAGCTGAAGCCCTGGATCCCCCCCTAAGTGCTCCCAGGCTGGTGGTTTAGACCCTGGGAGCTGTGGTTGGTTGGTATTGTTGCTCTCCTCATGGTGCCGTAAATCCTTTCAGCTCTCCTTCAGTCTTCACTCTAACTCCTCTATTGAGAACCCCATGATCAGTTCAATGGCTAGTTGTGAGCATCTGCCTCTGAATATGTCTGACTCTTGAAGGCCTCTGAGGAGATATCCATATCAGGCTCTTATCAGCATGCACTTCCTGTCTTCCACATCAGCATCTACCTTTGGTGATTGCACATGGGATAGATACTCAGAAAATTGGACATAGCATTACCCGAGGATCCAGCTATACCACTCCTAGGCATATACCCAGAAGATGCTCGAACATATAATAAGGACATATGCTCAACTATGTTCATAGCAGCCTTATTTATAATAGCCAGGAGCTGGAAAGAACCCAGATGTCCTTCAACTGAGGAATGGATTCAAAAAATGTGGTATATTTACACAATGGAGTATTACTCAGCTATTAAAAACAATGAATTCGAGAGGTTCCTAGGTAAATGGATGGAACTAGAAATTATCATCCTGAGTGAGGTAAGCCAATCACAAAAGAAGACACATGGTATTCACTCACTGATTATTGGATATTAGCCTAGAACCTTGAAATGCCCAAGATGCAACTCACAGGCCACATGATGCCCATAAAGAAGGAAGACCAAGTGGGGGTGATTCGGTCCTTCTTAGAAGGAGCAACAAAATACTCAAGGGAGCAAATATGGAGACAAAGTGAGGGACAGAAACTGAAGGAGGGGCCGTCTCAAGACCACTCCACCTGACTCTACTTTTAAGGGCGTTTGGCTGGAGAGCACTGACAGTTCCCTACAGTTCACTCAAAAAGATCGTGCTATGCTCAACAGCAATCTCCAGGGCCTTTCAGAAACTCCATAAATGGGTGATCGTCAGCACCACGGAAGGGAATTGACTGACTCATGAACAGCTGCATCCTAAGCACACAGCCAGCCCTATGCTGGCGACACAGGCAGCAACAGCAGTGTAGCCCAGGAGCTGCAGATTGACTGCAGCAGGGAAACAGCATCTCCCCTGGTCTTGAAGCTGGGAAAGCCACAGAGGGAGCCAATCCTCATGCTGCCAGTCGCCTAGGAGTCACAAACTCTTTTTATCAAAGTCCAAGCAGACCTGAGCACCTCCTCATCAATCACAAATCCAAAGCCAATGAGCAGAGGATTTGGGCGGCCCTCCCTCTGACGTCATCACTGCAGAAGCGGGAAAGTGCTGGGACTGAGGGAAAAGAAGCCAGAGAGGTTGGAGTCAGGGACAAAGCCTGCTTGAGGCTGGAAAGAAACACAGGGTGTGTCGGGATAGGAAGTAGAAGGTTCTGAGCAGTTGTACCTGCTTCGTATTTTAACTCTTGGAAACAACATTATTTGGATTTGTTTCCAACCCAACACACACACATACACACACACACCCTCAGGGTCTTATGTAACCCCATGCTGGCCTTGAACTCACAATGTAGTCAAGAATATCTTCGAAGCCCTCATTCTAGTGTCTCCACTTTACAAGGACTGAGATTGCAAGTGTACATGGTCATCCACCTTATGCAGAATTGAGAATGGAAAGTAGGGCTTTCAGGAAGCGCTCCGTGGACCAGAGCCTGTCCTCGGCCCCTGACATATTCCAGTTCTCTTCCCTGCCTGCTACATTAATTACGTTGTGCATGTGCATCACCATACCACAAATGTGTGGAGATCAGCTACTAGAGTCAGTTCTTCCCTTATGTGGTGTAGGACCTGGGGATCAAACCTGGGTTCTCACACTTGGCAGTAGGTGTCACTCACTGAGCAATGTACATTTAATTAATGAGTTATTAAATTAAAATCTCAGTGCTAGGATTGGGAAACTTTCCTACAAATTGTTGGTCATGGAGGTCCCAGAGATTCCCCAAGCTATCACCATTGCTCTTGATTCCCATCAGAGCTAGATGGTAAGACCCTACTGCTAAGACACATTTTCGTTGCAGAGTATAGAGGATGAAATAAATAAAGGCAGAACTGACCTTGAATTTTTATGTCAGAAGATGCAATGCAAACTACTTGGGAAAGGCTAAGCATCAATGGTTTGATCAGTATTCGACTGTGTGTGCTGCAATATCAACCTGTCTGGCAAGGTATGCCGACCAACGCAATAATGACATAGCTATTCTGGGTAACCAGTTGGTTTCTGAATGAATCTAAGACCTGTGCCAAGGCAATGATTTCACACTTGATACTATAAACCAGATCAAAAGGAGATCATAGCCCATGAGGGTGGGGGACCTCCTACTGCTGTTTTACTATGTAGTCAGTACTATGTGGTCAATACTACATAATCAATACTGTCAAAATACCTTCCTAATGTTTGTATTTATGCCTTTAAATTAGTGCTTCTCTCAACCTTGATCAGAGAAGCTTCCTTTCTCAGTGGACAGCGATCACTAATCAAAGTGATGGGAATAAGCAACTATTGAGTGTTCAGCCCTAAATGGGACATTTATATCAAACCCCCTACAGTTCAGAAACCATCTAGACAGAGGAAACAAAAATAATGTAAGAGATGGAGAGTGGGGAAGAGTGCCGCGGAAATGCTGACATCAGGATGTGACAGGACCATTGCCCTCAGGAACTCACAGTAGTGCAGTGATGGGTTACCTGCACAAGCTGTATACAAAGCCAGACAAGTCAGCATTCCCTCACCACAGGGAGAAGAGCTCATAGAGCTCCACCACTAGCTAAGGAACTATTGGCAAATGATGGCTTCTGGGGGAGGAAAAGTCATTTATCTTTAGGGGTCTGGGCTCTGGTAGGTGTACTATGACCCAGTGGATAGCCCCATGCTCAATTGGACTCAGGCAGTTATTTTAAGGGGGAGGGGCATGAAGGTAAATTTCTAGAGAGGAGGTGAGAAGAGAAATTAGGATTGCATATGATTAAGATTCATTATGTGCATGTATGAGGGGAAAATCTAAAATTAAAAATGATCCTAGGCTAGAGAGATGTTCAGCGGTTAAGAGCACATGCTGGTTTTGAGGACCAGAGTTCAGCATCAATGTCAGGCAGTTCAAAACCTCCTGTCACTCCAGCTCCAAGGGAGAGCATCCAAAACCACCTGAACTCACATGTACCTATGCACACACAGGCACACACAAATCAAGTAAAGCAAGATTGCTCTGAAAAATCTATCATAGCCAAACTACTGAAAACCAAAAAATTAAAAGAAAATCTTGAAAACAGATAAAACATTATATACATACAGGGGATTACAGCTAAAATAACTGGATCCACAGAACCCATAGATAGCACAGACTAAATTGTTTAAAATAATGAAAGAAAAAATATCTACCCACATTCATATATTCATATATCCAAAATTCATATATCTTAAAGTTTTCTTCAAGAATAAAGGCAAAACATATTCTCAGATGAAGTAAAGCTGACAGGTTCTGTAGCCATCAAGTTTTCACTAAGGAAATGCTGGAGGGAGTTTTAGCAGAACACTTGGGAATGAAGAACAAAAGAATTAGTAAAATGGGGGGGGTAAATATTGCCACCTATTTATTTCTTTTGTTTTTTTTTTAACCATACAATTTTAAAACAAAAATGTTAACTTTTTTGGTGAGGTTTTCACTGTACATAATAGTAATGCACATGGTTACAGTGTGAACATATACTTAACAAAAGGGCCAGAAAGACTGGAGACAGCTCAGTCAGAAGAGTGCTGGCATTGCAAAGACAAGGACCTAACATTTCAAAAAGCAGAAAGAGGCTGGAGGACATGGCTCAGAGGTTAGGGGCTGTTCTTCCAAAGAGTTCAATTCCCAGCACCCACATGGAAACTCGCATCTGTCTGAAACTCCAGCTCCAAGGGATCCGACACCCTCACACAGACATCCATGCAGGCAAAACACAAATGCACGTAAAATTAAAATAAATTTTACAACAATAATAAAATTAAAAGGCAGAGAGAGACGATGTAATGTGTAAAGAGAGAAATGGAGAAAGTTCTTGATCTAAGCATTCCTTAGATCAACCCTTTGACAGGAAGTTCTCTTCAGCAGTGCATGCAGCCTAAAGATAGACACAAGTAAAACATAAGAGCAGGTACCACCTGCCAAGCCAGCCAGACTCTCCCTACCAAGTACACTTATTTCTGCAATAGACCAGAATGTAGAAATGATTGAACAAACAGAATGCATCACAGGAGATCCCCAGGGGAATGGCAACCCTTGGGACATTGACAAAGTCCCTGTGTGTCATTAACTAAAACATTCCAACAACATTGAGCCCCTGAGGTGATGTACACACTCAAGCTTTCCACAAAAGTCTAAGTTTGGATGAAGGACTTAGAAAACTCAACCTTAGGAAAAAAAAAAAAAAAAAACCTTGCTTCACCAAGAAACTTACTTGCCCTATGGCTAGCTTACATAGCCCCAGAAGGTGTTGTGCATTCACTGGGGAAGAACCCTTGAAATAGGAAGCTATTTGCAATTGATAGCTACTAAGGAAGGGAGAGACATTTTCCCTTGGGGATGTGCTCATGTTCCACTGGATAGCCCCACATCTAAGCATATGTGGGCAGCATTAATTGGACTCTATGGGTTATTCATTATTAATAAAAACAAAAGAAGACATAAGATTGGGAGGAATGTTAAGTAGGATGTACTAGAGGGAATTGGAGAACAGTAGTGATAGACAGACCTGATCAAAATACATTGTATATATGCATGAAACTCTCAAAGAAATAAATAAAACATATTTTAAAAGTTGGAGAGATAAAACATACCATTTTAAATCACCATGCATAGCCAGAGTTTAGAAAATATTTATTGTAATATACTTTTTATAGATAAGAAAATATGAAGTTTCTAAAATAAAGCTGGGTCAGCAACCCCCTCCAGCATCCTACAAGAAGTTGGGTCCCATTCGCAGCCCCTATAGCAATGGGGTCAAGGCTAAGAATTTTTCCAACACCTTCACTGCTGTCAGGGAGTTCAGGGAATACTCAGGGGTGAGAGGAAGGCAGGACACACACGCAAGAAAAAAATTAGTCGACATGAATTCAAGAAAGGGTTAGAAAGTACTCAATCTTTTTTTTTTCCTCTGAGGTACAAATATACACACGCTAAATATTCAACTACTCCAAATAAATGTTCCTCGGGAAACATAGGTTCAAACTTTGAGTTCTACACGAGCAATCGTGAGCCCTGAAGGAACTTATTCAGGGGCCACACGTTGCTCTCACCCGTGTTGGAGGTGCGCCTCTGGCACTGCCTGCAGCGCCGATACTTCTCACATTGGTCCAAGAGGAATAGCTTGTCCGAAGCCCTGGGGAGAGAAAAGCAAAAGCTGATGTCAGCAGGTGTTCCCCAAGTCTCTAGAGCCAGAAAGGTGATACCTGATCTTTGCTTCCAAGGCTCTTACAGTCCACCTGAAGCTTCACCCCACATCTGCTGCTTACCCATATTCTGGCATCTGCTGTTTCCTCCTTTCCACTAAATCAAAGGCTGTGTGCTAGTACCTTCCCAACAATTTGACCCTTCCTTAAAGTCCTACCCTAACACTGAACACATAAAGTTCAAGGTTATTTTAGCTGGTAATCTAAGATGGCCCCAAAGCCTTGGTATTTTGCCATATTTACCGTGCTTCCTCCCAATCCCTGGGGACCTTGTTTGAGAAGGGGATGACACCATTAAGCTGCTGGTAAACAGGTAATACCCAGCACCTGCAAAAATCTAAGGAGTAGACTTGTAAAGACAAATCCTAGGAGACCAGAGCTTCTGGAGAGTTAAGCACAAGAGAGAAAGTAGAGACAAAGGAAAACAAACAAACAAGAAGTGGAGATGAAGGACAGCAGTGACTGGTTTTCCACTTTGAAAGTCTTGGTTTTGCAAGTCAGTCCCAAGTATGCTCTCATGACCCACCAACATTTTTGCAAAGACAGAATTCTATAAAAACCACAAGGCTGGGTCATATCCCAACTCCCACCCCAGCTGCCAGCAAGAAGTTGGATCCCAACTATGAGGGGTTAGAGGAAGACTATCAAAAAATATTTGCCATACAAGCATGACGACCTGAGTTTGATCTTCAGAACACATGTACCAGCCAGCCCAGCTTAATTGATGAGCTTCAGACCAAATAAAGACCTTGTCCAAAAAAGCAAGATGAATGGTCCCATTTAACGTTGACCCCTTAGCCTCCACAGACAATACACACAGAGGCACATGCATCCCCAACTAAAGTAGGAAAGACCAGAAATGTGACAGAGTTGGCATAGGCTGACTGTTTAAACATCAGTCTTGCTTTTGTTTTTGTTTGGTTTCCATTTTACACCAACTCTTCCTTCTTCCCAACTGCTGCCTGCTTGAGTCGCCGCCCACCACAGCCTCGCCTGGATAGTGAATTAGCACTTCTGCTGTGCTATGTTCCTGGAGCACATTTGCTAACTTGAGCTCACAATTATTTCCTGTGACTCCTTTATCTGTTACCATCATGTTGGCCAAGGACTCTTTCTAAGTCCAAACAAAACAATGCTGGCATTAGCCTCCCTGCTTCTCACTGTTTTCCCACAAGATTGAAAAAAATTAATGATTTGAACTCTCCAACTCCCACATTCTCCCTCTTCTCTGGATCAAACAGCCTCAGTTCTCCTGAGTACCTGATTATCATGTTATCCCTTACTCTTTCCTCATAACAAATGAGATCCACCACTAGGGATCACATGAGAAGTTTCTTCCAAGAAACTCATGAAAAAAATTTTTTTTAAAATTATATAAAGAGTGGCAGATGAAGAGCCATGAAAAAAAAAAGAAAACAATAATGCTGGAACTGAAGAGATGACCCGGTTGTTAAGAGCACTGGTTGCTCCTCTAGAGCACCCAGGTTTAATTCCCAGCACCCATATGATGGCTCATAGGCATCTGTAACTTCAGGCTCAGGAGATCCGGCAACCTTACAACCTTCTTCTGATCTCCTCGGGCACCAAGAAAACAAGTCTCTCTCTCTCTCTCTCTCTCTCTCTCTCTCTCTCTCTCTCTCTCTCTCTC
>NW_021604687.1:4655427-4658578 GCF_004785775.1 Grammomys surdaster
CTCTCTCTCTCTCTCTCTCTCTCTCTCTCTCTCTCTCTCTCTCTCTCACACACACACACACACACACACACACACACACACATTCTTTTTTATTTTAAAGTCAGGACTAGAGAGATGACTCAACAGTTAAGAGTGCTTTCTACTCTTCCAGAGGACCTGAATTTGGTTCCTAGCCTCACAGTTGCCTGTAAGTGCAACTATGGAGGATCTAACTCCCTTTTCTGGCCTCCTCAGGTACGTACACACACACACACACACAGAGAGAGAGAGAGAGAGAGAGAGAGAGAGAGAGAGAGAGAGAGAGAGAGAGAGAGAGAGGAGAGAGAGAGAGAGGAGTAAAAATAAAACAGTAGTTGAAAACTAGCTATTTAAACTATTTTTTGCTGGGCAGTGGTGGCACATGCCTTTAGTCCCAGCACTTGGGAGGCAGAGGCAGGCAGATTTCTGAGTTCGAGGCCAGCCTGGTCTACAGAGTGAGTTCCAGGACAGCCAAGGCTACACAGAGAAACCCTGTCTCGAAAAACCAAAACAAACAAACCCTATTTTTTACTGTGTTTGGTCCCAAATATTTTTCATTTTGTGAAGTCTTACCATAAATTTCTGAAGGATTTCTATTGTTTTCAAAATATATCTTTCCTCATCTTTGTATTTTTTTTTATCTCTAAACTCCTGGGCTAGCTTAGGCAATTATTTACTTTCACAGTTTACAAATTAAAAAATATGACTAACATTAGCAGCCTTTCCGAAGTTAATGCTAATCATTCGAACTATAAGTACACAACTGGAGAGAGGCCTGGCTCCACCATGTGTGGCTCATTTTTCCCATCAGCCTTTCCTTGAATCTGCTCTTAAACCCTATCCATAAAGGCCAGGCATGGTGGTGTACACCTTTAGTCTAAGCACTCAGGAGGCAGAGGCAGATGAATCTCTAGTCTGAGGCCAGTCTGGTCTACATTGCAAGTTCCAGTCCAACTAGGGCTATATAGCAATAACTGTCTCAAAGCAAACAATAATAATAAACTCCATAAGACTTGGGAGTGTTCAGAGCAGAAACTCACGCCGCTTCAAAGTAGCTTTATCCAAAGAGAATCAAAACCCTCCACAAAGTGGAGTCACCAAACTAAAAGCAAAGATCAGGGCATGGTCAGTAAAAACTTAACATACAACACAGTACTGTCCAGCCTTTTGCCAATAAAAAACATTTTGAATCAATTACAGCAACATTTCTTACTAAGCACATTTGTTCTCCCCACAAAATTTTGTAGAGGGCCATATTAATCAGTTGAACCCTCTGCCATTCTAGAGTTAGACTCAAATAGGTTCTCATACTACGGGTGGAGACCCCTTTGGGCAGTCATATATTAGATCGCTTACATATCAGATTCATTCATTCATTCATTCATTCATTCATTCATAACAGTAGCAAAATCACACTTATGAAGTAGCAACAAGATAATTTTATGGCTGGGAGTCACCACAACATAAAGAACTATATTGAAGAGTCGGTTCAGAATTGACAGAGAACCACTGAGTTTGAGGAAAGTAAACATGGAGCTGACTTACAGGGAAGTTTCTTGCATGCAAAAACCATCTGGTTCCCATTAGGTCTTACCGCTCAAAGGCCTTTTCCTCCACGTCCCGCTGCCTCTTCATGGTCAGGCTCCTGTCCCAGTCCTCTTGCAAGCACTGGTTGAGTCTGTTCACTCGATCCAGCTCAGCAGCTCTGTCTGCCAAGTGCCTGGAGAGGAAAGAACAGCCTGACTCCATTCATAATGCTGGGAAGGACCTGTACTGACCTTGGGAGCCCTAATTCTTTTATGTTAAATTAGACAGAAAGCATTCTGGTCTTGTTTGTAAGTCTTTGAAATACGCAGAAGACAGATGCTGTAAAAGCATAGTGAAACTGCCAACTGTCAAATTATGGCTAGTTCTAGGATCATTCATCTTCTGTCCTGGTTTAAATTACCAGGATTTAAGTCCTATTCCAATTAGCAATGTCAGCTTCCAAAGCCATTAATGTCCTTTAACTCATCTGAAGACTCATCCCAAATGGATTTTTCTACACTGTATGCTTCTTCCCAGCCTCTTGGCTGTCAGTAACCAGCCTACAAGTAGCTACAGGCATTTGACTCTTTGGGGTTTTGGGTTTTTTTTTCCCTTTTGAGAGAAGGTCTCTGTATGTAGTTCAGGGTGACCTTAAACTCTGCCTCAGCCTCCAGAGTGCTGGAATTACAAAAGTCCACTGTCACTCTAGGTGATCCAGTCATTTTATGACCCAAAGTAGAAAGTCATACATGAAAGTGCAGAAAAGAGAAGTGGTAAAGAAGTGGCTCATAGATGAGAGAAAGGGAAGAGACAGCATTGAGGGACAAAAAACAGGGAAGTTGGGCACGCTTGATTCAGGGCATGTCTCAAGCAGAGGCTGCAGTTCAATGCCTGCCTCTTGTTGATGGTGTGTGCCCATCACCTCTCTCCACACACCCCATCACTACTGTGCAAATCATCTCACATCTGCTTCAAATTATTTACATGAATCTATTTTTGCTAAAATGAAACTCTCGCCATCGGTTCTCAATAAAGTCTTACGGGAGCTTCACTAAATGTGATCACTGATTCAGACTACTGTGGCAGGCTTTGTGCAAAAGTGACAACCACCACTAGGTGTCAGGGCCCTCTGACAAAAATCAGTAAGTCTTCAACTGGGTCACTTTTTTCTAAAATCACCTTTCATCAAGCAAGCGTGAACCTAATTGCTATTGTGTGGCTATCATAAAGACTAGATGATAAAATATATCCAGCATGCCATACCCATCACAGATTGGCAATCTTTGACATATATCTACTTTTCTCATAAACTTCTTCCCATATGTTTTAATGGGGGTTGGGGGGACCAGAACTACTGTTACACCCAACAACATCATGGCTCTCAAAGTCACCACTGACTGAGACAAGCCAGGTGAACATCTATACTTACTGTATGATTCCATTTATACAAAACCCGGAGAAATGCAAATTTAGCCTAGAGTGGCAGAAAGCAGCTCAGGGTTACTTAAAGATGAGTTCTTTTGGAGGAGAAGGAGGAGGAGGAGGAGGAGGAGGAGGAGGAGAGAGAGAGAGAGAGAGAGAGAGAGAGAGAGAGAGAGAGAGAGAG
>NW_021604687.1:4658588-4660640 GCF_004785775.1 Grammomys surdaster
AGAGAGAGAGAGAGAGAGAGAGAGAGAGAGAGAGAGAGAGAGAGAGAACTTTTTAAAAGTCATGCAGCATTTCTTTAAAAGATTTATTTTATTTATTATGTATACAGCATTCTGCCTGGACATATGCCTGCAGGCCAGAAGAGAGCACTAGGGCACTATATCACATTACAGATGGTTGTGAGCCACCATGTGGTTGCTGGGAATTAAACTTAGGACCTTTGGAAGAACACTCAGGGCTCTTAACCTCTGACCCATCTCTCCAGCCCCAAGGATGATTTCTTGATGAGGCAGAGTTGGAAAAAGTTACAAAGGGGCAAAATGAAACCCTGTGGGTACTAGACATGTGCAGTTACAAAGACTGAGGGCTGTGTTCATAGGTGAATGCATACCTAAGCCAAAATGCAATATATGTTCATATACAGTACATTATCTGTCAATTACAACTCCACAGTGTTTTTTTAAAGAATTTTTTAAAAAATCATTAGGAAAGCTATGCCTTCTCTCAGGCTTGGCTATGTTCTAACAATCTTCTAAGCTGTCATGGCCTTTCCTCCTACCATCAAAATGCCTGCAAAGCCTTTTAGAATTGGTAGGTTACAACCCTTGACTCTAAGCAGCAAATCCAGTGATTTCTAAACCATAGAATCTATTGAAAACAAAATAGTAAGATTGGGTTAAATAAATAAATAAATAAATCTACAGTAAATCCCATACATGCACAGAATCATGGCAGATGTTAAAGACTCGGGAAAGCCTCAGAGCACTGACACTGGCAGTTACCACTGCTACAGAGAAGAGAGCAATGTCTTCACACCGTAGCATTTTGTGGGCTATCTACCCAGTAATCACACCTTGCACAGATGTAGCTGCTACTGTAGCCTTTTCAGTAGACAGTTCTTTGCTTAACTTAATAAAGATTTTAGTATTTCCTACTCTAGGTAAAATACTTAGGATCACTTGTTTTTATATGCTAAAATCAGTAGACTCATGAGGAATCAGCCCAAAGGAGTGTACCTACTGAAGAGCCAGCAAGATAGATGACTTAGTTGGGGTTTTCATTAGTATGATGAAACAAGACCAAAAAGCAAGTTGTGGAGGAAAGGGTTTATTTGGCTTACACTTCCATATCACTGTTCATCATTGAAGGAAGTCGGGACAGAAACTCAAACAAGGGAAGAATCTCAAGGCAGGAGCTGATTCAGGAACAATGGAGGGGTGCTGCTTACTATCTCCTCCTCATGGCTTGCTCAGCCTGCTTTCTTATAGAACTCAGGACCACCAGCTCAAGGATGGCACCACCCACAATGGCCCGGTTTCTTCCCCATCAATCACTAATTATAAAAATGTCCTACAGACTTGCCTACAGCCTGGTCTTGTGAAGACACTTTTTAATTGAGGTTCCCTTCTCTTAGATTACATTAGCTGGTGTCAACTTGACATAAAACTATCCAGCACAATGGTTCAGCAGATAAAGATTCATTATTGCCAAACCCGATGACCTGAGTTTGATATCTGGCAGGAGAGAACTCATTTTCACATAGTGAAAGGAGAGAACTCAGTCTTATAAATTCCCCTCTGACCTTCACATGCACACTGTGGCATGCATACACACACACACACACACACACACACACATAAATACACAAATAATAAACAAACAAATATTTAAAAGATTACCCACTTAAGCTAATATAATGTAGAATTATATACCAATTTATAGTTTATTGTTCTGCAAAAGACCAGCACACACACGCTCATCTGCTCATCCTTTCTAGTTCTTTCTGAACACTCTGGCTGCCTGGTTGAACTCAGCTGTTCTGGCCCAAACTCCTCTCCAAGATGACTGATTCAATCTGGCTTCTCTCCACCTGTGACTGAATTGCTCTGCCTGGACTCATACTAACTTTAGAAATATGTTCTAATCTTCTGGCTCCTTCTCATTCTCTGACTCCTTCTGTCTTCACCTGCAACTTGCCTCTGTAAAATTGTCTGGTAAAACTGCCTCCTCTCTCTCTCTCTCTCTCTCTCTCTCTCTCTCTCTCTCTCTCTCTC
>NW_021604687.1:4660650-4708462 GCF_004785775.1 Grammomys surdaster
CTCTCTCTCTCTCTCTCTCTCTCTCTCTCTCTCTCTCTCTCTCTCTCCTCTCTTAAGTCGCCTCACTTCCTCTGCTGTTCTAATGAGAGCTGAGCATATTCTATGCCTGATTCATTTTGTCAGATCTTTCTATGATTCATCACTTTGTCTGCCCTTCATTTAGATGTCATCTTCAAACATGGCTGCTTCCTTCTATAAACTAACCTTACTTTCATTGCTTAGGATTAAAGGTCTGTACTAAGGGCATGTCTACATTCCAGCCAAATCACATAGACCTATAAGGTCTTTGGATGTGATCCCTTACCAGAGCAGCTTGTGTTGCTGAAATTAAAATTCCTCTATATACACACACAACACAAACACATACACACATGCACACAATACACACATACACACCCTACACATGTGGACATGCACCACAATACACACATACACACACATGTACACAGCACATATGTGCACACACATACCACATACATATGCATATACACCATACCACAAACACACACACAACACCCAAGCATATATCCCACCACACACACACACAGTTTCCTAGCTTTGTAATAGCAGTAGCTCCTTATTGACTCTGGAACAAGCACTATGCTAAGCTATTTGCAGGAATCATTTAACTCTGGCCATAGATACATGTATTAGCCCTAGAACTAAAAAGAAAACCAGTGGCCTTAAAAGTATGTAGCTTGCTCTTTATCACACAATTAATACAGTGACAAAAGTATGCCAATAAACCAGGATGCATTTGCAAAGTAGTGTCTAGAAACCTAAGTGAGAAGCTGAAGTCAGGGTTCAAAGAAGGGACCGCCGCAGCAGCCTATGTAGACAGGGTGTACCTGCCAGGCTTGGGATAGCAGTGCCTATGACTGAATATAAAATATGTCAAGATTTTAGAAATTTGATATAAATCAAGTCAAGTCTTTTATGCTTGTATGGATTAGACATGACTCCTTGATTTTTATTAAAATAGGAAAGGACGTAGGCAGATTAGGATTCTAACAGAATAAACTTCACAGTTTGACTACTCCCACACCCTCCCTGCTGACAGTCAGAGCCACTCATCATTGTGTCATCCCCAACCTAACACACAATTCATGTCTACCCAACCTGGCACAGAAGGTGATAGACCCCACACTATCCTATTTGGACCATTTCTAATATTTATAAAAATTTAATAATATGACTCTTTGTAAGTATACTGCCTTCTAAAAGGAGTGGATTCTTTGGCCAAAAGCCTTTTTGGAGCTCCTGAGAACCTCAATAATTCTGGCTAATCAAAGATATAAGAATTGATGAACATTTTCAAAGGAAAAATAGTTTCCTACGACAATCTGGGGGGAGATGGGAATTAGGAAATGAATGATGGAAGCCTAGGAAGGAAACAAGAAGATGCTGTGAGACTGAAAGCCAGTGGGACCTTTAAAAATTCCTCACCAGTTACGTGACCGACTGGACATTCTAAGAAACTGAGTGTCTGATGCTTGAGCTTAGAGATCCAGGCACTAAGACAGAATACCTTTGCACATCCTATAACCCCATGATGGAGAAGAGTGTACTGGGAAAATGAGGAAGGATCCATATCTTCTTCCCATCCTGTAACTCCATGATGGGAGAAAACTGTACTGGAAAAATGAGAAAGGATCGATCTACTTGAGTGTGACAGCATATTTTGGCTCAGGTAGTACATCCAATGAGTAGTGATGATATTACAGTTCTTTTAAGACGTTATGCTGTTGTTGGGCTTGCTGGCACACAAGTTTAGTCTTTGTACTAAGGAGGCAGAAGCAGACAGATCTCTCAGTTCAAGGCCAGCCTGGTCTACAAAGCAAGTTCCAAGACAGCCACATTATACAGAGAAAACTTGTCTCAAAAAAACTGGAAGAAGAGCCGAGCAGTGGTGGAGTATGCCTTTAATCCCAGCACTTGGGAGGCAGAGGGAGATGGATTTCTGAGTTCGAGGCCAGCCTGGTCTACAGAGTGAGTTCCAGGACAGCCAAGGCTACACAGAGAAACCCTGTCTTGAAAAACAAAAAAAAATGTCCTTCCTGTGTGCACCGAAGCACTGAGCAGATCTTGGGCTTGAGCACTGCACCCAATCTCACAAAACCCAGAGGAAGTCGGGCTCCCAGGAGCTCTAACCCTGGAATTATCTTAGGTAAGGAGACAGCAACACCCGCCCCAAACAGGGAGTAACTGGGACCCACTGGGACCCAGGAATTCACTTCTGGTCCACGGCACTGGTTCCTTCTGACCTGTGTCGAAGCACTGAACAAATTTTGGGCCTCAGCTCTAACCCCATCAGTGACACCCACCCCAAACAGTTCTGACACAACCAAGATAATAGGAAAGACAGGCTCCAATCAGAAACAGCGCAGGTAGCACTAAGGAGATCCAGATGGCGAAAGGTAAGTGCAAGAACATAAGCATCAGCAACCTAGGGTACTTGGCATCATCAAAACCTAGTTATCCCACACTAGAAAGTCCTGAATTCTCCATATCATCAGGAAAGCAAGATTCAGATTTAAAATTGCTTCTAATGATGATGATAGAGGACTTTAAGGTGGACATAAATACCACTCTAAAAGAAATTGAGGAGAACACAGGTAAACAGGTAGAAGTCCTTAAAGAGGAAACACAAAAATCTCTTAAAGAATTACAAGAAAACACAACCAGACAGGTGAAGGAATTGAATAAAACCATCCAGGATATAAAAATGGAAGTAGAAACAATAAAGAAATCACAAAGGGAAACTACCCTGGAGATAGAAAACCTGGGGAAAAAAATCAGGAGTCATAGATGCAAGCATCAGCAATAGAATACAAGAGATAGAAGAGAGAGTCTCAGGTACAGAAGATACCATAGAAAATATTGACACAACTGTCAAAGAAATCACAAAATGTAAAAAGTGCTAAACACAAAACATCCAGGAAATCAAGGACACAATGAGAAGACCAAACCTAAGGATAGTAGGTATAGACGAGAGTGAAGATTACCAACTTAAAAGGCCAATAAATATCTTCAACAAAATTATAGAAGAAAACTTCCCTAACATAAAGAACAAGATTTCCATAAACATACAAGAAGCCTACAGAATGCCAAATAAACTAGACCAGAAAAGAAATACCTCTTGACACATAATAATCAAAACACCAAATGAACAAAACAAAGAAAGAATATTAAATGCAAGGGAAAAAGGCCAAGTAACATATAAAGGCAGACCTATCAGAATTACACCAGACTTCTTTCCAGATGCTATAAAAGTCAGAAGATCCTGGACAGATGTCATATAGACCCTAAGAGAGCACAAATGCCAGGCCAGGCTACTATACCCAGCAAAACTCTCAATTACCATAGACGGAGAAACCAAGATATTCCATGACGAAACCAAATTTACACAATATCTTTCCACAAACCCAGAATTACAAAGGATAATAGAGGGGAAACTACAATACAAGGAGGGAAATTATACCCTAGAAAGAGCAAGAAAGTAATCTTCTTCCAACAAATCCAAAATAAGATAGACACACAAACAATGCCACCACTAATAACAAAAATAACAGGAAGCAACAATCATTGTTCCTTAATATTTCTTAACATCAATGAACTCAATTCCCCAATAAAAAGACATAAACTAATGTACTGGATACATAAACAGGACCCAGAATTTTGTTGCACACAGGAAACCCATCTCAGTGACAAAGACAGACACTACCTTAGTGTAAAAGGCTGGATGACAATTTTTCAAGCAAATAGTCCTAAGAAACAAGCTAGAGTAGCCATTCTAATATCGAATAAAATCGACTTTCAACTTAAAGGTATCAAAAAGGATAAGGAAGGGCATTTAATACTCGTCAAAGGAAAAGTCAACTAACATGAACTCTCAATTGTGAACATCTGTGCTCCAAATGCAAGAACATCCACTTTCATAAAAGAAATCTTACTAAAGCTCAAAGCACATATTGCACCTCACACAATAAGAATAGTGGGAGACTTCAACACCCCACCCTTGGCAATGGACAGATCATGGAAACAGAAACTAAACAGAGATATAGTGAAACTAACAGAAGTTATGAACCAAATGGATTTAACAGATATCTATAGAGCATTTCATCCTAAACAAAAGAATATAACTTTTTCTTAGCACCTCATGGTACCCTCTCCAAAATAGACCATATAATCAGTCACAAAACAGGCCACAACAGATAGAAGAAAATTGAAATAACCCCATGCATCTTATCAGATCACGGTGGACTAAGGCTGGTCTTCAATTATGACAAAAATAGTGGAAAGCCCACATTCCCGTGGAAACTGAACAACACTCTACTCAATGATAACATGGTCAGGGAAGAAATAAAGAAATTAAAGACTTTTTAGACTTTAATGAAAATGAAGACACATCATACCAAAACTTATGGGACACAATGAAAGCAGTGCTAAGAGGAAAACTCATAGCTCTAAGTGCTTACAAAAAGAAACTGGAGAGAGCATACACTAGCAGCTTGACAACACACCTGAAAACTCTAAAACAAAAAGAAGCAAACACACCAAAGAGGAGTAGATGGCAGGAAATAATCAAACTCAGGGCTGAAATCAACCAAGTAGAAACAAAAAGAACTATACAAAGAATCAATAAAACCAGGAGCTGGTTCTTTGAGAAAATCAACAAGATAGGGAAACCCTTAGCCAGACTAATCAGAAGGCAGAGAAACAGTATCCAAATTAATAAAATCAAAAATGAAAAGGGTGGCATAACAGAAACCGAGGAAATTCAAAAAATCATCAGATCCTACTACATAAGCCTATAGTCAACAAAATTCAAAAATCTGGATGAAATTGACAATTTTCTAGACAAATACCAAGTACCGAAGTTAAATCAGGAGCAAATAAACCATTCAAAGAGTCCAATAACCCCTAAAGAAATAGCAGCAGTCATTAAAAGTCTCCCCACAAAAAAAAAAGTCCAGGACCACAGGGTTTTAGTGCAGAGTTCTATCAGACCTTCAAAGAAGGTCTAATACCAATTCTCTATAAACAGTTCCACAAAATAGAAACAGAAGGAACACTACCCAATTCATTCTATGAAACCACAATTACACTCATACCTAAACCACACAAAGACCCAACAAAGAAAGAGAACTTCAGACCAATCTCCCTTATGAATATCAATGTAAAAGTACTCAATAAAATTCTCACAAACCTAATCCAAGAACACATCAAAACAATTACCCATCATGATCAAGTAGGTTTTATCCCAGAAATGCAGGGAGGGTTCAATATTTGGAAATCCATCAATGTAAACCACTATATAAACTAACTCAAAGGAAAAAAAAAAAACACCTGATCATCTCACTAGATGCTGAGAAAACATTTGACAAAATTGAACACTCCTTCATGATAAAAATCTTCGAAAGATCAGAAATCCAAGGCCCATACCTAAACATAGTAAAAGCAATATACAACAAACCAGTAGCCAACATCAAACTAAATGGAGAAAAACTTGAAGCAATGCCACTAAAATCAGGGACTAGAAAAGGCTGCCCACTCTCCCCCTACCTATTCAATATAGTACTGGAAGTCCTAGCCAGAGCAATTAGGAAACAAAAGGGATACAAATTGGAAAGGAGAAGTCAAAATTTCACTATTTGTAGATGATATGATGGTATACTTAAGTTACCCCAAAACTTCCACCAGAGAACTCCTAAACCTGATAAACAACTTCAGCAAAGTGGCTGGATATAAAATTAACTCAAACAAATTAGTACTTTTCCTCTACTCAAAAGGTAAACAGGCTGAGAAAGAAATTAGGGAAATGACACCCTTCACAATAGTCACAAATAATATAAAATACCTTTGTGTGAACCTAAGCAAACAAGTAAAAGATCTATATGACAAGAACTTCAAGTCTCTGAAGAAAGAAATTGAAACAGATCTCGGAAGACTGAAAGATCTCCCATGCTCATGTATTGGAAGGATTAATATAGTAAAAATGGCCATCTTGCAGAGAGCAATCTACAGATTTAATGCAATCCCCATCAAAATTCCCACTCAATTCTTCAGAGAGATAGAAAGAGCAATCTTCAAATTCATTTGGAATAACAAAAAACCCAGGATATCAAAAACTATTCTCAACAATAAAAGAACTTCTGGGGGGAATCGCCATCCCTGACTTCAAGCTGTACTACAAAGCAATAGTGATAAAAACTGCATGGTACAGAGACAGGCAGGGGGATCAATAGAATAGAATAGAAGACCCAGAAATAAACCTCATATCTATGGTCTCTTGATCTTTGACAAAGGAGCTAAAACCATCCTGTGGAAAAAAAGACAGCATTTTCAACAAATAGTGCTGGTTTAACTGGAGGTCAGCATGTAGAAGAATGCAAATTGACCCATACTCATCTCCTTATACAAAGCTCAAGTCCAAGTGGAACAAGGACCTCCACATAAAACCAGCTTACACTGAAACTAATAGAAAAGAAAATGGGGAAAAGCCTCAAACACATGGGCACAGGGGGAAAGCTCCTGAAAAGAACACCAATGGCTTATGCTCTAAGATCAAGAATTGACAAATGGGACCTCATAAAACTGCAAAGCTTCTGTAAAGCAAAGGACACTGTCAATAGTACAAAGTGGCAATCAACAGATTGGGAAAAGATCTTTACCAATCCTACATCTGATAGCGGGCTAATATCCAAGATATACACAGAACTGAAGAAATTAGACTAGACAATCAAATAACCCTATTTTAAAAAATGGGGTACAGAGCTAAAAAAGAATTCTCAACTGAGGAATATCAAATGGCCAAGAAGCACTTAAAGAAATGTACAACATCCTTAGTCATCAGGGAAATGAAAAGCAAAACAATCCTGATATTCCACCTCACACCAGTCAGAACGGCTAAGATCAAAAACTCAGGTAACAGTAGATGCTGGCGAGGATGTTGAGAAAGAGGAACACTCCTTCATTGTTGGTGGGATTGTAAGCTGGTACAACCACTATGGAAAGCAGTCTGGCGGTTCCTCAGAAAATTGAACATAGTATTACCTGAGAACCCAGCTATACCACTCCTGGGCATATACCCAAAAGATATTTCAACATACAACAGTGACACATGATCCACTATGTTCATAGCAACCTTATTTATAATAGCCAGAAGCTAGAAAGAACAGCTGTGTCCTTCAACAGAGGAATGGATACAGAATGGAGTACACAATGGAGTACTATTTAGCTATTTAAAACAATGAGTTCATGAAATTCCTAGGCAAATGGATAGAACTGGAAAATATCATACTGAGTGAGGTAACCCAATCACAAAAGAACACACATGGTATGCACTTACTGATAAGTGGATATTAACCCAAAAACTCACCATACCTAAGATACAATGCATAGACCACATGAAGCTCAAGAAGAAGGAAGACCAAAGTGTGGATGCTTCAGTCCTTCTTAGAAGGAGTATCAAAATACTCAACCAGAGCTCCCAGGGTCTAAACTTCCAGTCTGGAAACACAAAGGGAGGAACTGATGGCTCCACCTGTATAGGTAGTTGAGAATGGACTTGTCAGGCATCAGTGGAAGAGGAGGGAGGGCCTTGGTCCCTGAAAGTTTGAATTCCCTAGTGTTGGGGAATTTGAGAGCAGGGAGGCGGGAATGAGTAGATGGTGGGGGCACACCCTCACAGAAGTAGGAGGGGAATTGGATAAGGGGGTTTGGGGAGAATGGGAGAGAGGTAACATTGAAAGGTAAATAAATAAAATATCCAATAAAAAACAGATAATGGATCTGGCGATTGCAGTCGAGCAGTGGAGACTTTTTGGTAACAATTTATTATAGGGATTTCATATACTCCTCAAGGACAAGGTATTGTGGAAGAGACCCATGGAACTTTAAAAAGATTGGTGAGACATACTGTTGCTGAGACAAATAATAATGCCAACCTGTGAGCTTCCTGAGTACCCTGACAAGGGTGACTGGGGAGCTGTATTGGACATATGTCCCTGACCCACCTTTGCTTGACTATATCCCAGATGGGACAAGCTGCCTTGCCTCAAGTTTTTAGACCGTGTGGGATAGAGAATTGAAAAGAGAAATGATAATGTCTCTTGTATTCTTCTTAAAGGTGACCGGCTATTAGGACTCAATCATGTACTGGTCTAGAAATCAATCCAATATTGGAAATAACATTCTACTTTTGGAAGGCTGGATCTGGACATTGTCAGGGACATATTTGGAAGTTAGCTGCAGTTCTCTATGATGTTATGATAGCAAGAGATAAAGTTGGGACAGGATCTGGATTTCAAACAAGGGTTAGTGCATGTTTTAAGGCTCTTTTAATTGTCAAGCTAAAATTGGTTTTGTCTCTTCTACAGTATTTATTGTAAGCTGCATTGACTGTATAATTTCCAATTGTGTTAGTGTGTTGAAACCTGGCATGTCTGTTATGGGAGTCTATCAACCAGCTTTTGTCTTACTGCCCTGAGTATTAGAAAACCTTGATTCATGGGGAAAAAAAGCTTGAAAGAGCTGAAAGAAGTAAGTTAGGCTTTAAGCAGAAGCAAGAGGGTAGCAGGATTGATTATTGCTGGTATAATAGCTTTAATTCCATTAATTGCTAGCACCTGCTTCTGCAATAGCATTGACACAAGGAGTTAAGACAACTATTTTTGTTAGCCATCTAGCAAAAAAATGTTACTAATGTATTGAGTATACAAAAGGACTTATATAGGTATCTGAAACAATAGATGATGCTCTATAACCTATTCAAATTATCTGAAGGAGGTTCAGGGTTCCTGAGTTAGGAGCCATCCCACGTGTCATGACAAATATCATTGGAGTAGTGTTACTTTTGAAATTTACAATGATTGTCATTATAATTAGAAAAAGTGTAAAGACACTTGGAAGATATTTGACATAATCCTAACACCTCTCTAGGTATGTTAACTTTCCATAGTGAGATTATGAATTTCAAGAATGCTGCTCTGTTGAGCTTTGATGCTGCAGATAATGCCAATAAAATTATCCATGTCCTGAATTCAGTATTTCCATTTTGGTCAAACCTCAGGAATGGCATATATAGCTTGATCAGGCCAGCCCTTGTTGTTCTGGAAATACTTTTATTCCTGCCCATCGTGTTAAAGATTGTGTCTAACTACATCAACAGGCTGGCAGACAAAGTACATGACTTCAGACTGATAATGGAACCCCAGACAGAATTATTAATTTAACAGGCTGGCAGGTCAAGAACAGGTAAGATTCTGCACAGAGCCTTACCAATCTAAGACAGAAGTGCATTGCTTTTGATAATCCATATTCCATGATGGGCAAGGAAGGCATTCTTGGCAGAACGACTTAAGACAGGCTCAGTCTTGTTAATGAAATAAAAAAGGAGGAGAGGTGGTCTGCCTTTGGGGCTGCTTGGCAAGAATCTGACATGGCCCAAGGACAAGGAAATGGGCTGCCTAGTAGGAATATGACATTGGCCAAGGACAAGGAAGTAGGCTTCAGGCAGGAATCTGACATTAGACTAGAACAAAGAAGCAATTCCAGGTAGGAATCTAAATCTTAGGCTATAATAAAGAAGTAATCTCAGGAATCTAAATATTAGGCTAGAACAAAGAAGTAATTTCAGACAGGAATCTAAATTTTAGGTTAGAAGAAAGAAGTAGGCTTCAGACATGAAAATGGCCTTGGGCTAGGATAGGGAAGTAGACTCAAATACTTTGGTCATCCTGATAAGCCTTTAGAAACAGTGATCATGGGAGCGTTCATGTAATTGGGTTTAATGCCTTGGGGTTTGTTTGTTTGTTTTTCTTTTTGACTATTTGTGTTTATTGTATTGCTTATTCCTTGACTGTTTGCATCTATTATATTGCTAGACCCTCAACCTAGAACTGATCTTAATACATGCATGTAATCAAAATGATATAAAAACATAAAGGAAGAAGGGGTATAGGATGGGGGGCTCTAGGGGAAAGGGGATGACATCTGTATTGTAAATAAACAAAATATCCAATTACAAAAAACTTGGAAGAAGAAAAAAGGAAGGGGGGGGAGAAGTTACTGTTGTTATACTGTGATATAAGGGGAAACATGGAGTGGGAACTTAAAAGGTGGAGATCAAGAGAGGGGTATTTTTTCTTCTTCTAAGAAATATTCTTTTCCATTTACACAATGGAGTATTACTCAGCTATTAAAAACAATGAATTCGAGAAATTCTTAGGTAAATGGATGGAACTAGACAATATCATCCTGAGTGAGGTAAGCCAACCACAAAAGAACACACATGGCATTCACTCACTGATAATTGGATATTAGCCCAGAAGCGTGAAATATCCAAGAGTCAACTCACAGACCACATGAAGCTCACGAAGAAGAAAGACCAAGTGTGGGTGCTTTGGTCCTTCTTAGAAGGAGTAACAAAATACTCAAGGGAGCAAATATGGAGACAAAGTGTGGGACAGAAACTGATGGAGGGGTAGTCTGGAGACCATTTCACCTGGATATACATCCCATATGCAGTCACCAAAGGTAGACAATGATGTGGAAGTCAGGAAGTGCATGCTGACAGGAGCCTGATATGGGTATCTCCTTAGAGGTCTGCCAGAGTCTGTCATATTCAGAGGCAGATGCTCACAGCTAACCATTGATCAAAGGGTTCTCAATGGAGGAGTTAGAGAGAAGGCTGAAGGAGCTGAAAGGGTTTGTGGCCCCACGAGGAGAGCAACAATACCAACCAAGCAGAGCTCTCAGGGTCTAAACCACCAACCTGGGAGCACATATGGAGGGACCCGTGACTCCAGCTGTATATGTAGGGGAGGATGGCCCTGTCGGGCATTGGTGGGAAAGGAGATCCTTGGTCCCATAAAGACTGGACGCCCAGTGAGGGAGAAATCAAGGGTTGGGAGGTGGGAGTGGGGAGGTAGATGGGGATACATCCTCCTAGAAGCAGGAGAAGGGGGGATGGGATAGGGAGTTCCTGGGTGGGGTCGGGGTGGGGGGGAATGGGGTAAGGGAATAACATCTGAAATGTATATAAAATATCCAATTAAAAATTTTATAAAAAGAAATATTCTTTTCATTGGATGAGTTATAAGAATTTAAAAAAGTGAGATGTGTAATGAATTTAGAATAGCATAACTCCTCAATATGTTAACTACTTTTGCTCTCTACTATTGTTACAAGGAAAGAAAGCTGGGAGAGATGCAGGAAGGGACGGGGAGGGAAGGGATTGTGAAAGGAGTAGGAAGGGAGTGGGAGCACAGAGGGAAGTGGAAGGGAAAGGAGTGGGAAGGGAATGGGAGGGCAGTGGGAGGGCAGTGGGAAGGGAAGGAACAGGAGTCAGACCCAGGCTCTTCTTACTCTCTCTGCGTCCTCTGAAGCATCTGCAGATCTCGCCTCTGGTCCACCAGCTGGTTCAGGATGGTGTTCCTCTTGTGGCTGGCAGCTGCCTCCATCTGATGCTTCATGCAGCTCTGCTCTCTCTTTCGTCTTTCGACCTCCATTTCTCCCTCGTTCTTACCAAAGATGGGCTCAGCAGAGTCAGGCTCAAACATTGGCAGCTGGGAAGGTTTGTTCTTTACCTGAAATGAGCAACACATAATGGACAACTCAGTAAAATACCAGCACCAAGGTTTATGAGAATGAACAAGGATCTCAGAACCTACCAAACATATGACATGCATGCATGTTTACAGCATTAGGTGCTTGTTTGTAGAATAGTATTAATGTGTTGTGTAATCTTAAAATAGTGATCACTATCTTCCTACCTGTGCATCCAAAGCTCTCTTGTAGTACTGTGTTTCTTCCATCTTCTCTTTTAGATATTGAGCTCTTTGTGCAGCAAGTCTGGTGGTTAAGAAGTAGAGAAGGTGAGAGAGACATTTTACATACTCTACATTTATACACATTTTACATACAGCACAGCAACACAAGTTGGCATTTTCAAACATGTTCACTATTAATAAGAATGTACACATGGTACATAAAAACTCATCTTTCATTCTGAGACCTCTAATTATAAGTAAAAAGTAATTCAAGTTCACAGGTTCTTGGACACTGTGTTGTACAAAGGGCAGGCAGGACAGGTATAAGAAGATGATGGGTCATATCGTCCAGATGGGATGAATATGGTATATACCCTCCCCACCCCATACATACTCACAAATCCTTTCTTAAAATCTAGACAAGAAGGAGCATAACTATACTTTCTCTAAGCAGATTCAATATACAATTCTTCTTTAAAAAAGTAATCCACCCGATTAGAATGTATAGTCATCATATGAAACTTGCCAAAGACCTGTACGATCCATAAAATTGATATCAATAGACATATTTTAGACCAGTATATTTTTGGGGGCACAGAAACCAACTTACTGTTTATTGTAGCAGTCCCTGCTCATGCTATACAATTACTGTCCTGGCTTCAGCAGCAAAAGTAGGAGGCCTCTAAGGTAGATATGAATTTCATGGCCCTGGCCCTACCCTCAGCATCAGACAACACGACCTAATCAGAGTCTCCTTCCTGAAAATTCAGAATTAAGGCTAACATTCTCCAAGTTCAAGATAGAATCAAAGTGATGCCAACTAAGAAACTTGCCATAAGCAAAAAGAAAAACACTCCACACTACTTTTCCATCCCTGGTTCTAGGGTCACCTGTATCCTCCATATATATGTACCCCAGGTTTTATGGAACATACTACAGGCTTATAATAAGACCCAAGCTTTCCCAATGGAGTCATTTGGGCATCTCACAGTTGATAATGATACCTGCTCAAAATATGTTCCTTCCTTCTTGTATCTACAAGTACTGGCAATCATAAGCAGTATAAAATACTGCTCTGTAATTACAGTACTTTTAGATTGCCAGTTGTTGCAGTAACTATAGGAATGGTGGCTTTCTCTGTTTAATGCAGTTACACTATGGTGCTGGCTGTTATTTAGGTTTGTTTATTCAATTGGCTACAGAGGTGCTAATGACATTTTGAATGCTTATTCAATCCCACATAGAAATTAGCTTGACAGAAAACGTTCATCTTTTCAGGCACATATGATGGACTCACTCCTCTGTGAGCTGCACTTGCTCCAAGCGGTCCATCAACTCTCTGTTTTGTCTTTGCTTTATTTCCTTCTCCCGTTTGCTTTCCATTTGTTTCAGGAGACTTTGGGAATATTCCTCCTGCTTAAAAGCATTAATCTCAGGACTAAGAGGTCGTTTATCAAAGAGAAAGGATTTCTGAAATGAAACACAAGCAATTCTCTTATGGGCATGTACCAGAAAGTAAAGTTAACAATACAACTAACTTGATTTCTAACATTTGACCAGCCCGCAAAACATAAACCAGCCAGTATTTAGATAACCTGTAGACTTAAAATATGAGCATGTTCCATGATAAAGCTGAGATAAGGTAGGTGCTCAGCCTCCTTCTAAGCTAGCAATTAGCATCATTTGGAAGGAAGAAGGAATTCTGCATATAGAAGCATGGATAAGGACATGCAGAGGTGGAAAGAGAGGTTTCTGAATATCTTCTGTGAGCCTAGACATTCAAGAACTGCTGATCTGTGGTCAAGATCAAAGGTCAGAGACCTTGCTCTTGTCTGCTCCATTCTGCTGTAGGAAACAGTGATAGTGTCATCTGGCCGTTTAAGTTTGTAATAACCGCTGTGAAGCCCTAATCATATCAAGAACCTGAGGACAGGGTGAAATCGCCTGACAGTTTTCCAAGCAGAGGAATGATTGCCTCCACTGCAAATACCAAGGGGTCCTCCAGTGAGAGAAGATGAGAGATGCATTGCGGAAACACAGGGAACAAGAAGCAGAAATAAACAAGCTCAGGAGATGGGGGTGGGGCAGCCGTACAGAGTCAGGTGGGGCAAAGAAATTTGCCTATATCCAAAATCTACAGCAATTTGAATTTCATTTTTGGTTCAATGGGATACTATTGGAAGAACTAAACAGGAGAGAAATGTACTTTAAGACTTTTTAAAGATCATTTGGCTTCTGTGTGAAGAACTGGCTGTAGGTAACAACTGAAAAGACAGAAGTTTGCCTATAATGTGTCCTGGGGAAAGATGGTTACGCTGATGATAAAGAGATTAAGACAAACTTTGGCTATCCTTGGGAGATGAATGAAACTAGACTTGTAGATAATTGCACTTGAGGGAGAGAAAAAGAAGCCAGAAATCAATCACTCCTACATAAAGTGTGCAATGTGCTGCCTAGAAATGGCAGCCTGAACAGAAGCTTAACTCTGTGACATTGACATAATCCAACTAACTTACTCACATGAAAAGACAGGGAAGACCAGATTAGGATAGAGTCAGAACTTCCATCTTAGTATTTCTACAAAGAGGCACAAATTGGGGCCATAGCTTCTACTGTAGGAGGCAGAGAGCGGGTCTAAATGCCAAGAGCCCAGTGCTTTCTTTCCCTCCTTGATGCTCTTGCCTGGAAATTGCTTCCTTCATTTTCTTCTTTGTCTAGCTCTTTACATGCAGAAAACAGTCCTAGATCCCTAATCTGGATTAAGTGACCTTCTCCTCGATCATATGGTGCTCTTTTCACGCTGCTATACTACACTCAGTTCTTTGAGGTTCTGTCTCCTCATGACTAATACCTCATTAGAATAAGGAATTTATACTGCTAGATGCCAACAGAATGACCAGTCTACGGGGGCTCAGTATGGTCTAACAATGAGTAACTGCATTTCTAATATATCTTTGTGGAGAATATTTGTATCAATAGTGGTATGAAGATAAATTCAGGCAGAAACAAAGGGAGACCCGATGGTTGAGGATGTGAAGGGAAGGGAGGGGCTTGCCTCCATCTAAAGTGGATCTTCTCAAGCCTTAATTCACTCAGATCCCCTGGAGATCTCACCCCAGTTCACATCCACAGGGTGGGAGTCTAGGGCAAGCCCCTTGAAAGTTTTCCTTGCTAGCCAGTTCCTGAATGATGTCAGTGCTGCTACTTTCTCTTAGATCCTAGGTCTAGGTGTTAGGATCCTGCTGCTCACCTTTCCCAAGGACTGGTTGGCAAAGACTATAATTAGCAAGAGTTGTAGCCATTAGTAGAAATCAGACTGTGACTGTGAATGCTTTGAAGGTAGACCCTCAACACCTGCACAGATCACTTTCCTACTCAGGTACTTTCAATGGCACAAGCTGCAGCATAGGATATTGACCTCAAAGTCTTACAGGGGATTTAGAATTAGCAATAGAATTTTTTATGTCATTAAAAGAAATACAATTTTAATGAAATTCAAAGAGATGCTCATTGCCTTAATATTACCCCAACACATCTAGCAGAACTCTAAGAGCAGGCATTACACAGCAGGGCATCCCATGACCCAGCTTCTGAATAGGAAAATGGCAATCACCCAGAGACAGAAAGATTCCCCAAAAGAAATTACAGAAACTTCTGAAAGTTATAGAAAGTCACGCCATTCCATATAAAGAAGCACATATACAAATAATTTTTTAAAAAGTAGAGATTTATAAAGATCCAATTGTCTAAGAAAAAGACATTACTTACATGATAAAAACTTTGATAGGAAACAATTTGGCAGAAAATGCACAAAATCTCTTTTTTTAGTTTCACTTATATGAAATCAATAGAACTATTAGAGACTCACATAAAATTCGGGTTTCTCATTCTTGTGATTCCTGATAGCTTCAGCAACTCCGAGGTTATAGGCAGCGTTCTTCTGGTTCTGCTCTCTGGCAGTCATGCTCTTCACCTATCAAAGAACAGGGCTGTTTTCACTTAATCACAAAATATGATCTTCAGAACTCTTCATTCTGTCAGGTGGTAGTGGCACACACCTTTAATCCCAGAACTTGAGAGGCAGAGACAGGCAGATCTTTGTGAGTTTGAAGCCACCCTGGTCTACAGAGTGAACTCCAGAATAGGCAGGACTACATAGTGAAACACTATCTTTAAAAAAATTTATTCTATATTAATTAATTATTAATTAATTACATTTATTGATACATTCCATTCTTTCAATTCTATGCCATATATTCCAACTGACATAGAAACTTGTTTGTACTCAGTGGCACTTTCTGATGTCTTTAAAGACTTGTAGACATGAGGTAAGTAAAGTGTTTTTTTATTATTATCATTCCCCATTCTTGGATTCTAGACACCATCACTATAACAATACTAAGAGGAATGGAAGAGTTTTGCCACAAATGCAGGACACAGTAGCAGCATCATTATCAGAGACCACAGAAACCTGAGTGGAGAAAGCATTAAGGAGCCTTTCTGTGCCCCCTCCCTTTTGAGATAGGCCATGACTTTAAAAGATATATAAGGCTTGATCAGATTTATATTTTATCAGAAATCAAAAACAGCAATATAAATCCTTCATCTTCACTTTTAATTTTGAAATCAGTTTGGTTCAGTTAAGTCATACTCCATCACTGAGGGAAGTCAAGGCAGAAACTGAAGGAAAGAGTTGAATCAGGGGCCATGGAGGAACAATGCTGGTTTGCTCTCCATGGCTTGCCCGGTCTGCCTTATATAACCCAGGACCATCAGCCCAGGGGTGGTACTGCCCATCAGTTTGATGGGCCTTCTCACATCAATCACTAGTCATGCAGTGACTGCATACAAAACATGTAGAGGCCTTTTCTCAATTGAAAATAGTGCTGCTTCCAAATGACTCTAGTTTGGATCAAGTTAACATAAAACCAACCAACCACACCACCTAAGTTTTAGCCCAGCAGCATACAAATGATTAAATGTGTTACAGTGCAAACATGTGCAGAATATGCTTAGTTGAGTCTAAAAATGGAGTCTTGCTGACCAATGTCCAACCATCTCCAGCTGAAGTGTTAGGCTACCTGGTTTTTGAAGAAAGCCTCTTGGTCTTTCAGAATTTGGTACTGCTGCATGAGCCGCTCATCTTCTATCTCTCTCCTCCTCCTCTCATCGCCATAGTACAACGGGAAGTTTCGTTGTGCTCGTTGCAAACACACATAGCACATTTCCTACAGTTTCAAATTTCAGGACAAATTAATTTATACATTTTCCTCTTTTTTGTATTCATTTACTCTATTCCCTTCACATGCTCTCCAAAGACTGAGTTTGTCAAGAAGAGTTTTTCATAAAAGAATATATTGGGAATTATAGTATCTAGTATGCAATTAGCAAAAGGAGCTGTACAGCGTAAATCTCATAAATAAAAGGATTTAATGAACTCTCAGAGGAGCTAAAAATTAAGGATTTCTTAATCCCTTTCTCTTAAGGAGATCTTAACTACAGGCAAATCTCAGTCCAGACACTTGAGTATGACCATAGATTATATTAAGAAGGAGTGATTCCCAGAATTCTCTTGGAGAGACAGAAGTCAAAGCAGGAGCTTGGGTGGGCTTTATTCAGTTGAAGGCACTGTACCTGTCCTGCCTTATTATGATCCTGGCAAGCTGGGGCTGGAGATGTTTTGGGCTTCTCGTTGTCATTTCTCTGACAACCTGGAGATGTCACGCTTCGAAGACAATGGAACGCAAATGAATGTTTAATACAATGTGGCTTCTAGAACAATGATCATTTTAAAGATTCTTTTAATTATGTGAACTTGTATGCGCGGCTGTGTGTGGGTGTGGGTGGGTGTGTGAGTATATGGCTGTATGGGTGTGTGGGTATGTGCACACGAGTGCCTACAAAAGCTGAAATTGAATGTTGGATGCCCTAGAATTGAAGTTACAGGTGGTTGTGTGTCATTTGACATGAGTGTTAGGAACCAAACTTAGGACCTCTGGAAGAATAGTGAGTGTTCCTCACCAAGGATTTATGTCCAGCCCCAGGACAGTGACAATTTTAGAGACAAATGTAAACATAAGATAAAGAAAAAAAGGCATCCTGGCTCCTGAGGCAGAGGCAGATCTATAGAGATAGATCTCTGTGATTTCAAGGCCAGCCTGATCTACATAACCAGAGCAGGACAGCCAAAGTTATACAATAGAGAGATCGTGTCTTTAAAAAAAAAAAAAGGATAAGGAAAAAGTATCTCAGTTGTTCCTTTCAGAATAGCTGCATGCATCCAATTTAAGAATCTGTACTTCATATCAGAGTTGGGTTTGAATTCATTTTGTAGTTTGCAAGGTAGGTGATGTCAAGAAGCTATGTCATTTTGGAAATCCTCAGTTACAACTTCTGGGAAATGGGGATAAATTCATTCATTTCACAAAAACACAATGCCCACTTGCCATGTGATTCTTCTAGATGCAGGAAACACAATGCAAACAAAACCCAGGCACACACAATTCTCTATCCTCAAGGACTTGGACATTGATGGGGATAGCCAGCCAGTAATAATGTAAGTATACTCCATGGGGATAATAAAGTGTGCACTGAAGAAAGGGAGTGGTAAATCACAATCAAATTCCCAGGAACGTTCCTACCAAGAAGGAAACACTGGCATAAATACCAGGAGGAAGTGAGATGAACAATGTGGACTCCAAATAGGAAAAACATTTCAGGAGAGTGAATGGGAGCAAAGTCCTGGAGACGGGAACATTCTTGGATCTGTGTTGCTGGAGCAAGTAAAGGATGAGAAGCATGGGAGAAAAGTCAAGTCAGAGCCCAGGCAGGACCCTTGCTGCCAAGAGAAGGACTATATCTCTTGCAGGGGAGTGGGGGAGCCTGGAGGGTTTAGGTAGTAGATGCCATCATCTGTCTTACACAGGATTATTTTGACTAAAGCACTGAAGAAAAACAAATGGATACTGTGCTGGTTAAATAACAACTTGACAGCATCTAGGATAATCTAACAAACAAACCTCTAGGAGGGTTTGTGAGAGCATTTCCAGAATGGGCTAGCCTAGGTTGGTAAGACCCACCCTGGTCCTAGAGATACCATTCTATGACCAGGATGAATGAAAATAACAAAGCAAGCTAAGCATCAGCATCCATTTCTATCTACTTTCTGACCTCGACAGCTGTTCAAAGCTCCTGTGCCATGATGTGCCCACCTTGAATTGTGATCCAAAATAAGATCCCTCTTTCTTAAGCTGCCTTTATCAGACATTTAATTACAGCAACAAGGAAAGTAATATAAAAATAATAGTGAAGAATAGTAGAGCAGTGGACCAGGGTAGTAGCAGCAGAGGTCATGAGGATTGGCTCCGTTGTAGATGTGTCGGCTAGATGTGCTGAAGATGCAGATGGCTGAATTTTCTGATAGGATACGGAACATAGTCTTCCTCTCTATACCACAGAGTGCTTCCTACCACAATCCTACTCCCCTCCTCATAGTCTCCTTCTCTTATGTCACACAGGTTCTAGCCCCTTGTCAGAAGCCAAGAAGTGAGGTCACACAAGATATGGAAATGGTTTCCAATATTACTCAGGAAACTTGCTTTAAATATTATATTTGCCAGGCTTTTAACTGTACAATTTGAGTGTTATGCTAACAATGTAACAGAGAAGAACACATAGGGAAATACTTCTACACAAAGCAAACTCTCAAAGTAAAATGGCCAAGCATTTTAAGCATCTGAGAACCAAGAGAATCTCTGCTAGCATCCCAACAAATGAGTTAATTCAGTACCAAGGAAATGAAGGCAATGACGCAAAAGATAAATTTACTATTAAACCAGTACTCTCAGTGGGGAGAGGTGAGCATTGATAAACTGGAAAAGCATGGAAAGTAATTAAAAGAGAGACCAAAGTCCCACCAACATGGTGGAAGAGAACTGACTCCTCAAAGTGGTCCTCTATTAAAACAAAAAAGGCAAGGAAAATGTAACCTCTATATTAATAAAATATATAATATATAAAACACAAACAACCTATACTTACATTTAAAATAAAACTGAGAATGCTATTTTAAATGCAGCACAAAGATAAAAGAAAGGAAATGTATTTTAAAAGTAGAGAAACAGAGACAAGATTCAGAAACTCAATGTCTATTTCTTAGGAGCCAAACTATGAAACAAAGGAAATAGGAAAGAACAACATTCTAGAAAACAGTGGCTAAGGATTTTTCCAGAAAGTCACAACTCCTGTGAAGAGTGAGAAATACAAACACTAAGACAGGAAACTGTTAAAAGCTACAAGAGAGAACAGATTAGACGTCTCTTTGGGACACCTAACAGAAGAAAGTAGAGAAACTTCATTAAAATGTTGAGCAAAAATTAACTAAGAGCCAAGGATCAGCAACATGACACTAATCTACTTGTGCAGTAAAAAGCCTAACCCTACCTAACAGAGACCTTGCCCAAAGAATCACTACAGAAGACATCCCAAAGACAGCAAAAAAGCAAAAAATATGGGTGAATAAAGAAGAAATGGAGTGTCAGACCCATGTGGCAAACTTGCATTCCATTTAACGTCTGTAGAAAACTATCACATGATACCTAAGCATCCTGACAATGCCTATAGAGTTGAGAAGTCATTTTTGAAAGCAATTAGGCAGGCTGAGTACTCCCTGTGCTATTTCTGCCTCAGCTGAGTAACATTTATTCCCCTTACCTATAATGTATCATCTGTCACATGTGTCAGGATTTTCCTTTAGATTATCAGCCCTGGTCACCTCTATAATCCCCATTACCTCCCACATAGAATGTTCTCAATAACAATTAATAAAGGATTGGAAGCATTATTAAGATGCCCTGTGTCATGGAAGACTTCAAAATTATATTTAGTAAGATGCAAGAGAAAAAAGTCAATGAATTACTTTTCAGAGGCTGTGATCTTCCCACCATTCCCACTTCGCTCAAACTTGTCCAGCAAGCTGACACTTGTCACTTTAGTAGGAGAGATAGCTTGCCTATCACGATGTTTCTTGGGTGATGAGATCTCTAAAATAAATAACAAATGCATATAACAAGTGACATTCTCTTCGATTCTCAAACAGCTAAATAGGTAGCTAAATACACACATAAATTCTGATGGTTTTTACCAAGGAATAGTTTCATGTAAGATGTGCTCTTTTGTTTAAATATCTCTCACCCTATTAAAACAGAGTGTGCCCTAGAGTTGACCTCATGCATTTATGCTATTTATCAGGACCTGGTCAAGCAGCAGTGATCCAGCCACCAAACAGATAATAGTATAAGAGGCTGAGAGTCATAGGGTTAAAGCAAGTTACAGAGTTCCAGGAATAAAAGGTGTTTATAAGAAATAATAATATTATTATTGATAGTTATTGATGAATCTAAAAGTTGTAGTTTAAAGTGAAATGTCCCCCCATAGACTCATGTCTAGACTACTTGGTCCCCAGTGGGCAATCCTGTTTGAGAAGGTTAAGAAGGAGCCTTTAAGAGGATAGGACATTGCTGAGATTGCAGGGAGGCAGGTGGAATCACTGAGGGTGAGCCTTGAGGTTTTAGAGGTGGGCTCTACTTCCTGATCAGTCTGTGCTTCCTGGCTCCAGATACAACCGGACCCGCTGGCCTTCTGCCTTGCCATGCTTAACCCCTGGAACCGAATCATAAGCCAGAAAAAACCTGTCCTTCCTTAAGTTGCTTCATGTCAGATATTTTTTCATAACAACCAGAAAAGTAACTAATACATTAACCTTACTTACCTTGATATTTATTTACTTATATTTACATATAAGTTACTAAGCAATACTACCTAATGCATAAGAGTCTAGAATAATAGACTGTACCCACAAACCATTGGCATACCCCTGGTTCCTTCTTCTTTGTCTGACTGGTCTTTCAACTTGATCTTCCTTGGTCTGTTCTCTCCACCTTCCTCTCCGAAGACCTCCATGGGTGGTTTGTTCTCCGTTTCTTTGTGCTCAATCCTAAGAATGAATCAAAATGTTTGTCCTCTCTTCTGGTCCGGAACCTATGACTGTGTGAACTCTCAATTCTGGGAAGCAACCCACCTCCTCTATGATTTCACAACACACATACTTCCTTCAAGGGGGTGAACTATTTGCCTTGCTAAATGTGTAGCATGAACTCTATTTGAGGCCAAATTTGGGAATCTGCAAAGACCACATACCCTCGTACTATGAGCCCAAAAAGAGCTTGATATAAAAAAAATTGCTGGAACACTTCAATTTACATTTTCTTTCCTTTGGTTTCAGTTTGAGTTTTTCTGTCCATTTTACACCTGTGAGAGATGCCTGTCAGCTTAAAATCACAAAATCATAGCCTGGTTATTGTACTCTGCAATAACGACTTCTCTCCTTCTTCCTCCTTCCATTTCCCCATCCTCTCCCTACGTTTAAAAAAAAAAGACCTGTAAAGGGATGGAGTGGGAAGTGGTATCCAGTTGTTAGACACAGCTGAAGGGTTTCTTTGGTCTCACGTGTGAGTTCAGGGCACTCCCACTGGAGTGGGAATGTGTGCCTTTAAGTAAATTCAAGGACCAAATTTCACAGAAATAAACTCTACCACTTGTTTTGAGTATTTGACTCCTCATAGCCATTTCAATACGCTCATACAGAATTCTTTAACCACCCCTTAGAATGCTTCAATCAAAAAACTATCCCCCAAAAAAAAGGTTCACATAAGGTGGCTCAGTAGGTAAAGGTACTTGCCTCCAAGCCTGATGAACCTGAGCAAGTTCAATCCCTGGAACTCACGTGGGGGATGAAAAGAACCAACTCCTGTAAGTTGTCCTCTGGTCTGTATACATTGCACAGGGCATGCCCGTGTCCACACACGGATACATGCACAAATTAATGAATCAATGAAAAACAAAGAGGACAGATAAATTTATCTTCCCAAACAATGAAATCAAAATTATTTTTTTTTTAAAGACAGGGTTTCTCTGTATAGCCCTGGCTGTCCTGGAACTCACTCTGTAGACCAGGCTGGCCTCGAACTTAGAAATCCACCTGCCTCTGCCTCCCAAATGCTGGAATTAAAGGCATGTGCCACTACTGCCCAGATCAAATTTATTTTGAATCAATTGGTTTGGGGTTTTTTTTTGAGGGGGGGTGTTGTTGTTGTTTGTTTTGGTTTTTTGAGACAGGGTCTCTCTGTATAGCCCTAGCTGTACTGGACAATTGGTTTATTTTTAAGGGGCAAAGTAGCCATTTCTTTCTAGCCTGTGGGCATTTCAGCTACTAGATGCAAAAGTCAGACAAACTGATTCTTCTGAGCATGTTTGAACTAGCTCTTCTACAAGGAGGGATTGTTCCAAACCTAAACACAACAGGAGATCACAGACATAAAATATTTGAGAAAAACTTTACTCTGTGAAGTTGGCTGTTACTGTCCAAGTTGCTTCACTTGAACTGAATGCCAGTCAATGGCATGGCAATCACACAGGGGCTGGAGAGGTGGCTCAGTGGCTAAGATCTCAAACTGCTCTTCCAGAGGATCCAAGTTCAATTCCCAGCACCCATGTCAGGCAGTTCCTAGCCATGTGTGACTCCAACCTTTGGAAAACCTGACACATACCTCTGGCCTCCAAGGGCACTCATGTGCATTAAACACATGCAATTAAAAATAATAAAAATAGATATTTTTAAAAGGTTAAGAAATTCAGAGCATACTGGGCAGTGGTGGTGCATGTCTTTAATCCCAGTATTCTGGAGGCAGAGGTGGTTGAATCTCTCTGAGTTCTAGGCCTGCCTGGTCTACAAAGTGAATTCCAGGTCGATCAGGGCTACACAATAAAACCCTGTCTATAAATAAATAAATAAATAAATAATAGCAGAACACACAGTGACAGTGTGTGGGTAAGAGACAAACAGAAACAAAATACAAGCCTCCAGTGCTCTTCTTTCAGTCTTCCTATTAACACTTTTTTATTTTGTTTGCTTAAAATAAAAAAGAATTAAACTGATTTATACCTCTATAAATGGGGAAATTGCAAGTTGTATATTATACAATTATAATGAAGACTGACTATAATATTACTGAGAAATTTCCTAATTGTTAAATATCTGTTCCAAAGAGCAGCTACTATTGCTATTGTTACAACTGTCACTGCCAGCAGCAGCCCCCAATAACACCCACCATCCTCTTGAGGATACAGCATGCTTGGTCATAATAGTCAGTGCTTAGACAGGACATTTGCTGGGAGCTGAAAGAAAAAGAGGCTAGGGTGGAGGAAGTAAAGAAAATAGAGGAAACCTAGCAAGTGAGAGTTTTACTAATATTGCAAGAACTAAGATGAGCAGCATGTAGGGTCAGAATCTTTTGGGTTCATCTTTCTAAAACTTAACCATAGAAAATATATGCAATAAGCTCTTGGTTGGTGCTTACACAGAGATGGTAAGGAGGGGGAAGAAAGAGGGTGAGAGAAACAGAGATGGAGGCAGAAAAGAGGATAGAAGAGCAGAAATTAGTTTAGGAAACAAATACGGCTCAATAAACAAGGAGAACTGGTGCCTGGATTAACCCATAGAGCAAGACACTCACCTTGGAAAAGCCAGCGCGCTGTTGGGACGCTTTCCAAAGGACTCTCTGCTAGACAGCACTGAGTCCATGGTGCCAGGTCTCTGAAGGACAGAGACAAAGATTACGCCTGAGCTGTGACCCAGGACAGACCAAGACACTGCAAGCTGTCTCCAAGACAATGTTACCAGTGTGCTGTTTGCATTTGCTCTGTGCTTAAAGTCCAGCAAGGAGTGACCTCCCTCATCAAAGTTCACCTGAGATGCTAAAAATCAGTTCCACAAATGCTGCCTTCTCTCAAGTCATCTTTTTGAAAATTTCCCTAAGAGTTGATGCTTCTTTTAGACATCTTTGGAAAGTGAGCAAATGTCCAGAAACTATCAGGAGATGAGTACAGCTCTGATTCCACTCTTGGCCCACAGGCCCCTAAAAATAGGCAGTTCAGCTTTTGTCCCCTGCATGCTGCTAGCTGCTGTGTGTCCTCAGGCACTAGATTCATGGGGGTAACAATTGAAGCTGTCTTGCAGAGTTTTAATGGAGTACTCCATAGACCTGCCAAGAGTTACTGTAGTTATCACTTTATATGATAACCACATTATTACCATGGATTGATATGTACAATTATTTCTGAATGAATGCAATAGCCTACAAAGGACTTTAAAGAAAATTCAAAAAGAGGGTTTTTTTTAAATCACCAAAATATGCACATAAAGTTTCTCCATTCCCAGAGGTCTATTTTATGAGACCATAATGAGATATAAATTATAGGACATCTGGTGATCAAACTACGTCTCCCTGAACATTTCCCAGTGTTTTCAGAGTAAATGAGATGATAAGGAGTTCTGATTAACCCAGAGCTCCAGAGAGAAACTCATCCACACTGTCAAGCCAGTAGCCCTGCAGTCTGGCTTTTCAGCTCCATTACACACTGTGTGCATGGTGCCTCTTGACCCTGATGGGAGGGACACAGCAGAACGCCTTCATTGACCAAACTCTTTGTCATACAATATATTGTCAAGGCTGATTCTTTTGCAAAGCTTAAAAGTTAAACGTTAGAGTTCAGTGTACCAGATAAAACATCAGTTCCTCTTTAAATAGTGTTTAAAACTCATCAGAGTCCTCCAGTTAGAAAGAAGCCTGCCAGGCACTTGGGCCCTTCTTGTAAATTTGCAGATTCTACCTTGTGTTCTCACCACTTCTGTATTCCACACACTGGTTCAGCATCCCTCTTAGCAATCCTGTGTAAAATAAGATTGTGTGGAAAACTCCAAGGAACCTCCTCATATGGGCCCCACCTCCTCATTCCCCAATACACAGGTCCACAAGGGGAGAAATAGACAGCTGGACCGTTTTCATAGTCTTTTTTTTTTTTTCTTTCGAGACAGAGTTTCTCTGTATAGCCCTGGCTGTCCTGGAACTCACTCTGTAGACCAGGCTGGCCTCAAACTCAGAAATCCACCTGCCTCTGCCTCCCAAGTGCTGGGATTAAAGGCGTTCCTCACCACCACTCAGACTAGTCTTTTCATTTAAAACATAATAAATAAATAAATAAATAAATAAATAAATCAAGCTTTCACTCTGTGGGATTTTGTTATGATTCAATTAATTCCTGTCATTGTTATTAGTACCTTGAGATGTACAAAAGGCACATAAATCACTGGATAAACACTACTGATTATTTCTTTGCCTGTTTAAATTCTGTGCTAACTTAGCATGAATGAACATCATGCCAGCTCCTTAATGGTTAACAGTGATGGTGACACTGGTGAAGTTTATGACACTATAAACTAAAAGCTAAAAATTGTGAAGCTGAGGAGATGGCTCAGCAGTTAAGAGCACCTGCTATTCTTCCAGAGGACCTTGGTTGGATTCCCACTGCCTGCTACACAGGTGTTCACAACTTTCTGTAACTCCATTCTCAGGGGATCTGGGCCCCTCTTCTGGCCTCTATGGACATTAAACACGTGCATAGACAAATGTGGGCAAAACAAATAAAATAAATAAATAAAGTGCTGATGCTGAGACAAAGAATGATGCTGACCTATGTGAGCTTGCTGAGTGCCCTGACAATTGTAACTGGAAAGTTGTATTGGACATATGTTACCAACCAACCTTTGCTTACCTATATCCCAGATGGGACAAGCTGCCTTGCCTCAAGTTTTTAGACCTTGTGGAACAGAGAATCAAAAAGAGAAGCCATAATGACTCTTGTAATTTTCTTAAAAGTGACCAGTTATTCAGATTCAATTACAGACTAGTCTGGAAATCAATCCAATATTGGAAATAACAACCTTCATTTGAAAGACTGGTTCTGGACATTTTCAGAGACATATTTGGAAGTTAGCTGCAGTTCTCTATGATGTTATGATAGCAAGAGATAAAGTTGGGATAGGTTCTGGAATTCAAACATGTGTTATTAGTGTTTGTGTTAAGGCTCTTTTAATTGTCAAGTTAAATTACTTTTGTCTCTTCTACAGTATTTATTGTAAGTTGCATTGATTGTACACTTTCTAATTGTGTTAGTGTGTTGAAACCTGGCATATCTGTTATGAGGATCTATCAACCAACTTTTGTCTTACTGCCTTGAGTATTGCAAAACCTTGATTTTATGAAAAAAAAGCTTGCAAGTACTAGAAGAAGTGAGTTAGGCTTTAAGCAGAAGCAAGAGGGCAGTGGGTTTGATTATTGCTGGTATAACAACTTTAATCACATTAATTGCTAGCACCACTGCTTCTGCAATTGCTTTGACACAAGAAGTTATGACAGCTACTTTTAATCATTTAGCAAAAAATGTTACTAATGTGTTGAGTATACAAGCGGATTTAGATAAGTATTTGGAACACTGTATTGATGCTCTTTATCCTATTCAAATTATTGGAAGGAAGTTCAGAGTTTAAGAGTAAAGAGCCATCTCGAGTGGCATGCCAAATACCAATAGAGTTGTGTTACTTCTAAAATTTACAATGATAGTCATTATAATTAGAAAAAGTTTAAAGACACTTACAGGGTATTTAGCATAATTCTAACACCTCTCTGGATGTTTTAACTTTGCATAGTGAGTTTATTAAGTTAAAGAATGCTGCTCTGCTGAGCTTTGATGCAGCAGATACTGCTGATAAAATTATCCATGGCTTGAGGCCAGTATTTCTATTTTGGTCAAGCTTCAAGAATGGCATGTATAGCTTGATCATGCTAGGCCCTTTTTGTCATGGGAATAATTTTATTCCTGCCCATCATGTTAAAACTCGTCTTTAACAACATCAAAATGTTGGCTGCCAAAGTACATGAATTGAAATTGAAAACAGACCCCAAAACAGAGTTATTAATTTAACAGGCTGGCAAGCTAAGGATGGGTAAGGGATGGCACAGAGTCTTACCAACCTAAGACATAAGTGCATTGCTTTTAATAATGCATATTCCATGACAGGCAAGGAAGGCATTTTTGTCAAATTCTTGACCTAAGACAGGCTCAGTCTTGTTTATGAAATAAAAAAGGGGGAGATGTGGAGAGTTTTGGGGCCTGCCTGGCAGGAATATGACATTGGCCAAGAACAGGGAAATGGGCTTCAGGCAGGAATCTGACATTAGGCTAGAACAAAGAAGTAATTTCAGGCAGGAATCTAAATCCTAGGCTAGAACAAAGAAGCAATTTCAAGCAGGAATCTAAATTTTAGGCTAGAATGAGTAAGTAGGCTTCAGGAATGAAATGGCTTTGTGCTGGGACAGAAAAGTAGGCTCAGATATTTTGGTCATCCTGATAAGCCCTTAAAAATAGTGATCACAGAAGTGCTCTCGGGACTCTGCTTATTACTTTGCTTGTTCTTTGACTATTTGTGTTTATTGTCTTGCTTGTTTCTTGACAGTTTGCATCTATTGTACTGATAGTTCCTCAACAATTTGCATCTATTGTACTGATAGAACCTCAACCTATAACTGACCTTAATACTTGCGTGTAATTAAAATGACATAAAAGCAAAAAGGAGGAGGAAGGATGGGATAGGGTGTTTATGGGTAGGGATGGGGAAAGGGGATAACATCTGAAATATAAATAAATAAAATATCTAATAAAAAAGGGAAAATAAGAAAGTGAAAAAATAAAACCTTCCAAGTATGTTTGCATGGTTTGAATTAGATTTTGTGGTAGACTCTCTTAAGATGAAATAGTAAAAGCTTCAAAAAAATGTGTGCTGAGGAACTCTAAGCTTGAATCCCTGTGCTAGCTTTATTTGACTCACTTGGACTTCTCAGTGTGACCTCTCTACACCTCCACATTCTGCATGGAAAATCAGGGTGATGATCCTATGATGGTGTTTTTGTAGTATTTTGAGATTAAATTAATAATGCATGCAGGAGAGCTTTGTCAGCAATAAGGTAGTATAAAATGTCCAGAACTATGAATATCTATTGTTTTTTCTATTCCTTGGATAGCACTGATTCAAAATTTGGGTGAACTAGCCATCTATAGCCATGCTTTCCACACAATTGGGAAAACTGTCACTTAAAATATATCAGCACAAGCATTTCCTTTATTTTTAATGGTATTTTGGGAGGCAGAGAAAGTGGTTTGAGACAGGGTGTTCTGGCTGTCTCAGAACTCACTATATAGACCAGGCTGGCCTCAAACTCAGAGATCAGCCTGCCTCACAAGTGCTGGGATTAAAGGTGGGTAACTCTGTGACTGTTTAATGACAGCACACCCAATCAGAACCACTGATTGAAAGGAGAGGTTATGTGATGACTAAGTTTAATTAGCAACCTAATCTGATCTAGAATTCCTGGGAAGACAGTTTCTATGAAGGACTGTCTAATTCAGATTGTCCTGTGGGCAAGCCTGTGGGAGACTATCTCAATTGCCTGTATTGATGTGAAATCCGAATACTGAAAGTGGGGAGCACCACTCCCTAGTTTTGGTTCCTGAACTCCCCCAGAGTACAGACTGTGGGTGTGGTCCAATTGACTGTTTTAAGTTCCTGCCACCTGACATGCCTGCTATGCTGGACTGTAACCTGGAAGTGTGAGCTAAACTAAACCATATTTGTCAGGCTGCCTTGCCACAGCAATAGAAATGAAACCAGAAAAGTTAGAAGAAAACAATTTACATTTGCAAGGGCTTTAGTCAAGGTGCCACTCCCATCCATCGTACAGAGGAAGTCCTTATAAAACCTCATCTTCACTTTGCTGTCTCTGATGGAAAGGACCCCAATTCCTTTAAATGTGAACTCCACGTTTTGTTTGACGGAAATGGATCTCGATAAAAAAAGTAATGTCTCCTTAACACATCCTTCTATTGTATCCCTGTTAAAAGGGCCCTCCAGGGATATCATGACAAAGTTAAGTGGGACAACTGGAATATCACCTGAAGAAGAAAAGGAGGGGAGAAAGGTGATTTTACTAAGATATAAAATAAAGATTATGATAAAGACACTTTTAAATAATTACCTGATTAATATTAAAAAACAGAATTATCCATATTTCCTCCTTATACTTGTAATATTGTTGAATAAAATTAATATAAAAGAAATGTTCAGCATCCTTAGTCGTCAGGGAAATGCAAATCAAAACAACCCTGAGATTCCATCTCACACCAGTCAGAATGGCTAAGATTAAAAACTCAGGTGATAGTAGATGCTGGCGAGGGTGTGGAGAAAGAGGAACACTCCTCCATTGTTGGTGGGACTGCAAGATGGTGCAACCACTTTGGAAATCAGTCTGGCGGTTCCTCAGAAAATTGGACATAGCATTACCCGAGGATCCAGCTATACCACTCCTAGGCATATACCCAGAAGATGCTCGAACATATAACAAGGACATATGCTCAACTATGTTCATAGCAGCCTTATTTATAATAGCCAGGAGCTGGAAAGAACCCAGATGTCCTTCAACTGAGGAATGGATTCAAAAAATGTGGTATATTTACACAATGGAGTATTACTCAGCTATTAAAAACAATGAATTCGAGAGGTTCCTAGGTAAATGGATGGAACTAGAAATTATCATCCTGAGTGAGGTAAGCCAATCACAAAAGAAGACACATGGTATTCACTCACTGATTATTGGATATTAGCCTAGAACCTTGAAATGCCCAAGATGCAACTCACAGGCCACATGAAGCCCATAAAGAAGGAAGACCAAGTGAGGGTGATTCGGTCCTTCTTAGAAGGAGCAACAAAATACTCAAGGGAGCAAATATGGAGACAAAGTGAGGGACAGAAACTGAAGGAGGGGCCGTCTCAAGACCACCCCACCTGAGTATCTATCCCATGTGCAATCACCAAAGGTAGATGCTGATGTGGAAGACAGGAAGTGCATGCTGATAAGAGCCTGATATGGATATCTCCTCAGAAGCCTTCAAGAGTCAGACATATTCAGAGGCAGATGCTCACAACTAGCCATTGAACTGATCATGGGGTTCTCAATAGAGGAGTTAGAGTGAAGACTGAAGGAGCTGAAAGGGTTTGTGGCACCATGAGGAGAGCAACAATACCAACCAACCACAGCTCCCAGGGTCTAAACCACCAGCCTGGGAGCACTTAGGGGGGGATCCAGGGCTTCAGCTGAATATGTAAAAGTGGAGGGCCCTGCTGGGCATAGGTGGAAGAAGAGAACCTTGACCTCATGAAGGCTGGATGCCCCAGGGGGTGGGAATTTTGAGGGTGGGGAGGTGGGAGTGGGGGGGTGTAGATAGAGGTTACATCCACAGAGAAGAAGGAGGAGGGGCGAGGGGATTGGGGGTTCCGAGGGGGTGGTGGAGGATGGGGTAAGGGGACAACATAGGAAATGTAAATAAATCATCCAATAAAAAAAAAATTAATATAATGGTCATTGATACATGCACAATTTCACCCCGTAAAAAAATGAGTTATAGATCTAAACTACTTTTTAAGATTATGATACAACTGAAGACTGAAGAACACTAGGAGGAACAAAGACCTTGGGAGCTGAGCCCTCCACAGTGAACAACCATGACAGCAGGATCAGTGACAGCCACACACTGAGACTCGACATAAGAGTATAAATACAATGGTTCCGTTTGTTTGGTTTACCACTGTAGCACTAGAGCCCTTAATAAATGTGTGTGGAAGAAGGAAGGGAAAGAAAAAAAGGAAAAGAAAGGAAATTTAAGGAAAGGAAGGAAAGAAAGGAAATATGGAAGGACTGTTTTAGGGTATAAAAAGACTGTACGTTAATATACATTAAGTGTAACTTTATTAAATTTTAACATTTAATAAATTAATCATATACATGGTAGAGACATTATTTTTTCTCACAGAACAAGGTTTTTTTTTCTCTCTTACCCCGAGACCCTAAATTCCATTTCTCTTCTTTATAACCACTTTTAATTTCTTAGAATCTGAAACATGCGTATAAACCGATAGAACTCTGTTGCATAGCTTTTAAATGAACTTGCTCTTCCCCTGCCTCTTAAGTTGTTAGTGTCTAAAATGGACTCCACAGGCTGGTAGGATGACTCATCGAGTGAGGACATGTGCCACCAAGCCCTTAGGACCTGAATCCAATCTCCAGAAACTACATGGTAGGAAAGCTATGATTCCCATAGTTTGTCACCTGACCCCACATGCATCCTGTGGCACAAAATACACACACACACACACACACACACACACACACACTCACACACACACACACACACACACACACACACACACACACTCACACACACGCACATACGTGCTTGAACACAGTGAAGCACAAGTCTCTCAAACCAGAAACTAATATGGTGCCAACCAAGTTTTACCTTCTCCATTTATCTCAATGGGAAAATAAGTTTCTGGAAAAATCTCAACTGTTAAAATGATTTACCAGGAGAAAATACTTTGTTTTGTTTGAGTCCATGGGTCTGCACTAACTTCTCTGCCATGATAAACACCGGCCTCTGCACTAGAACAAACTTCTTGTTTCCCACCTCAAGCTGCTGCCTCGTGAAAGTGAAAGTTCCAAGTCCTGAAATCTGAACACCCTGAAAGGAAAAAAAAAGGAGACAAAAAGAACAACACACACAATTCCATTAAAGGACAGAGTTTAATAACCATCTAATTGCCAAAAAGAAACCGAAGAGTTAAGCCTTAGGCTTAAAAATCCAGTAATCTCTGTGATGCCTTGTAGATACAGGTACTATTTCTATGAAAATGTTTATGAGTAGCATAGCTTTTAAAAAATCTATATCAAATCTATATCAAATACCTATATGACATAAAATTCAATCATTTTCAATTTACCAAAGTCTTGGTTTTCTTTTTTTTTTTTTTGACTATTCTGGTCTTTATTATTATTATTATTATTTTTTTTGGTTTTTCGAGACAGGGTTTCTCTGTGTAGCCCTAGCTGTCCTGGAACTCACTCTGTAGACCAGGCTGGCCTCGAACTCAGAAATCTGCCTGCCTCTGCCTCCCAAGTGCTGGGATTAAAGGCGTGCACCACCACCGCCCGGCAAAGTCTTGGTTTTCTTATTCTCTCATATTTATGTTCTCTGTCTAAAGTCAGACAACTCCCTAGTAGGAGAAGCATTGAAGGGATGAATGAGCAAGTACATGTATATATGACAATGTCATAATGAGGACCAGTAGCTTATTTGTTAACTAATGAAATTGGATAAGTAGATAACATGAAATGAAATCAGACAAACTAGCATCCAAGGCATCACCTGCAATATAGTCTTGGCCAATGAGAACAAGCAAATACCTCTTGACTTCAAGGTCTCTGATATGACATGTGATACCCTAAAGATATTATACACCAATGGTTACAAACTCAAATCTTTAAGAGCAGAAAAAAAGCCAGGGAGTGAAGGGAGCCAGCTAGAGTGTCTAATGGCCAGGACATGCACACATCTTTCATACAAAGAGGAGAACCCATCGGACCTGCAGCCATGGACACATGCAAAAATGGAAGACCAATATCATTAAGGCTGTTGATTTTTCAAGAAAATAAAGAGAAATAAAAAAAAGCTTTACAAATAGTCTGCTAATTTTAAAAGGCGATAAATAATTCAAATTCCCAAACCGAACAAAATAAGTTTGAAGAGTTCATTCAGCCATGGACTGTCATAGTTAGGACATGTAAGCAGGGTATAAAACTTCTACAACCTCCTTAACTGCCTCCAAGCTCCTCACAAAACATCTCTGCCTAGCTCTATAGCATTTAAACCCAACACTTAACCTGAAGAAAACGTCTAACCATAGGCAGTTTCTTGTTTTACACTAGCTAAATTTACTTTCTGTATTTATACATTCCAATTACAAGTTATTCCCAGAAAAAAATGGCAGAACAATAAATATTATATTCTTCCACATCCATGCCAGGAACTGTCAGCCACAAAAAGACCTCATCTAGTTTTTTTACTTAAACCCAGACTAAGCAGTCTGTGCTCTTGGAATCACTAAAGGAGAAAGATTTATAGATGCATTGTCTAAGGATAATATCCAGCCTGCCACAATCCTACATGAATCAAAAAATAAAAGTAAAAGTAAAAATAAAAATAAAGGAGTGACAACCTACACTACTCCCAGCAAAAGTATGCAAGCCTGCATAATAAATAGCTCTCAGACTACTGGGTTGAAATTGGAGTGTAAAGCCTACCTTGTGCATAGTTAGCTGCCGTTCCACAAAATCTGAAACATTACCCCAGATAGTAGAGACTTCTGAAATTCAAGTAAAAATAAAAATTTATGTGAGCAACCACATAATACTATTTAAGCTTTGTAAGCAAAAGTATAAATATGAAATGAACAATTAAATGGTAGTAACTTCTAATTCATACAGAACAGAATATAAAACCATTCCCCCAGATTAACTTTCCTGTTAACTAAAAGCTATGCCTGTAAGTTCCAAAGATATGATTTTAATTACAATAATAATAGGGCCTGGAATGTGGCTCAATGAGTAGTACTCACCCAATGTGTATGAGGCCCTAGCTTCAAACCTCAGTACTCCAACAAAAGGGAGGGATTGTGTGACTCAGTAGTAGAGCAGGCACGAGTTCCTGTGCTCAATCTTAGCACTAGACAACAGTAATAATAGTGAAAATGATAATAATAATAATAGTAATAACAATAAATGTAAAGAAAATCTCTCTAGAATAAAGGAAAATCAGTCACGCTTCATTTTATCTGACACATGGAGTATTAATCAACTAAAATCGAATTTTTTTTTTGTTAGTGACTCCATTCACAACCACTCTAAAGTGTTCACTCTGGACCACCTGAATTAATATGAACATGAACTCTTACACTGTCCTATAATACAGGAACAAAGCCAAGGGCCATTGAGACATGAAAGGCTGTACAGAGTTAACTCTGTACATTAACTGTCGCTACTCATCTGCTTTTGCTAAATTCTCAATGCTTTCCATGTTTATGTGTCACTGTTAGACTTCAGCTGTCCCCTCTCTCCACTGCTGTTGCTCTGTGAGCTCCCTGTGCATCCCAATTTACTGCTTCTAGTATGATATGTTCTGGAAACAAAAAATACAAATATATATCTACAATAATAACTCACCATCCTAAGTCTAAACATATATTATTGGTGATAATTTCCAATTAGGAAATTCTTACAGATCAAAAAGGCTAAATTTTAATTAAAATAAAAGACTAAGAAAGTCTTTTGATAATTTCTAACATACTACTACTTGGGTACAGTTTGAAGCTAGCCACAAAAGGCAATTCTTCTCCAACAATGCAAACTGTTATTTTTTTTCTCTTAATGGCTTTAGCTACTAACTAAGGCAGGAAAATTAGAGGCTTTAATTCTGACATACCAGGGTCATGAAATACTTTTTACTAATAATGTAGCAGGAAACAGGAAGGTTTGCTGAATAGGAAGCAGCAGTTTTTCTCATGAGCAGTTTTTCTTGGAACCAGTTTAAAGATGGAAACTGATGACCAGTGATGAAACAAGTGTGAACACAAGACACACTGTGAACCGGTAGTGTGTGGTCTTTATGAATCTTCCTTTTCCTCCACTGTGCCCTATCCCATGGCAGTCACCCTCCCTGTTCTGTACCCAATAGCCCAGAGGATTCAATCCCTTGTTGGTAAGAATTAACAAAGTCTATCAAAGGCCAGCAGCCGTGGTGCTGCATGCCTTTAATCCCAGCACTCGAGAGACAAGTGGCAGGTAGGTCAATGGAAACATGATCTACGTAGAGTGTTCCAGGACAGCCATCACTACCTAGTGAACCCTGTTCTCAAGGAAGGGGTGTAGGGGAGAGGGAGGTCTGTCAATCAATCCCAACTATGTTAAAAACTCATTGTCAACATAAATGTCATTAACTCACTAACAAACATCTCACCCTTCTGATTTACATGGAGAAATTTCAGGATTGTGATGGCAAAACTGATAAAATGTTTATGACCACATAAAATGCAGCTCATATGTCAGGAAAATTATCTGTACCAACGAGGAAATGATTTAACCAGGGCCAGGAGAAACTGTATACTTTGTAACCAAACACTGATAAAAAGTCTTTGATTTAGCTGGGAATCTGAGCGTGGTCTTTGTTGATTGAGATAATGTATCAAAGTCTATGGTAATGTTTTATTCAATAAAGTTGGACAGGCAGAGTTACATAAGACAGTTAATTATTTAAATGGAAATTTGCTATTTCTCACTGGAGAAAGAGGCTCTAGGCCTCTACAATTCAACTAGAATAGATTTGTAAATGTTGCCAATTAAGATTCCTAAATAATTTGTTTTAATGACCAAGCTCTAGAAAGATTACCACTAAACCTCAAAATGAAAATAATTTCAATACTATCTAAAAATCAATTTCAATATAACCTATGACATTAGGCTAAAAAGGAAAGGTCTAATTATTTGACAAAACTCAGCATTCCTCCCCACACAGACACACAGACACACACACACACACACACACACACACACACACACACACACACGGACTCAGAAAACTAATTATATTCATTGACTTTGCATCAGTACAAAGAAATATCTGAGATGGCCAACTTATAAAGAAAAGAAGTTTCTGGAGCTCAGAGATTTGAAAGTGTTCCAAGCTCAAGATCAGGCATCCCAGTGATTAGGCCTTTGTGTGATGGTATGTCATAATTGGAAAGTTTGTGTGTGAAAGCGATTGTGTGGCCAAATATGAAACCAAAGAGGTAAGGAGAGAGGAAGGACTGATGTTCTGAAATCCAGAGGAGATGACTTTAATGATCTTTTTGGAAGAATTTTTTTCAAGTGAGCTTGTGTTTCCACACCCTGGAGCCTTAGATGAGTCACTCTCAAGTCACCCTCCACGTTGTCCCAGCAAAGACTGTAGGATTTTCCTTAATGGTGGTAATCTCTTTAACAATGATAGCAGACTTGAACTCTTCCAAAGTCTTCTGCTATGAAACTGGATATTCCTTACCTCTTTTCTGGTCTATTTTTTACTTTAATTTCTCACTATAAATCAAGCTAAAAATGACCATGGCATGGCCTGAATGCTACCCTATCTTGAAATTCCCTCCACCAGGTAAATCACTCTGTTCTTTTTTATATCCATCCTCACACAAATCTCCAGTGGATTTGGCAGAGCATAACCACTTTTTGCATCCCTAGAATCCAGCATAAGTGTTCTTTCATCAGTTCTTGATACAGTCTTGGTTCTCTTCTTGAATCTCACAAGCAGTCTATATTTTCCACATTCCTATCCACACTTTGGTTTTCTAACTCTCACCAGAGTGACCCATTAAGCTTTGAGAACAATTCTCTAGCACACAACTCAGAACTTTTCTACTACACACCTCCTGTAAGCCAGTTCAAAAATGTCTATGCGCCCCGTGGTCAGGTTTATTGAACAAATTGACCCCACTTCTGGGTATATTATATACTCAACAAATGAACGTAGGAAAGGGAGGGTTATTTTGACTCAGGGTGTAGGCCATCGTTGTGGGGAAGGCACAATGACTGGATCATTTCAGTTGGTGGTGGCAGGAATTTCACATGAATTGAGAAGCAGAGAGCCCAGTCTGGGGGCATGGCCATACTATAACCCTCAGAAGAATGCCCCAGTGACCCATCTGTGCCAACTAGGTTGCACAATGTCCCTACACAGTGCCACCAAGCTGGATCTAAGTGTTCAAACATATAAGCCTATGGGGTCATTTCACAATTAAATCATAATTAACAAGGTTAATAGAGTTTCCTATATAGTTGCAATGAATACATAGAATTTAAAAATTAAACACAACTTATAATTCTAAAAAAATGAAATATTTAGATATAGATCTTAAAAATGTGTATAAAAATCCATGAGAAAATATTTAGAAATCTGATGAAAGACATCAAATAGCTGTGTGGTGAAACATTTTGTGGATAAGAAGGTTCAACACTGTCGAGATGTTAGGTTTCTATAGATTCAGTACAATGTCAGCTTCCCCGTGACCCATTTTTTTTTTTTTTACATATCAACCAACTCATTAGAAGTTTACAAAGAGAAGCAAGACACAAAATAAACAACAAAATTCTAAAAGACATAACAGGTTGGACCCAGGCGTACATGACTTTTCATCCCAGCACTCTGGAAGCAAAGGCAGACAGAACTCCCTCCCCTCAAGGTAGAGGGGAGGAAGGGCCTGGGCCTGGGGGTGGTGATGCTCCTAAGATACTATGCTAAAAACTGGACTGCATCCATCTTGCCACTGCCTCCAGTGAGTTTTCTGTGAAAATTACCTGTATGCAAGCATCAGTTTTCTTTAACATACCTGCAAAATGTCAAGAACGAAAATAGCTATGCCCTTTCATGAACTCTGAAAAAGAGTCATTTGGAACTAAAGTGGAAATGCTTTTCTCTAGGGAGTCACAAGGGCTTTAATCTTCCTTGGGTAATGTGGGGAAGGTTGTTTTCAGTACTTAGTTCTAATCTGGCAGTGCATGGCTTCTTCTGTTTGTTTGTTTGTTTGTTTGTTTAATAAAAACCCAGAGACAGAAACACACACACAAGCAACACCTGATGGCTCAAGTCTGGCCACAGGGAAATAAGCTGAGTCACGCATTTAGCACAGTAAGGTCTAACACTACACTACACACACACACACACACACACACACACACACACACACACACACACGCCTGCATCAAGTCACTTACCCTCTTGGCTCAGCGTCGGCAGTGTGGGCAGCACTTGCCTGCACAGGTCCTGAAAACCTGGCCCAACCTTGTCCAACATCTTTTGTTCCGATTGACTCCGTGGTGGTGGGTCCTCGATAGATAGTCTCTTCTTGGTTATATGGAGTTTGCACTAAGATGATTTTCCCACCCTCCAGCCCTCTTTGCCTGGAATTTAGGGTGTGCTTTTAAAAGTCTTGAAATGTTTTGATATTATTTTTTCTTAAATAAACATTCTTTGCTGCCGTCCCTCCCTGGTGATCTGGCTTGAGGATAACCTGTTCCCCCAACAGGAAGCCAGAGCACTGTCCCTCGCTAAGCCAGAAGTACAAATCCACGCCCACCCAAACAACAAAGGCCTCCTGCAGATGGAGGGTGGAGGGTTGCTGAACCGAGAAGGCCTTGGGAAAGGGACGGCAGAAAGCGTTGCTATGACGCGACAAAGGCTAGTTCGGTTGCTAAGGCTTCAAGGCCCGGCCCCTTAAGAGAATCCGACCTCTAAAGAGCTCAGACAGCCACTTCAGAAAGTCATTTTTAAGAGAAAACAAACAAACAAACAAACAAAACAAAACAAAACAAAAACAAAAACAAAAACAAAAAAAAACCAAAAAAAAAAAAAAACTTTGTTCTTTCCCCCTTACTCAGAGCAGCGAGAAGACCTAGCCTTGAAGATGGTCCGTACTGTAATCATCCAGAGCAAATGGTGGTGGTGGTGGGAGTGTGCGTTTTGCCAACAGCGATGTCGGATCTGATTGAGGATTTGAGTTTGAGCTGACCGTTGTCAGGTTTGGTTTGGTTTGTTTGGTTTGGTTTGGTTTGGTTGGGTTGGGTTGGGTTGGGTTGGGTTGGGTTGGGTTGGGTTGGGTTGGGTTGGTTTGGTTTGGTTTGGTTTGGTTTGGTTTGGTTTGGTTTGGTTTGGTTTGGTTTGGTTTGGTTTGTTTGGTTTGGTTTCTAGGCTCCCCTCTTTGGAACTGGAGGGCTGGAGAATGAAGGCAGAGTTCCTGTTTTTATTTCTGCTCTCTTCCTTTCCCCTTCCTATAGAGAAGGGAATGGGGCAGACCTACTCCTGCAGATGACTTTGGTGGTCTCTTGCCTGCTAAGTGTACACATGTAAAGCCTGTCCAGGTCAAGAAACAAGGCTGTCAGCACCACAGAAGTACCTTGCCTTCCCCTGAGGGCATTAACCCACCCTAAACTATACATTAGATTTGACAGTGTTTGAACTTTCTAAGACATACAATACATATTGTTCTATCTGGCTCTATCACATTTGTGTGTGTGTGTGTGTGTGTGTGTGTGTGAGAGAGAGAGAGAGAGAGAGAGAGAGAGAGAGAGAGAGAGAGAGTCATTTATGTGGTAGCTATCTGTTCCTTTTGACTTGCCTACTTCTGTGTGAATAAAGGACATGTTGTTTTCCATTTCCCTGTTAAGGAGCATTTGAGTTTTCATTTGTGGACATCGGGAATAACTCTACTGAAAGCATCCTTTTACAAGATTTTTGGTTTTTGTACTATACTCATCTCTCATGTGCATGTAACTCAGAGTACGTGGGTGGGTCATGAAAAGATGTGATTGGTTCAGATAATGCCAAGCACGTTTCCATGGCCGCTGCTACTATGGAGAGCCAAGAGGAACTATTGGCGTGTGATGTAGACAGAGGCCAGAGATGATAAACCACCTGAAAGGAGAGAGGGTACACAGTTGCCATTTTTAAACATCTTATCTGATTTACGTGTAAATTCCAACCCCCAAAAAAAAGGTTGCTTTGCATCTGGGAATAAAAGGGCTGTAATCCATATAGTTGAACCAGGATGCTTTTCCTTGTGTTGCACTGATAATGACTATTATACAGATATCATTATGCCTCACGGTAGCCATACTTGGACATCAACACACTGACATATAGTGTTTGTGATGGTTAGTTTTAATTGCGAACTTGAAACAATGTGGACTCACTTGGAAAGAGTTCCAATGAGGGATTTACTAGATTAGATTTGCCTGTCCACCTGCCTGTAAGGATTGTGTTGGTTATGTTAATTGCTATGGAAGCACCCAGCCCACTATGGGCAGCACTGTGCCATAGGCAGGGAATCCTAGACCCTGTTTGTGTGAAGACAGGGCTGAGCACAAGGTATACATGCACACTCTCCCAAACTGCAGTGTTTGAAGTGCCTGCTATTCTGCCTTCCTGATATAGTGGAACTATAGCCTAGAACTATGAGGTGAAATAAACCCCTTTCCCCTCTAATGAAACTAGAATGGCACTTTATATTACTTTTACTATCTCTATCATGCTAGAGACACTGTATTCATTTTTTTAAATATGGGTAGGTCAGCTCTACCACTCCTAGGCATATACCCAAAGGACTGTTTAGTCCAGCCTGGACTATACTACATCCCTTCTCAAAAGGAGTTGAGGTGACAAATATCTATAATCCCAGAACATGAGAAGCAGAGGCAGAGAATCAGAAGTTCAATGCCAGCCTGGGCTATACTAAATTCCATCTCAAAAAGAAGAAATTATTTCTTTAAAGAAATAAATATAATATTGGGGATTGTTTATTTTTAACCATACTTCATGTATAGCAATATGATTTATATATTAAATAACACTATGTAGAATGACTTGATATACTTCTAAACATAAAAAAGAAAACATTGCTCAATACTGAATTGTCATTCCTGAAAACACAATACATGTATCAATATACAGACTGAGCAGGTTGTATTTATGTGTTTAGGAATATGTACAAACACACAGATGTATGTAACAGAAATTAACAAAAAAGAGGCTATGAATTTGTAAGAGAGCAAGGAAAGCTGCATTGGAGGGTTTGGAGGGAGGAAAGGGAAGGGATAAATACTTTCACTATATTATAATCTCAGAAAACAAAAAGCATAATTTTAAAATAACTTTAAAATAAAACTAAAATTTTAGATTAAAAATGTATTTAGTGACTACTCACACATGATCCTTGTCACACTGATGGTCCATGGAAATAAAAGAAAGCCTAACTTTAACAGGCAATCATGTTGGATTCATTTAGAATGCCAACCTGGTTCTTGCTGTTTTGACACACAAAAAGAAATAAACTCTCTCCTCCTTTGATTTGTTTTTTTCATCTACACTTTTCCCTTTCTCTTCACCTAATATCATCCTTCATGGTCTCCTTGTTTGAAGGATCAGCAATAAGCAAAGCAATGGAAATGGACACAATTGGCTTCTCAGTGGGAGCAGGCACAGAGGAGCATGGTGGGGGCCCTGAGGGGAGTTCCCACCAATGAGGCAAAGTGAAGGTCTTTTCTTACAAGGTTCAGAATGACCAGAAGCCATGAGATTATGAGTAGCCCATAGCAAGAAGCTGACATGGGCCAAGGACAGGGAAATGGGCTGCTTGGCAGAAATATGACATTGGCCAAGAACAAGGAAGTAGGCTTCAAGCAGGAATTTGACATTGGGCTAGAACAAAGAAGTAATTTCAGGTAGGAATCTAAATCTTAGGCTACAAGAAAGAAGTAATCTCAGGCAGGAATCTAAATTTTAGGCTAGAACAAGGAAATAGGCTTCAGACATGAAAATGACCTTGGGCTAGGATAGGGAAGTGGGCTCAGATACTTTGGTCATTCTGATAAGCCTTTAGAAACAGTTCTCTACACCAGAGAGGCTCTGCTTCTCTAACTGAAGTCTGCTACAGGACTGGTAGTTAAAACTCAAGTATTTAATGACTCATTGTCTTTCAGTTTTAATTTTGACTTCAGACAACGTAAGTTAACTGTGATACACTGCAAGTCTCTTTAATAACATATAAGTGTCACTTTCAACCTACAAAGACAGTAGAAAGAGACTCCAAAAAAAAGATGCTAATTTTAAAAGGGGGAGAGGTGGCAAGCAGGAGAAAGAGAAAAGCATGGTGAAACATGCCTTCAGTACAAGCATTCAAGAGACAGAGGCAGTGGGGATATCAATGAATTGGGGGCCAATTTGTTCTAAAGAGATAGTTCTAGGCCAGCCAGGGCTATATAAGACTCTGTCTCAAAATAATTAAAAATAGACTATGTCAAAGAAGAAATAACGTTGTCACCATTCTGTACCCTCTGCAGGACAGAAATCACACAATAGGACTTCATTATGTATAATAAATGTGGTCTCAATTAATATGATAGTGATACTCATATATAACACTATCCACTTATAAAGAGGAAGGAAATCAATATTAATCTTTATTCCTGATCTGTTCCTCTGACATCATCTCAATCTTTCTTCTGTTTCCTATATGCTACATTAAGAAGCCTGGCATTCAAAGACCTGCACATAAGCTTAAAATTAATATAGATGGGTTTATATGACTAAATAAATGTTGATATTTCTGAACCCAGTTTTCCTTTTTCTATACAGTGGTATGACAATGTTAAGAAAGAAACACATACATCCAGATAAAAAGGTATATGGGACAGGGTGCTGAAGGGCCTTGTACCCTGGAGCTTCTGTCCCCATCAGGGAGTTAGTGTGCCAACTGTTACAGCTTGGATGTAAAATGTTCCCACAGACTTATGTGTGCAAATGTGTACTTGATCCTCAGAGACAGACACTAATTAGTGGGGTGGGACTTAGCTATAGGAACTAGGTCACTGGGGCAGGGGTCAGAACTTGATCCAGCTGAGCTTCCTGTTCCTCTACCCTCTGGTAGAGAGAGTTCACACTGCTGATGGCACAGCTGAAAGCCACAGCTGCTGGTACTTCCCCAACATCACGAACCATACCCTTAAACTATGACCTAAAATAAACCTTTCTTCCTCCAGTTGGTTCTTGTCAGATATATGACCACAGTGGTGAGAAAACCAATCTCATTGTTCTGGCATGCAAATGAATTTGTTTACCAACCCAAGGGCTTCTTGCATCTCTTCCTCTAGAGGTATTATGGAGGTTTCAGTTCATAAATCTGATTGATTAATCATTGGCCATTGGTAATTAACTCAGGTTCTGTTTCTCATCAATAACCTCATCAATACTTTAACTCACTGATGAATTCGTGGCTAAATGAGTGATCAGGAAATGGGAATTAGCTGAGAGAACCAAGATATGATGGTTGTGTGTTTGAAGACTAACCCTTCTACCCAGCTTTCACCCTCCCCACTTCCCTCCTTTCTGGCTTCTATGAAGTGGGCATCTTTGCTTTGCCATGTGCTCCCTGCCATGATGTATGTCTTACTCAAGCCCAAAGCAATAGAGCCAAGCAACTATGGATGAAAACGATGAACCAAAATAGAAATGTTCTTCTTTAAATTGTTGTTGTTCTCCATTATTTTGTCACAGCAACAGAGAGCTGACTAATACAGGCTGGTTATATCAAACAGTAAGTGAATGAACAAGAGACAGCAATACATCCATACAATGGAACACTGTCAGGAGCGCTCTTAGAATGAGCTACTAAAGAAAACACCAGTAAACTTCAAAATCATCATGCTGATAGGCACAAGATACTAAGAATGCCTACTGTGTGATTTTATTTGTACAAAACTCTAAAAATGCCAAATAATTTATAACAAGTCAAGAAATCACCTATTCAACAGGGCCAGGTACATGAGAAAGATGAATTGCAAAAGGGCACAAGAGTATGCCAGAGATGAAGGGCATATTCTACATCAAAATGAGGGTGGTCTCACAGAATATACAGCTGTTAAAACTTACCACAGTTGTGTACTTTCAATGAGTCCATTTTATTGTATATGAAATACACTTCAATAAAGACTTTATTTAAAAATCACAAGTCAGAATTCTGTGGAAGCAAATACTGATTAGAACACATGTATGATCAAACTGCCTGTGGTACTGAAAAACATCAATTGAAGGATTAGGGATGAAGGTTCAGGGACAGTGTACTCATGTCATAAAGACTCAAGTAATATGCCTGTTACCAGCAGCTGAAGGAGAAAATCTCTTACTTCAAGAGAAACTCTGTGTAAAGAAGGAAAATTAGCCCTGAACCAAATGCTACTCTAGTTCTCCTTAGCATAGCTAAAAGAGATCTGTGGCGGGATATTTGATCACACTGTGAGCCCTAAGATTGTGTTATTTACTGGAAAAAAAAACCCAAAAACAAAATACCTGTTTCTAGTTGTGGTGTGGCTCAGTCCTTAGCACATACTTTTAATCTCCAAAAATGAAGTTAAACTTAGTTTGTAGAAAGAAGCACCTATGTTTGAAAGTGATGTCTAATTGAATGGCAGACAACGTGATGAATCAGAGTTTTGACAGAATAGGATATGCCCAACACTCACGAGAACAAAGAGAAAAGAAAGGCTACTTAAGAGAGCAGTGCAGAGGGACAGGAGAACAGGAGGAGGGAGTTTTACTGAGACAGATGTACAGAGGTTGCAGAGAGACAGGAAGAGAGAGAGGGAGAAACAGAGAGGGAGGGAGGGAGGGAGGGAGGGAGGAGGGGGGGGGGGAGGGAGGGAGGGAGGGAGGGAGAGTGGGGGAGGAGAGAGAGAACAAGGTTAGACAGTTAGACACAGGTGAAGATAGAACAGCCAGAGAATGAGAAGCCAGAGATTAGAACAGATTGCCAAATAACTAACATACGAGGCCAAATAGAGCAATTCAGGAGAGGCAGAGAGAGAAGCCAGATTGAATCAGTCAGCTTGGAGAGGAGTTTGAGCCAGAACAGCTGAGTTGAATCATCCAGCCAGAACTCAGTAAGACTTAGAAAGAGTGAGCTTATTCATCAATACATTTCAGAGGCAGAAGACATCCTAGTCCTAGATAAGATTATACGGAGGCAGCCGGGCAGTGATGGCGCAAGCCTTTAATCCCAGCACTTGGGAGGCAGAGACAGGCGGATTTCTGAGTTCGAGGCCAGCCTGGTCTACAGAGTGAGTTCCAGGACAGCCAAGGCTACACAGAGAAACCCTGTCTTGAAAAACCAAAAAAAAAAAAAAAAGATTATACGGAGGCTTGAAGCTTCCAGGGCCAGGCCTAAGTTAGCAGACTGAGGTGGTAAGCCTCAGAGATGACAATTACATGAGGCAAATAAAAGAAACTTTTACAAAGATCTGAACAAGTGCCCTGTTTCTAATTGCCTACACTGCTGTCCAGAAGAATGTTCTGTGGTATAGATAGAAATAGAAAAGGATCAATAGTGGAGCATGATAAAATTCCTAGAATCTAACATCCAAGGGAAAGGATCTTGCATTCAGGGAAACAGAACCCATAGTCTAAGAGAGAGTAAAACTAATCCATTGTTGGATCAGCAATGGCTCAGTGGGTCAGAGTGCAGGCCACCAAGACTAACAACCTGAGTTCAGTCTCCAGGGCCAAGCCAACTCCCACAGGTTGTCCTCTGGCTTCCAACATCTCTCTGTCTCTCTCTGTCTCTGTCTCTGTCTCTCTCTCTCTCTCACACACACACACACACACTCACACACATTCACACAATAACATTTTTTTCTGGGGGGGGGGGGGCACATAGCTCTGTTGGTAGAATGTTATCTTTCATGCATGAAGCCCTGGCTTGGATTGAGAGAGAGAGAGAGAAAGAGAAAGAGAGAGAGGGAGGGAGGGAAGGAGGGAAGGAGGGAGGGAGGGAGGGAGGGAAGGAGGGAGGGAGAGAGAGAGAGAGAGAGAGAGAGAGAGAGAGAGAGAGAGAGAGACTCCTTCTGGACTTGCTAAAATGTAAAATGGGTTTCTGCCAGATAGATGCTCTGGAGGGAGTCAGCTGCACTTGTAGATTCTCGTTCTTTCTATGACTTGTGCTGTTATGCCCTAAAGCTGTCTTCAGTTTAGTGGCTTCTCTTCTTCGCATTCCAGGAGAAAACTCTTTGCCATGCCAAGCCTTGTAATTTCCAGGCTGACTCAGTGCTCCTACCCTTTAGACACTCCCCAGTTGGTGTACCGTAGGTGATTAATATTCTAGTCAGGATGCCGTCCCTGAAATGCCCTCAAAGTAGGGGAAGCAAACAGAACTCTAAAGCAGTACAGTCTCCTACTTTCAAAACATAAAAAGAAAAAATAATCAGTCACTATCCAACTTGAGGCCCATGCCACAAGAGAGAGCACATGCCTGATACTATTCAGATGGTCATTACTCATAGGCTGCATAGCCCAGAGACCTAAGACAGAAGCAAACACAACTAGCCAAAAGAGAAAAGGTCAATGAAATGATTCCTAATGATATTCTGCTATACTCAGAGACAAGAACTTAGCATAACTGTCAGCAGACAGGCCTCACCCAGCAACTGATGGGAGCAGATGTAAAGATCCACAGCCAAACACTAGGCAGAGCTTGGGGAACCCCTCAGAAGAGAAGGAAGGATTATAGGTACCAGAGGAGTCAAGGATATCTCAAGAAAATCCACAGAATCAACTAAGTAGGACTCATAGGGATTCACAGAGACTGAAGTGACAATCAGGGAGTCTATATGAGTCTGACCTAGGTCATCTGCCTATATGTCATGGTTGTGTAGCTTGGTGTTCTTGAGGGACTTCTAACAGGAGTGAAGATTGCCTCTGATGCTTTCAGTTGCTCTTGAGACCCTTTCCCCCTACTGGGTTACTTTGCCCAGCCTTGATATGAGGGCATGTGCCTAGTCATACTGTAACTAGTTATGCCATGTTTGATTGATACCCTGCTCTTTTCTGAAGGGAAACAGAGAAGAAGTGGTTCTGGGGGAGAGGGGTGGTGGAAGGGAGGGGCTGAGAAGTGTGGAGGGAGGGGAAACTGTGGTTGGGATATAATCTATAAGAGAAAATAAATAATCAGTCACTAAGTGGGCAAGTGAAGGACATGAAATACACTATTGACTGGATGCTTCCATTGTATAACACAAGGGCTTTTCTTATTCTTCTTTAAGACACTTTTTTGGGGTTTTTTGTTTGTTTGTTTGTTTGTTGTTTGTTTTTTGAGACAGGATTTCTCTGTATAGCCCTGGCTGTCCTGGAACTCACTCTGTAGACCAGGCTGGCCTCGAACTCAGAAATCCGCCTGTCTCTGCCTCCCAAGTGCTGGGATTAAAGGCGTGCGCCACCACTGCCCAGCTCTTTAAAACACTCTTAAGTGGCCCATAAGCACTTGCAGTTTCTTCTATATAATGTAATACCACTTGCCTTGCAATGAGTCCAATATAGATGACCAGAGACAATGGATGAGAAAGCAAGGAAGTTAGGAAACAAGGATTGACCCAGGAAAGCAATGGAAATGCTGGTATTTATTTATTTTAAGTTTTATTTTTAGGCTGGGCATGGTGGCACATGACTTTAATCCCAGTACTAGGAACAAAAAGGCAGGAGGATCTCTCTGAGGTTTAGACTAGCCTGGTGTACATAGCAAGTTCAAGGACAGCCAGAGCTACAGAGAAACACTATAT
>NW_021604687.1:4708562-4722669 GCF_004785775.1 Grammomys surdaster
ATATATGTATGTGTACATACATGTGTATCTAATCTAAATCCACACATTCTACACATCTGGAATGCTTGCCTTCTCTTACCCTTTATTGTTGTTGTTGTTGTTACTGTAGCTGCTGCTGTTGTTTTGAAATGATAATAAAATTACACCACCATCACTGTCTACCTCCAACAATTCTATACACCCTACTTGCTCTCTTAAAATTCATGTCTTCTTTTTTTTCCATTGATTCTCCATTCCATTGTTTGTTTGTTGTGGTTTTTTTTCAAGACAGGGTCTTTCTGTGGAGTCCTAGCTGTTCTGGAATTCACTCTGTGGTCCAGGCTGGACTCCAACTCAAAGGTCTGCCTACCTCAGCCTCTTGAGTGCTGGAATTAAAGGCCTAAGCCAAACACCTGGAATTCTTTCTTAAATTGGAGTTCTCGTTCCAACCTCTATCCCGCCTTTGTACACAAGTCTCGGATGTTATTAGAAACCTTCCTCTGCCCATCTATACAACTGGGCTAGGTAACCCTCTTCAGGACTTGAATTTCTTCAGTGTTTCTTGAATGGCTAGTTAAGCAAGCTTGCTAAGTGTGCTGAACGCTTTGCCAGGATCCCTACATACGCTCCCTCTGTAAAGCACCATCTAGTGGTAAGAGTGGGTAACTACTTCTAGATTGCCTAATTTTGTACTTGAGCTGTCAGAGACCTTGTAAAATCCTGTTAGTCTCAGTGGTTCCCAACCTGTGAGCCACGACTCCGACAGGGGCCGCATAGCAGACATTTACATTATGGTTCATAACAGTAGCAAAATTACAGTTATGAAGTGGCAACAAAATTATTTTATGGTCGTGGGTCACCACACCATGAGGAACTGTATTAAAGAGTCGCAGCTGGGCTGGAGAGATGGCTCAGAAGTTAAAGGCTAGGTTCACAACCAAAAATATAAAGAGACGCAGCATTAGGAAGGTTGAGAAGCCCAGTTAAGAGGGAAAAAAGCATGAGTGTGTTAAGTGAGACCAAGCAGTCTTTTCCCGACTCGTTTTCTTTCACTTAGCCCCCCCTCTCGTTTTGTCACATCCTAAATCTTCCATCCCTTTCTACGTTTTAGTTGTTGGATGGTAGGAATCTGCTGGCTTGCATTTGCAGTGTTCTGGCTCCTTAAGAGCACCCAGATGTCCTTTTAGAACTTACACATCCGTGTTGTGCATGATCTCGATGAGACAAATTTCCCTGTGACCACATTGTGTTCCAGAAGCTGAAGGAAACAGCCCTTACCCTCTCTGACTCAGCAGGACCAGGGGCCAGGCATATAACCAAAGCTCATGTAAGAAGGTGATTCAGGGGTTCAGACACAGCAGGAAAATCTGGAAGGCAGCCATGCAGAGATGGCACACTTTCCTCTCTACCAATCAGAGGAAGTTGTCAGGGCTCATACGGCCCTCCTTTCCTTCCATTCCTACCTCTCTGGTTCTTGCAGCTTCTCTCACTGGGTACCATCATCCCACGGACTTCCAATAACTCCCTCAAAATAATTCACGCCAACGACTGTGACCTTGTTGCTGACAGATTTATAAAAACAACTAAATGTCAGACTATTGTGGTGGTATCAATAGAGGCAGGTTATCCACCCTCCCACATTGAAATCAGATAGAAAGAGGCCTATTTAAATCCTAGCTTAAGTTATCCACGTGGCTCCAGCAGGACTGCATGCTGTTGACGTGATGATTCTTCCAAAACCAGAGGAAGAACAATCGCCAATAGGAAGATTAGACAGACTTACCTAATGTAGATTAGACTGTGCAGTTCTGGAATAGAAATTAATCCACCTAACAGTTCATCAAATCTTCTACTTTAGGAGAAAAACAGCTGCAGCTGGAAAGGACACCTCAGCTTGCCTCTATTCTCCCCCACTCCAACTCCCCATAAAGATCCTCCCTCCCCAGGAGCATATAGATACAACACAGATGGGAGGGGGAGGTGTGCATGCACATATCCAGTGGGAACATCCCACAACAGAGTTTATGAGATACAAAGAGACTGAAACTTTATCTGGTGTCGAGGAATGGCTTTCATAAAGAGAACAGAAGCAAGATTTGTTCTTGAGATGTTTGCTTCCTGACAGCTTGAGCAGGCAGTCCTACCTGGTTCTCATGCAAGATGAGGGAGAGAATGCTGTTCTCGACCTTGGATGCCAAGTGACTCGGGAGAAATCAGCTGACCCATTAGTGAAGAGCAGCTCTGGTTCTAGTAAGGGCTAGCTAAGGCTTAGAAAGGAACTTGGAGCAGAGGTATGGCTTAGTGAGTAAGGAACACTCACTAAGAGTATGCAGAAGCATAGGAAGCAGAATTCGGATCCCTAGAACTCTAGTAAAAAGCCAGCTATGGACCAGCACAGCTGTGACTTGGACTGAGACAGGAAAAATCCCTGGGGCTTACCAACCCATCTAGCTGAAAGGATGACCTTCAGATTCAGTGAGAGACCTTAATGGAGAATAAGAAAGAGAATTATAGAGCAGGATATCCCACATTACTGGAAAAATTAAGATTCACTTTTTGGGTTCTAAGTCTTGATTGACTGATTGATTGATTGATTGATTGATATGCCTATGAGTACATGAGTGCTCTACCTGCATGTACACCTGCATGCCAGAAGAGGGTATCAGATTACATTAAAGATGGTTGTGAGCCACTGTGTGGTTGCTGGGAATGGAACTCAGAACCTCTGGAAGAGCAGCCAGTGTCCTTAACCACTGAGCCATCTCTTCAGCTCCTAGCTTCTAGTTTTTCCTAGTTTTTGCTAATAAAATAATTCAAAAACATTCTCAGAAGAAAGCTAATATCACTAGTCTAAAAGAAAATCAAAGGGCAAACAAGCTGTTAGTCTCACAGGGCTGCTATACCCTTTGAACTAAGATCCTAGAAAGTTGGCATGTCTTTGCAACGAAGGTCTGCAAGCAGGCACATGACAGACCAAAGGAGTGGGGAGCTCAAAGGACAACTGAGAAAGTCCCAAGTGCTAGGGAAGGCATGCCTAGACTCTCGGCAATATCTGAGAGAAAAGAGACAGAAGGAAGGGGGAAAGTTAGGCTTTCCTGAATTTGGAGTCAGAAAGTAGTCAGGCTCTTCTTAGTGTCTTCGAAGAGAGACTTCTGGGAAAGATAGGTGTGATATCTTATTAGGGAGACAATTAGTATTCTGAGATCCTTAGCACTTCCACAGCTAAATCAGCTTCCTAGGGGGTGGACTCCAGGCCAGGTGATTGACAGGCCCAACTGGATTAACTCTTAAGGAAAGAGACAATAGTATGTAATTGTTTTAATCTTTGCAACAGATCAGAATGTCATGCTTCTACCCAAGGCCAAAGACAACCCATTTTTGTGACCAGGAAGCCTAAGGAGTGACAAGGTTTATGTTTATCTTTTTAGTGCTACCAGGGAAATAGGAGGTAGAGTCCAAAGCTAACCATGAGGGACCAGTTTATCCTCAATGGCCCCTATGTCTCTTGATCCCTGTTTTATTCTCTAATCCTAGCATCACAGACAGGGACTACCACATCTCAGGTGTCATACTTTCTTTCTGCTGTCTTGACAAAAACATCTTCAAAGAAAAAGCATTTATTTAAGCCCAGTTTATGGTACAGTCCGTCATGGCAGGAAAGTTGTCATGGCAGCAAAGTCGTCATGGCAGGAAAGTCAAGGCAGGAGCTTGAAGCAGCTGCTCACATTATGTTGGCAGAGAAGACAGCAATGAATTCGTGATGCTACTCATCCCTTTGTCCACTTATACAGTTCAGGAAATGGCACTACCCACAGTGCAAAGGTCTTCCCACCTCAGTCAACCCAGCTAACATAATCCCCACAGGTACACTCAAATGCCCATCTCCTGGGTGCTTCTAGACTGTTGTGTTGACAGCTATGGCATATCAATTTTCACTTGGGTGTTAGGAACCAAACTCAGGTTCTCACACTTGCCTGCCAGGCTCTTCATAGACAGAGCCATATCCCCAGCCACAGAATTAAAACTGGAAAAACTAGCTGGGCAATGGTGGTACACCTTTTTAATCCCAGAATTTAGGAGGCAGAAGCAGGAGGGTCTCTGTGAGTTTGAGGCAAGTTCCAGGACAGCCAGAACTTCATGTGTATTTAAAAACTTAAAAAACATCTCCCACAGAGAGCTTATAAACAATATTTTCCTGTGGAAACTTGTCCACACTTTTAGCATTATACACATTATATCAACATCTGTTTTCCATACCACAGAAGGTCACAGGAGAGAACTGTCTTATTTCTTCATCTTTGTTTCCATATCACCATATCACAAATATGGGATATTAAACATAATCAAATGCATAGTCCACTTCTTTCAATGGAAGGGACAGACACTCTAATATTGTGTAAATGTAAGCATCAAATAAGATTTTGAGTTCTTGCTATAATGCTTTGAATTTTTTTTTTTTATCATTCCATCATTTCTAGTTTAGTCTCCAGGTCTTGTTTCAGACCCACCCCATGAAACTTTGTGGCAGTTCCTTCCTAGGGGTCATTCATTTTTTTTTTCCTTCCTCTGTCCCCTTTCTCTCCACTTCGCTTCTGCCCATGCACACTCTAGGTCTGCTATCAATTATGAAGGGGAGCTTTTATCCTCAGGCCCTCCCACGCTGCATATGGAAAAGTAGTTACCCGAAGAACCCAGTATTGTTTTTCTGTCTTAACTTCTCACTATCCGAGTTCTTCAAGAACAACTTAACCATGAGCAAGCAGCTGTTCACAGTATCTCCTCTTACTGGGCTTGATATATACATGCTGATATAACCAAAAGAATGAAGCAGATGAGCAAATAAACCCTAATGAAATTCCAATAAAAGCCTAGTATACAAAACAACACTTTTGGCATTATAAATAGTAACTTTTGGCCACAGATCTATTCTTTTAATTTTAATTAGAAAACACACAGACACAAATTTAAAATCTTAACCATTCTAAGAATAAATAACAATGGTGTTAGGTTTATTTACATTGTTTCCAGAGAATACCCAAAACTTTCTCTTGGAAAACAGAAACCTCCCACACACCTCTCCACCCTACACACACACACCTCAACAACTACCTTTTCCTTTCTGTTCCTATGATTGATATTAGGTACTTCAGGGAAGTGGAACCATTTGTTCTTTGTTTTCCAATTGGCCGATGTCATTCACATTGTAGTACATGTGGAAATCCTTTTCTCAAGGCTCCTTAATCACACCCTTGTGAGATTATCCAGCTGCTTATCCATCCGTCTATGCTGAAAACAAATGTATCCTTCGTTGCTGATGACTTTACCTAGGTTTCTCAATCCTTTCACCACACAGGTCATTTTATTTTGATTTTTCTCTTTCAAAGAGACTCTTTAAAGGGCAGCTTTAGGTTCTTGGAACAAAACAAGAATGGTGAACAGTTCTTAAAACCTCAGAGACAACTTGCTCCAATCATGACAGCAATTTGCACTGGCTTTGAACACTATTCAGAGACAGACAAGCCTTGGTGAATTTTGGATGCGTCTGTTCCCCTTGTAGCCACTCAGGATAGGAGAACATCTCCCTAGTGAAATCACAAAATACCTATGGTTGGTACAATAAGAGACAGCGTCTGGTCTTCTGATGCCTATGATTGGCCTGTCATACAAGGCTTGTGAACCACGAATATGCTCTATGTTGTAGCTTATGTAACCTGTACACAAGCATGGCACACTCCCTATAAGGCTATCAAAGCAACCTATTTTCCCACACTTTTCAGGCCTGTCTACAGAAGACTTCTCTCAGGCCCAAATAAAGGGCATCTTCCACATAGTCTCGTATTCCCCCTCTGTGGTCTTTATCACCATAGTGGTTTAAGCTGGTTGCACAAAGAACCGAAGAGCTCCTGGTTTTAGCCTCAGGCCTACCCAAGCAGCTGCAAGAAGGTAGCTGAAGTTTCTCAGACTGACAGTGGCAGAAATTAGACAATGAAAACTACAGAAGGGGTTATAAAGAACCAGAGATGAGACCCACAATCAGTAGATGTCCTGAAAGCCACCAAGGCTTAAGAGCTGACATCCAAATCATGGGAGCTTTAACTAGGTGCCAGCAGGTATACAGCACTCAAAGCCCAGAACAGTAAGCCTCTGACTTGAGTATCAAGAGCTGCTTGCACTTGAAGATTGGACCAATAATCAGTTGTTTCTTGGGGCCATGAGCCACAGCCTCTGGCCAGTGGTTAGTGTGAATATCTTAAGCCTCTGGCTTTTTAAGGCCTAGAGCCATAAGTCTAGTTCCCAGAGCCTTGAACTGTAAGTCTCTGAGTTTTTACCTTAGCCTATAAGCATCATACATAAATTCAGGCTATTCTTTACCTATCCCCATTTTCCACCTCAACAGCTAAAGAACAACCCTCAGTGTTGCTAAAAATTTCTTCCCTGGGGAGACATAACCGTCTACCTCTCTTCTGAAGGCCCCATTGTTAAATCAATGCATAACTTTACCAAAGTTCACTCTGTAAAATCAAAGGGTGAATTAGGCTTATACAGATAGCAATGGGGGTAGGGGTTATGCACATTAGAGTGGGTGGCCCTAAAGCAATCACACTGGAAGATCTACACCCAGCCTAGATTAACAACTCTCCAATAGCCACATAGATAGACCCTCCTCTCTAGTCTTTCCCAACCTATATACTTCTAGCTCTTCCCTGAGGTCAACTTCAAGAGCCTAATTGGGTGGAGTAGCTGGGTACTCTGTATTATGACTCTCCCCGGCCCGCCTTCTATGAGAGGCCAGTTGTCAATGAGCCCAGCTATCGTGATCATTTACAAGCAAGCTCAGCTGAAGTCATGAAGATAGTGGCAGTTTGGCTCAGGAGACAGCCCAGTACAATACCCAGATGTTGTCTGTGACAGTAGTAATAAATCCAGCTTGCTTATTCTGTCTTCTTCAACTGTCTTCCTCAAGATATTGGCTACTGGAGCATTCCTAAGAATGCTGGTCTAAATTCTGTTGGGAGTGTCTGCCATCTGGAAAAAATACTTGTCATTTAGTTGAATACACAGGCCCAAAGACTGTCATCATGGAGCTTTATTACCAGGCTAGTTGTTAAACAGCATCTGGTAAGCTTATTTTCCCTAATGGGAATTTCTCTCTTCAAGGAGGCTTTATATCCTAAATGGATGCCAGTGTGTGTGTGTGTGTGTGTGTGTGTGTGTGTGTGTGTGTGTGTTGGCAAAAAAGTGGAATCTACTAGTCCCACTACTGAAATACAAAACAATTTATAGAATTATAATGATTATTAGAATATTGACAGTGAAAACTCTCAATGTGTCCCATAACTTTATTAGTATATGTGTAGAAAATGGGAACGGAGGTTGTGTGCATGCCTCAAAAGACAACTTTATGGAGTTGGTTCTCTCCTTCCATGGGTTCAGGGCTCAAACTCAGGTTGGCAAGATTATGTAGGAAGTATCTCTACATGCAGAGCCATCTCAATGACTCCAGATTTTTTTTTTTTTAGCTTTAGATTTTTTTAAAAGCTGGGTGTTGAACTCAGGGATCCTAAAGTTGTTTTTAGAATACCTAAAATCTGAAAAACGTCAAGCAAACTTTTAAGTCTTCTTATACCTTTTCATCCACAACTCAAAGGAACCCAGTGAGTTCAGCCATAAAAGACATCTACCAACATCCAGTATTATCCCTGAATTTGGGGAAAACAAGATTAGTCAATGGAGACAAGAGAAACACTTTAGTAAAATGTCTGAAGGGGCAAAGGACACTCTCAGTCAACATCTGCATCCAGCACACTAGAAAAACAGTTAAGAACTAGTGAGCATCTCTATCTCAGAGATTAATTTTAAAAATTGTGTTGAAGCTGGTAGCCCTTAGGAGGCGGAGGCGGAGGCAGGTAGATCTCTGTTGAGTTCAAGACCAGCTTAGTCTACATAGTGAATTCCAGGACAGCCAGAATTACACACTGAGACCTTGTCTGGGGGGGGGGGGGTTAACCAATTAAAAAATAAATAGTTAAACATTTGTTAGTCATTTTTAAATAATGAAGCATAAATGACATTTTCAGTATGCTCATAGCTTAACATAGATATCCAATATGGACAGATATCACCCATGAACCTAGAACAAGGCTGTGTTAATGTCTGCTACTGGTACAAAACAATCAACTTTTTAAAAGGAAGATTATTCTGGTTCAGTATATGATGGCTTGGCCCTGCTGCTTTGAGGGCCAAAGAAAGAAACATCATCGTGGAAGCACACAGTGAAAGTTAGCTCACCTCATGGCAGCCAAGTAGCAAAGAGTGACAGAAAGACAACAGCCTCACTATCCTCTTCAAGGCTATGCCCCAAACGACTCTGTGACCCTCCAGGAGGCTCCACTTCCCACAACACTAGACTATTGGCGAACATTTAAGATCCTGCAAATGCTGTTCTGGATTTCAGTCTCTAGTTGCCACACCTTCTCGTTCTCATTGTTACAATACTTTGAGAAGAAGAAAAAACAAAAAGTTAAAATCAAGAACTCTTTTATGGGCTGGAGAGATGGCTCAGTGGTTAAGAGCACTGACTGCTCTGCCAGAGGTCCTGAGTTCAATTCCCAGCAACTACATGGTGGCTCACAACCATCTGTAATGGGATCCAATGCACTCTTCTAGTGTGTGTCTGAAGACAACTGCAGTGTACTCATATAATTAAAAAATAAATCTTTAAAAAAAAATAAGAATTCTTTTATTTCTGTAGCTTCTATATTTTTTCATGACTTCTGTGTACATAGTTATTTTGACATTGCCTTAGTTTTTAAAAAGCTTTAAGACATAATCTACATACATGATTCCCCATTTAAAGACTAGTGCTTTTAGTTTACTCAAAACTGTCAGCAGTATCCAGTCTGACTTTAGAGCATTGTTTTCTACTTATCTTTTCTATTCTGGAATACTTCCAACCTCCCCCAAAGCAGTCTCACTTCCAGTAACAGTTAATCCTATCCTGTAACTCACAATGGCCTTAAGCAACCACTGATCTTTTTCTGTCTCCAGATTTGCCTTTCCTAGATATTATATTCAAATTAAATCAGTATGTAGTCTTTCAGTATTGGTTTCCTTCACTTACCATGTTTTCAAGATTTTCCATGCCATAGCTATGTCTAATTCATTTTTTTAAGATTTTATTTATTTTATATATGTGAATACACTGTTGCTGCCTTCAGACACACCAAATTCCATCAGATTCCATTACAGATGGTTGTAAGGCACCATAAGGTTGCTGGAAATTGAACTCAGAACCTCTGTTAGAGCAGTCAGCCCTCTTAGGAGCTGAGCCATCTCTCCAGCCTTAATTCATTCTTTTTTATTACAAATAAAATATGCCATTATGGAAACACAAGACACCATATCCAATCTCAGTTGATGGCCAACTGCGTTGTTTCCATCTTTTTAGGCTACTAAGAATAATGCTATTGACACCTATGTTCTATTTTTTGTAAAAATGTTTTTCTTTTTTAAAAAAAAGATTTATTATTTTATAACAGAGACCAGAGGTGTCAGGTCCCCTGAAGCTGGAGTTGCAGGTAATGCTGAGCCACCCTATATGGGTGCTGGGAATGAACTTGTCTTCTGCAAGAACAGTCTGAGCTTTTAATCACTTAGCTATCTCTCCAATACACTATCATTATTCCCCTTGGTACTTCCTTAGACATCTTGGACTACTCTAAATAAGTACAGAGACTAAAAGACCAAAAATAAATGATATCAATGTTCCCATTATTTTATGTACCATTAGAAATTATTTATCTCTTGGAGACGGGGGAGTGGGGAGGAGGTATGGGATGGAGAGCAGTCAGGGGCAGACCAGGAAGGGGATGAAGTCTGGACTGCAAAGGATTAAAGAATAAAAATAAATACATTTTTTAAAAAGTTACTTATCTCAAAACCAGGTTTATACATGCATCCTACACAAAAATCCATCTTGTAGATATAGAGTAATTTTTTTTAATCATTCAGATACTTAACTTTCTTCTCTTCTTTCTTTTTTCCCTGGGGATAACTATGCATGTCCAATATGCCAGGAGTACATGCCATATCTGAGAGTTCTTGGAAATGAAAACTCATTTGTTCATGCTATGCCAAATGCTATTGCAAGAGCAAGAATAACTCAACTAGAAAAGGTCATCCAAATTTTAACTCTCACCATCTGCTCAGGAAGCCAAACAAACTAGTTTATATGTATTGACCCAGAACTGTCACAGACAATTATACTGCCCTATATCCTCTTACCAAACCAAGAAACAGTTTGTGTTAAATAACTTGTACCTCTATCTACCAAATCATTGAATAGGCGAACAGGTTTTTTTTTTTCTTTTTTAAAGATTATTCATTTCTGTTTTATGCAGAGTGCAGGGTGTTTTGCCTGCACATATGTCTGTGCACAACATGTATGTCTGGTATCTTTGGGGAACAGAAAGTGTCAGACTCTCTGTTGCTGGAGTTACAGATGATTGTGGGCCACTATGTGTTATGCTGGGAACCAAACCCAGGTCCTCTGAAAGAACAGCAAGTGCTCTTAAGCACTGAACCATCTCTCCAGCCCCAGAACAGATTTTGACTAGGTAAAAACAAATAGTTACATGACTAAAATACTCAGTTGACCTGTGTGTCAATTTTATAGCTTGAGTTTGGTAATCTAGGGTCCCAGTTACATATATGGTGGTAAAATAATCATTCTGGTTCTGTCAATTATATTGAAATTGGTTAATGCTTTTTGTCTTGAATAACAAAAGCTGTTGTATAGCCACTGTCAAGGTACATGACTGAACAACAATCATTTATTAACAAGAAGGAGTGAGCATAATCACTACACACAATCATAATCCAGTAACCTAGGATTCTAGCTGGGAAGAGAGAGAACTGAGAATAATTTCGGGGAAAAGTCACACCACATGTAAATCAACCAAACTCTGACAATGCAAGAAATTTCCAAAGGGCAGGTTGGGGGTGCAGTTAGACTAGATCCTTGTTTCAACAAAAGATGGTAAACTGCTCTAACAAGTAACTCTGCACCAGTTCATGTATTTAAAGACACTGTTAATAATCTAGTTCCTCTGCAGATTACTTACACCTTTTGAAGACAAAAGACACTGCACCATTAGTGACCTGATTTCCAATTTTTTAGAATTATCTGCCAAAACAGGACAAAATTAACTCAAGGCTCCAAAGCTGTCAAGTTCCTTTTTATATAGGGATGCTGTGCCTCCTTTGCTGTGCTGCTCCTAATATATCGAACTTCAATCATAGTTAAGATCTTGGTCCTCAGCCAGTATACTTCACTAGTATGAACTTTTTAAAATGAGATTAAAAAGTTCTGACTTCATATGCAAAGTTACTAAGTCCTACATTGTCTCTATATAAGCTTCTACTAACATTAACAATATTCAACAAAAGTTCACTGGTATTAAACACAGAAAATTTATTAAATAAAAACTATCAATCTGCAGATATAAAAACTCACAACCAACGTTTCTTGATTGAAAAACAACAAACTTGTTAAACTTAAGAAATATTTCCTAAAACAAATGTGGTGGTATGTCCTGTAATGCTAGCACTCAGGAGGCAGGGGCTAGGGACTCAGGAGCAAGGACATTCTCAGCTACAGCGGGAGTGTGAGACTAGTCTGGGTCACATAAGTCCCTGTCTCAAAAACAAAAAAACAAAAAAGAAAGAAAAGAAATACTCCCTGAAGATAATCTTCCCATCTTAAAACACGTATTTGACATGTTTTTCAAAGGTTCCCTAGTTATGAATATTTGATTTAAAGTTAACTACGTTAAGCAGGGCATGATGGATAAAGCCTGTAATCACAGCACTAATTACTGGCCATCCTGGGCTACAAGAGACCCTTAAAACGAAGCAACAAAGTCACCTACTCTAACAAAGAATAAAAATTCTGTAAGAATAAACAAAAAGGTTACACATGCAATGGTATTTCAAATACTACTGCTGTGAGTAGGATTTATTTTAAGAAATGAATAATAGCTGATACAAAATGTTTGCCTCCAAGAAGGATGTCACACTTATAAGGGAGAAGGTAATTAATATCGAACATTTTCCTTGTTCAATGGTTCTAATTTTTATAAGGGTTTTTGTAAGTCTCACAGTTACTAAGTAGTTTTTTTTTTTTTTTGAAAGGTAGGCTTCATGACCCTTTTGACTTCGTGCTTTTACATGACATGACAAATTATTTTATTCAAATTATGTTTTCCAAAAGAGAGGGTTCTGTGCTAGTCGTCTTTGAAAGTTTTCATACCTAGAAAAGAAAATCCAAATTTGTTTAAGAATATTTCAATTACAATTTCATAGCTTATTAAGTAACTTTTATCAACAATACTTTTATGACATTTCTAAAACACTATGATAAAAAAAAAAAAGAGAAAGCAACCCTGGAAGTTATTATAAGAGCAAGAACAGTGACCTGAGGTGAGATGGGACTGACAGCTCTTGGCAGAGAGCAGCAATCACCTCAACCTCTGCAATCAGACAGAGTCAATGAGAGAAAGTCAAGGAATGGAATCATCGCAGAGACTGCAGATTCCTGAAAGCAAATTGGTCAAAGTCACAGCAGCACTGGGACAAAATGCAAACTCAGTCTATTCTGGTGTCCCTTGCTGCAGCAGAGTACTACTGCCTACAAAGCTTCCTAAACATCTCCTCCCTGGGACATTTAAAGTGAAACAAACTCCTACAAAACACAGGAAGTCAAAGAAAAATAATAGTCATTATGTTCAAGGTGCAGTGTGGGCCACAAGATGCCTGGTTGACTTGAGATTTTTTTTTATTAATATTTTTATTTTATGTAAAAGAGCACCTTATCTACATGTATATATGTGATATCTACTGTGGCCAGAAGAGGACATCAGATCCTTCCTCTGGAACTGGAGTTACAATCAGTTGTGGGTGCTGGGAACTGAACCCAGGTCCGCTATAAGAGCAGCAAGTGCTCTTAATCACAGAGTCAAATCCCAGCCTCTGGGAGAAAATGTTTTAATCCACTGTTCAAGTGTCTTCTAACTCAATATATACCCTAACAGTGATCCCTAAAACACAGACAACTATCTTTCCCTACCTTTATGAACTACTAATGGCTACTATGTAACAGGATATTTAGATATGAACTATTCCAGATTGGAATGCTACAGAACAGATATTATTAGCACGCAATCGATCAACACATGTTGATCTCCACAAGAACTAACTATGTTTACCTCTCAAAGAAGACCTACATTCCCAGGCAAATCTACAGAGTTCCTAAAGCCTGAACACTAGAGACTGGGATTGCCTCCTACCATTTCAGAACCACATTTGCTGGGATGAACATTTCCGATGGATTTGGTGTCATCTGGGCCTGAGAGAGAGCAAACGATGAAGCAAAATTGTAGAAGTTGTCCAACATCTTCTGTGTGAACTGAAAAGTTAAGAGTTGATGTTAGTGAGTTACATTAAATGTGCAGTTTCGATCTCAATACTTTTAAAGTATTTGCATATTAACTTGGTTTAAGGAATATAAGTTCTAAGATAGCCAGGTGTGGGGCACACAGTTTTTATTTCAGTACTTGAAAGGCTACAACAGGTAGATTTCTGTCAGTTCCAGGACAGTCGGTCTATACAGTTTCAGGCCATTCAGCACTACAGAGAGACCTTGTCTTAATAAATAAAGTAAGTTCTAAGACAGTTTAATGAATAAAGCTTTTTCAGTCATAAGGTGATATTTGTCTGAAGTAGTAAAAGGAAAATCTTCCTCTGAATCTCTTTCATCTCTGTATATGTACACTCCTTTTTCTTTCAATCATATTTTCTCATCATCATATAAAATAATAACCCCCTCTACAAGGCCTTTGTCTTGACAGAAATATAAAAGCTTAAGTATTATTAGAAAAGCTAATGCCATGTGGTGATGGTGAACACCTTTAATCCAAGCACTCAGAGGCAGGTGGAATTCTGAGTCGAAAGCCAGCCTGGTCTACAAAGTGAGTTCCAGGACAGCCAGGGCTACACAGAGAAACCTTGTCAGAAAAGAAAGAAAGGAAGAAGGAAGGAAGGAAGGAAGGAAGGAAGGAAGGAAGGAAGG
>NW_021604687.1:4722769-4724126 GCF_004785775.1 Grammomys surdaster
GAGGGAAGGAGGGAGGGAGGGAGGGCGGGAGGGAGGGAGGGAGGGAGGGAGGGACAGAGGGGGAAGATGGAGAGAGGGGGAGAAAGAGGGGGAAGGACAAAATGGAAAGGAAGAAAGGAAAGAGAAAGAGAGAGAAAGTAAGGAAGAAGGAAGGAAGGAAGGAAGGAAGGAAGGAAGGAAGGAAGGAAGGAAAAGGGGAAGGAACAGAAAGGAAGGAAAGGGGGCTGCTGGGGGAGAAAAGCTACTGGTCCCATTACTATAAAGGGAGCAGGATGGCCATAGTATTATTCCATTATTCCTAGTTGTTAATCTGTCTCTTTTCACTGATCCTAAAATGATCAAATCTAATATCCTGCCAGTGTCCATAGTAGAAATTAGAAGTAAGCTCATTAATTCTCAATGAAAATCAAATTATGTTAAAGGCAATGAACCTTAAAGTAAAGAAATTGAAGGAAGTGCTACTTTGGGCTCACTCAAAAACAACGTTCCATAGAGATGGCTCCGAAGGTAAGAGAAGGTGCCACGCAAGGCTGATGGCCTAGGTTCTATCACAGGAACCCAGAGTGGAAAAAAAGAACCAACTCACAAAAGTCGTCTTCTGACCTCCACAATCACCACAGCACACATGTGCCCACTAACACACGTGTAACATATACAATAATAACAACAACTTCAATAATAATAATAATAAATTTTTTAAAACAAATGATCTTCCCAGCATTACTTTCTCAAAAATACAAAATCAGCTCTGAAAGTTCCTGATACATCTTTTTCACAAAAGGAATCACCTTATTAGGGTTTTAAAATCTGCTCATTCAATGGGATGGAAGAAATACAATTCAAAGATCTACTATTAAGGTATCACTAATATCAGAATTAGTAAGGTCACAAACCAAAAGGTTACTATTAGAATCAAAGATCGCAGCAACCCTCCACACCAGCAAGAAAGATTTCTTTTTTCTTTTCTTTCCTTTTCTGACACAGATAGGTAGACAACAAGTAAAGAAAGGAAACCAAGTTGCCCCAAACTAAATGCAAGTTCAATGCTACTTTCAATAAAATTCAAATAAAAACTTTCACAAAATTTAACAAGGTGCTAATGTCTGGAACACAACAAGGTTATTAAAATTATTAGGAAGAATATCTAGGCCTATTCTGTCTGATGAGAAAAAGGAACGTGGACTATTAGACATTAAGACTTAACTGGCATTAGATCTCTGAATTCGAGGCCAGCCTGATCTAAGAGTGCGTTCCAGGACAGCCAAAGCTACTCACAGAGAAACCCTATCTCAAAAGAACGAACGAAAGAAAGAAAGAAAGAAAGAAAGAAAGAAAGAAAGAAAGAAAGGAGGGAGGG
>NW_021604687.1:4724226-4792403 GCF_004785775.1 Grammomys surdaster
GGAGGGGGAAGGGGGGAAGGGGGGAAGGGAGGGGGAAAGGAGGAAGGGGGAAGGGGGAAGGGGGAAGGGGGGACAAGGGGGAGGGGGAAGGGGGAAAGGGGGAAGGGGAAAAGGAGGGAAGAGGGAGGGAGAAGAAAAACCTTAACTGGCAGTTAGGCAGTGGTGGTGCACACCTTTAATAACTGCACTAAGGAGGTAGTCAAATGGATCTCTGTGGTTTGAAGCCAACCTGATCTACATAGTAAACTCCAGGCCAGCCAGAGCTACATAGTGAGACCTTGCCTCAAAACAACAAAAAAGGAATTAAAATTTTGGCAAAGAGGCATGAAAATAAACTACCTGGAGTAAAAAAATCCAAAATATAATTGAATATAGGTGACATTATATAGAACGAAACGTGTTGCTTACTCTGGGGTGGGAAGCTAATCATTAAAACAATGGACCAGAACAATAAAACAAAAATAATTCAATGCAGAAGACAAATAAAGAAACTTCAATACTAACTATAAAAAGAAAACAACCCAAGCAGATTACATGAGACTCAAAAAACAAATTTTTTATAGTAGAAAAAACAAATGTTTTATAGTAGAAATTAAAAAAAAAAAAGGAAAAACCAGTGAGCAGAAAGAGGAACAGCTACAGAAGAATGTCACAATGGGATAATTTATACTTGCAGACTCTGGGCATAAATTAGAACTGGAAACAAAAAGTATGCAAAAAAGGCTGAATGGAGAAATCCAGAAATTAGTAGATATGAGTAAAATATAACAAACAGGGGGCTGGAGGAGCTTAAGTCTATAAGGACAGCGGTTGCCTTATTTTTGTCTACTTCTTTGTATTTATCTGTACTTTTAAAAATGCTTGACACAGAGTAAGTGTAACACAAACTGCGGAATACCTAGCTTATTCTCTGTACTTTATATACATAAAATATTTCATAATAAAATGTTCAATAAAAATACAAGTGCTGAGCAGATCCCGGGTGGCAGCTGCGCACCCAATCTCACAAATCCCAGAGGAAGCGGCCCTTCCAGGAGCTCTAACCTGAGCAGTATCTTAGGTAAGGAGACAGCAACACGCACCCCAAACAAGGACCCACTGGGACCCAGGAATTCACTCCTGGCCCTGAGCACAGGTTCCTTCCTGTCTGCACACGAGCACTGAGCAGATCTTGGGCCCCAGCTCTAACCCTAGTAGTAACACCCACCCCACACAGTTCTGAAACAACCAAGATAATAGGAAAGACAGGCTCCAGTCAGAGACAGCGCAGGTAGCACTAAGGAGATCCAGATGGTGAAAGGCAAGTGCAAGAACATAAGCATCAGCAACCCAGGGTACCTAGCATCATCAGAACCTAGTTCTCCCACACTAGAAAGTCCTGAATTTCCCATATCACCATGAAAGCAAGATTCAGATTTAAAACTATTTCTAATGATTATAGAGGATTTTAAAAAGGATATAAATAACACTCTCAAAGAAATTGAGGAGAACACAGGAAAACAGGCAGAAGTCCTTAAAGAGGAAACACAAAAATCCCTTAAAGAATTACAAGAAAACACAACCAAACAGGTGAAGGAATTGAACAAAACCATCCAGGACGTAAAAATGGAAGAGAAGCAATAAAGAAATCACAAAGGGAGAGTACCCTGGAGATAGAAAACCTGGGGAAAAAAAAATCAGGAGTCATAGATGCAAGAATCACCAACAGAATACAAGAGATAGAAAAACCTCAGGTGCAGAAGATACCATAGAAAATATTGACACAACTGTCAAAGAAATCACAAAGTGTAAAAAGTTCTTAACACAAAACATCCAGGAAATCCAAGACACAATGAGAAGACCAAACCTAAGGATAATAGGTATAGATGAGAGTGAAGATTCCCAACTTAAAAGGCCAATAAATATCTTCAACAAAATTATAGAAGACCTGGGCGGTGGTGGTACACGCCTTTAATCCCAGCACCTGGGAGGCAGAGGCAGGCGGATTTCTGAGTTCGAGGCCAGCCTGGTCTACACAGTGAGTTCCAGGACAGCCAGGGCTACAAGAGAAACCCTGTCTCGAAAAACATAAAAAAAGAAAAAAGAAAAAAAAATTATAGAAGAAAACTTCCCTAACCTAAAGAACAAGATGCCCATAAACATACAAGAAGCCTACAGAATGCCAAATAGACTAGACCAGATAAGAAATACCTCTCGTCACATAATAATCAAAACACCAAATGCACAAAACAAAGAAAGAATATTAAATGTAGTAAGGGAAAAAGGCCAAGTAACATATAAAGGCAGACCTATCAGAATTACACCAGACTTCTCAACGGATACTATAAAAGTCAGAAGATCCTGGACAGGTCATACAGACCCTAAGAGAACACAAATGCCAGCCCAGGCTACTATACCCAGCAAAACTCTCAATTACCATAGATGGAGAAACCAAGATATTCCATGACAAACCCAAATTTACACAATATCTTTCCGTAAACCCAGCATTACAAAGGATAACAGCGGGAAAGCACCAATACAAGGAGGGAAATTATACCTTAAAAGAGCAAGAAGGTAATCTTCTTCCAACAAATCCAAAAGAAGATAGCCACACAAAGATAATTCCACCGCTAATAACAAAAATAATAGGAAGCAACAATCAGTGTTCCTTAATATCTCTTAACACCAATGGACTCAATTCCCCCAATAAAAAGAGATAGGCTAACGGACTGGATACGTAAACAGGACCCAGCATTTTGCTGCATACAGGAAACCCATCTCAGTGACAAAGACAGATACTACCTTAGAGTAAAAGGCTGGAAAACAATTTTTCAAGCAAATGGTCCTAAGAAAGAAGCTGGAGTAGCCATTCTAAAACCTCCAGCCTGAGAACACAAAGGGAGGGACCCATGGCTCCATCTGTATAGGTAGCTGAGGGTGGCCTTGTCAAGTGTCAGTGGAAGTGGAGGGCCTTGGTGCCTGAAAGTTTGGATTCCCTAGTGTTGGGGAATTTGAGAGCAAGGAGGCGGGAATGGGAGGATGGTGGGAGCACAGTCTCATAGGAACTCCCAGAATTATATGGATTAGACGTGACAGAGGCAGGCCGCCAGAAGACTAGATTCCAGAATTCAAACAAAAAAATATCTTGATACTAAAATTTGTTTTGAGAATTGTATACTGCAGAATACCCAGCCTTGGTGTATCTACTCATTAAAGCAAGCTGAGCAGACCTGCTCAAACCTCTGATGTCCTGGAATCTCAGCTGGATGCAGTGAAGACACAGATGTCAGAGGCTTATCAATTTACTCTTCCTCCCCACCCCCTCTTCTAATATCTCAATGCCCGTAATCAGCTTGAAGAAGTTAATGAAGGATTGGCGACCCTATTCCCTGGGTTTGGGGACTGAGGTGGTTAATATTGGACTGTCTTTCTAGGAAAAAGTAGTGGTTTTGTCGGAACAGGGAGGAATAGCTAGGATTTATTGCATAGCCATAACCTACTGGTAAAAATCTGTATAATTGTTATTAAGCTGAAGTTATAATTTCTTAAATGGTACAAATTAACTTTGATTTCAAATTTAAGATGTTTTCTTTTTGTTTTGTTTTGTTTTGTTTTTTGTTTTTTGTTTTTTTCGAGACAGGGTTTCTCTGTGTAGCTCTGGCTGTCCTGGAACTCACTCTGTAGACCAGCCTGGCCTCGAACTCAGAAATCCGCCTGCCTCTGCCTCCCAAGTACTGGGATTAAAGGCATGTGCCACCAGTGCCCGGCTAAGATTTTCATTGGTATGAGTTTCTTATTGATATAAAAAGTGAGATTAATATTGATACTCTCATAGGCATTATGCCTACATAATACATTTAGGAAAACAAGGCTTAGACCCAGTCCTTCTTTAACTTTTAACTGATTCAAAATGGTTAGCCTGTGAGTTAAGGGCCTATAGCAAATTCATGGCTCTGAGTTTATTTTTAGGGTGTTTCCTATATTTTATTTAGAAATAGCTAAGAGGAGTTAACAGACAACAGTCCAGATTGCCTTACATGGATAGTTGGTTTTCAAAACGTCAGAAGTCCACAGAATTGACATTACACACATTTCTGTATTAATGTTCATTTTGATTAGAGACCTGTCTGCTCCTGACAGCTTCCTGTCTTGGATTCTAAGAAGAAATTGAGCATCTTTGGAGTTACTTCAGTTGTGGTGAGACAGCCACTAGGCAAGAATTACCTCTTTTCATCTACATACAAATTACTGTCCAGAAAAGGACACACTTGCGGAATAGTCAACTGATTATATCTACCAAGACAGAGTAATCAGCCTTTAGTAATTCTTCATCACTAGGTCTGTCAGATGATCCTGGGCCAGAAGACTGAAGATCGGATGCTCCAACATTTTGTAGTATAGGGACTGTCCAGGTGTTCAGTGATCTCTATAAATTGGCTAAGTTTTAGAAGCTATGCTTTGTGCTTCCCATAATTTCAGTTAATTCAGTCATTCTGGATTTCTGACGGGGTTGAAGACTTATAGTCTCATAGCCAATCCCAGTTATTTACTTTTAGAGAAAAGATTTGAGAGGATGGTTTTCAGCTGACATTCATTGTAAAGCCAAGAAAAAAGCCAGGTTCAGAACTAAGTCTTTTAGTTAGGAGAGATGACAGAGGTTCTGGTTAGTCAACAAAATGTTGGACTTGGTATTAGGTCTATCTTGGACCTTACTGATACAAATTGGTATAGTTATGCTCTAATTGTATTTTGAAAGAAAAGTTTTATTTTAACAGGAAGGGTGATATGTAGGAGGAGCTAAGGTGGGAGGAGTAAGGAGAGGAAGAAGAAAAGTAAGGAGAGGAGGAGGAGAATGTGAAGAGGAGCTATATCTAGGTTGGGCACTGGGTTACACTTCTGATTGTATGGACATCTTATTATTGAGCATTACCAAACTTATAAAGCCTTTGATTAACATTTTTTTTAAAAAGTTACTAGTAAAAAAAAAAAATAATGAAGCCGGGCAGTGGTGGTGCATGCCTTTAATCCCAGCACTTGGGAGGCAGAGGCAGTCAGATTTCTGAGTTCGAGAGTTCGAGGCTAGCCTGGTCTACAGAGTGAGTTCAAGGACAGCCAGGGCTACACAGAAAAACCAAAAAAAAAAAAAAAAAAAAAAAAAAATGATGAGGAGGGAGGGTGGTGGGATACATGTAACAGGAAATCAGATGAGGAAACTAGCTGGAGGAAGAAAGGGAAGGGAAAAAATCAGAACTCTAATGACACATGTATGAGGATGCTGTAATAAAACCCAGTACTTTGTATGTTAACTTAAAATACTAATAAAGAAAAAAAAGCAAGAAGGAGGAGAGGGGATAGGATAGGGGGTTTCTGGGGGAAGGTTGGGGAAAGGGGATGACATCTGAAATGTAAATAAATAAAATATCCAATTTAAAAAACATTAAAAAAGACACACACACACAAAAAAAAAATACAAGTGCTTTGCAGACAGAAGAATAAAGGCTATAAAGGTTAAGGAAAATGGGGATGTGTTGGTCAAAGCTGCAAAGTGTATGTATAACAGAAGATTACACGAGCAAAGTATCTGCAAATCTGCCAAGACATCACATGGTAAATGTGCTTATACAGCAAAGAATGCAGCACTGTGGATATGTTACCTAGCTTTAGTTATTTCACAAAATAGACATATACCAGACATTACTTTAAACACCACAGAGATATACAATTTTGTGAAATATACCATAATGAGGGAAGGGGCAAAATAGGTATGAAATCTGTGTGCATCACCTGTGTAAAGGAGTCAACCGAGGACACAGCAGCACTGCCTACAGGAGTCTGCTGAGCCAGACTGTCCAACAATTCCACCGAAATTCCAATCTGGGCAACAGATGGGGTTCGCACAATATTCATGGCTCCAAATGGATGCTGGCTTCCTTCTCCTGAAAGAAATTTACAAGTGCTAAAAATTTCAAGCTAACTTGTACTCAGGCAACTTCCTCTGCAAATGAGGACTCTCCCTTATGTAACACATTAGAAAGTATGAAGTTTATCATTATGATTCTGATAACTGAAGGATGTCTCAATTCAAGGTCCCTGTTCTGTCATCTATGACGACTGTTTTGGACCTTAAGGCCTGCTCCCCACTTCACATGTGGAGACTGAAACTCTGAGAAAGCTCATCCTAGCTGTCCTTGGATGGGAACTCCCAGCTCTCTCTAACACACAAGTCTGTCTAGGAAGTCACACACATAGAGTAAATATATCCATGTTAAAGATCTCACCACCATATAAAGTAAGGAAACACATCTCATAAGTCAGCTCTCTAATGGGTATTTATGGTTACATCCTCTGCTGTCTCTGCAGGTGCACAGTCAAATACAGTACTTCAAATCTTGGAACTCTGAAATCTTTAGTGGCTCACAATTTTTTCAAGTAAGGAACATCATCTTCTCTAGCCATAATATGCAAAACATTCTCAGTTTTACATGTATAGACCTTTTAAAGAATGGCCAACTATGGGGCCAGTGAGATGGCTCCATAGGTAAAGGAACCCACATAGTAGAGACCCAATCCCTACCAGCTACCCCTGACCTCCACATATACCCTATGGAATACTCACACAGAATATATATATATTATATAAATTATATAAGAGAGCTAGCAAGAGAGCTCAGTAGGTGAAGGCACCTGCCACCAAGTCTAACTGCCCGAGTTCTACTTTTAGGATCCTCGGGTGAAAGCAGAGTACCAACTCCTATGGCTGTCCTTTGACATGCTAGGGCACACAAACACACACAGGATAACATTTAGATATAGAAAATAAAATTAAACAACTCTTCAAGAATGCCCAACTTATGACAGTTACCCTGATTGTCAACTTGGTAGAACCAAATGACAAGCATGCATACCTGTGAGGGATTATCTAGATTGGGTTAACTGGGATGGGAAGACCCATGATTCTAGTTTTCTTCCTGTTGCTATGATAAAATACACCGACTAAAAGCAACTTAGAGAAGGAAAAGAAAGATTTTGCTTATATTTCTAGGTTATAGTCCATCATTAAGGGATGTATGGCAGGAACTCAAGAAGGCGCTTGAAGCAAAAACGACAGAGAAACACTGCTTGCTGGTTTGCTCTCAGGCTCATACTTAGCTGTCATTCTTAAATAGCAGAGGACCACATGCCTCAGGAATGGTGCCACCCATGGTAGGCTAGGCACTCCTGCACCAACTAACAATCAACCCAATCCCTCACAGACATGTTTCAGACCAACCTGATCTAGAAAGTTTAACAAATGAGAGGCCTCCTCTCAGATAACTGTAGGCTGTGTCAACTGAAAGTGTTTAAGGTAGATGGGGCACCCACCCATCCTGAATGTAGTAATATTACAAAATGGGCTGAAGTCCTGGACTGGACTAATACAGCAACCCAATGTTTTTTTTATTTCACATTTTTACTATTTTGTATCAACTACCTTTGCACATAAACCCACATTCAGGGTCTACACACATATTTTTACCAAATACTCAAGATGTTACCAAATACTGAATAAGTTCTTCTTAAGTGACTGAGTAAAATACCATTTCTTTTGATCCTTAGGAACAGTTCTGTAGTCAACACTTACTTGAAGAAACTCAGCTGAGGAGACTTGCCATCTAAAGACTCAGTATCTTTCTTTCTTTACCATTATAAATAAAATCTGAAAAGTATGAACTCCAGATTCTGTTTAATAAAAGCAAAAGGTCATAAAGATCACATCTTCAGTCTCCTTTTATATGTCTTTTAAAGATAGCGTAACTGGAGCTGGGCATGGTGGCATATGCCTTTAATCCCAGCATGTGGAGTACAGAGGTAGATGGATCTGTTGAGTTTGAGGCCAGCCTTACCTACATACTGAGTTCTAGGATAGCCTGAGCTAAACAGAGACTTTGTCTCAAAAAAAACAAAACAACAACAAAAAGGCATAACTGAAAAATGTTCTATGAAGATTAAATGTCAGTGAAATTAAAAATTCTGGCTCACATCTCATTTTTGTATGACCTGGAACCTAAGAATATAGCTTATATGTTTAAAGTTGTTTAAAGAACAATATGTCATAAAAACCTCCTGTAGCTTAGAAAGACTAAAATATTTGCTAAAAAGCTAGCCAACTCTGCCCTGAGCAATTCCATCATCCCTCCATCTTCCCTACCATATTTCAACCCCTTTCTTTTAGCACAGTTAAAAATAAGTGGTGGGTTGAAAGTGAAATAATTTGCTGATTGAATCCACAGTGTATGAGACTGGAACAGTAAGACACAGTCAACTACAGCTTGGATTTTAGAAATGACCTACTGCACTTCTGTAATTGCAAGATAAAAATAAGCTTTAGACTAATGAAAATGTATTAAATAAAGGAGTTGAGGAGATGGCTCAGTTGGGAAAATGCTTGCCTCACAACCACAAGGACCTGAGTTTAGCTCGAGAATACACATAAAAAGCCATGCGTAATGGTTCACACTTGTAATCCCAGCACTGGCCAGCCAACCTATCATAAGACACAGGTTGCAGAAGAAATCCTGTCTCAAAAAATAAGGTGGACGTCTCCTAGGAGCAACACCCAAAGTTGTGTATGTAACATAAAACCTGTTCTTTGGAAGACCTGTATAAAAGAATAAAATCATGAAATATAATTCATCTACGTAAGTCCTCAAGAGAAACCTAAAAGCTAAAAGCTACAGTCCTCTGCTTCATATGCTGTATGTCCACACAGCAGCCAAGGAAGATTTAAAATGCTTATGACAAAGGAAAGTAGTTGTCACACAGTAACATCTGAATATGACAAGGTATGCTGCAAACTCACACAAAAACATCTTAAAAGCATTCTTAGTAGTGAACAGAAAAATTAGAAATCAAATATATATCTATATATGAAGATATAGATATATGTATACTTAAAATCTCTTTGTTCTATATTTAATAGGATAAAAAGTATGAAAATATATTTTTCACTAACGGTTTCAAAAAGCATATTTTAAAACTTTATTGTTAGTAAATATATTAACTTAAAAATATTTAACATATCTGAATTTGTATATTGAAAATATATGTACAGAAATATCAAACTATCAATTTAGAAGATATTAACAGTTTCTACTCTCAACAAGCTTAAACTCTTAACTGGGGCTATATAGCTATTTAACTACTTTAAACTAGTTTTAGTATCTGAATGATTTCTGGTTTTTTTGTTTTTGTGTTTTTTTGGTTTTTTTTTTTTGGGGGGGGGGATAGGGTTTCTCTGTATAGCCTTGGCTGTCCTGGAACTCACTCTGTAGACCAGGCTGGCTTCGAACTCAGAAATCCACCTCTGCCTCTGCCTCCCAAGTGCTGGGATTAAAGGCGTGTGCCATCACTGCCCGGCTGGTTTTGTTTTTTGACCAAGACAAGATTTCATGTAGCCCAGACTGGCCTTGAACTCTTGATCCTTCTCTCATCCCTGTCTTTCTGCTGAGACTAAGGTGGTTGGATGATACCACTGTATTCAGTTTCTCTGGTGATTTCTAATATCCCTTCTAACACTAGCATTTTACTACTCTGAAAATAAAACAACCATTAACTGTACACCAACTGTGCCATTTTACATATCTTATATCTAATCCTTGCATTTTTCATATATTACATTTAATACTTGCAAAACAACTTGCACTGTGGCTATTATTCCCATTTAATGTGAATTCTCCTCTATGGTTAAACCATCTTGGTTAAGAGAACACACCTAGAGTAGCTAGAGCACATGCCAACAGTCCCATCTACTCAGGTGCATGAGGCAGTAAAATTCCTTGAGCCCTGAGTTAAGAGCATTTAGGCAGTATAGCAAGACCCCTTGACAGCTGAGCATGGTAGTGTATACCTATATTCTAGCCCTTGGAAGGTAGAGGCAGGAGTTTAAGTCCATTCTTAGCTACATAGTGAGTTTGGGGTACATAAGACCATGTCTCAAAAACAAAATCAACCAGCCAACAAAATTATGAAACTGAGGAAATGACTCGGAAAGGAGAGATATGAACTAGAGACCTAATGTTCCTGTAACTGCAACATGGGATTAAGAAGCATAACATACAGAGATCTCTAGCAGGTGGTGTTTCAAATTCAGTAAGAGACCCTACCCCTCAAGAATAAGGAAGAAAGTGAAAAAGAAAGACACCTCAAGTCCTGCTCTAGCCTCACAAGAACATACACAGGTAAGTGTACACACACACACACACGAGAAAAACAAATGCAGAGCCCATGTTTTTTTTGTTTTTTTTTTTTTTTAAATACATACACAGTTAAGTAGCAGCACACATCTTTAATCCCAGCACTCGAGAGACAGAGGCAGGCAGATCTCTGTGAGTTCAAGGCCACCCAAGTATACATAGCAAGTTCCAGAACTGCCAAAGCTGTAAAATGAGAAATGTCTAAAAAAAAAAAAAAAGATGCACACCCATATTCCAGCCATTATTTTTTAGTGACAGCATTTTTTAATAGGTATTTTAATATTAGTGTTATGAAAGGCAAAGAAAAGTTAAGCAATTGTACCAGATCAAAGACTAGAGGGGTAACACTTATAGGTAATGTATGATCTGCTTAGATCTTAGATGAAGGCTGACAGAACAGCTGTAGAAGGCATTTTGGGGGAAAATGACAAAAACTAGTGCAAGCTACAAATTAGATGAGAGTACCATGTTTGCACTGATGCTAAACGTGATCACACTGTGTTTCTACAGCAAGATTATGCCATGGAGCCACAAAACAAATGTTTACACACTCAGCAGTAAAGAAGAACAATAAGTACAACATATTCTCAAAAATTTCAGAAGTCAAATGTACTCAGGGCCAGTGAGATAGCTCAGCAGGTAAATGCACTTGATCCCTGACAATCTGAATGCCTGACAAACTGAGTTCAAGCCCCAGGATCTACAAGGTAAAGGAGACACACAATCCTCAGCTCCTACACAGGCACTATGGCACACACACACGTGTAACACACATAAAAACAAATACATAAATGTAACTCGTTTGTACCTAGATAATAACAAATGTGACAAAAAATGATAGATGTGGAAAAAGAGTATAAGGAATCTTTGTACAAGTCTTATAGTCTCTACTAATTCCTTATTGTCTGACGCAGAATTAGGCATGTAGGTCAATGGTAGAGTGCTTGCCTCACATTCGTATCACAAACACAATCCCTATTTGTTTAAATGTGTATGTTGAGTGTCTGCATGTATGTACCAGATGTATGCATGGAGACCAAGGAGTCCAGAGCAGAGAGGGCATCAGATCCTCAGAATCTAGACTTATAGACAAATTGTGAGCAGCCATGTGGGTGCTGAGAACTGAGCCCAAGGTTCTCTGCAAGTGCTCTTAACCACTGAGCCATCTCTCTAGTCTCGGGATCTGCCATTTTAAAAACCTGAGTTTCAAACTAATAGTATTTCACAATTAGGCTTTAGTCAAAATAGTATAAAAAAAAAAAACTCAATTACAAGGTACCTAATTTACTCTGGAGGCCTGGAACACAAAATATAAACCTTTACTAATAACAAGTTTGTAGTTTATAAAACCCTACTATAGTACTTATTCACATAAACACTTGTCTTCTCTTACGTCACAGGCAATTTGAGCAACTATTTATTATTCTAATAAGTATAATAAGACATTAAAAGTGCTGTAAACACAATGAGAATTTGTCAAGCTCTATGTAAGTGTTTTCATATCTGACCTAAGGTCCTACTCCCCCACCTGCTCTTCCAATCTTGGCCTCTTCTGTTTCCCATTCTCCATATAATTCTCCACTGTAGATGTCACTGGAATGCTCCCTGACTGAAGCATTCGCTACTTCCTCCTTGTCTCTTGAAACACTTTACAAATAGTTAACCTACAGAGAAAAGGAAGGTTTGAAATTGAACTTGGTGTGTATGAACAGGTATGTGCCTGTGGCTTCAATAAACTCTTCAATAGTATATGAACTCTGCAAACACTTATCTTTGACAGACAAAGCACATAAACATGAATAGACATACATTATTTATATTTTTCGAAGTACTTACTTTAATAAGAGAAACTGCTTTCTAGTTCCAAATTCAGAATCAAAATTTTAACCCATAATTTAAAAGCATCACACTTATATTCCTTAACCATCGCAAATTGAAACATTTAATTATTCATAGCTGCTAGAGGGTTTAACAGACATTTAACATGAAACTACTTTTTGGTTGCCCCTCTGAATGCTGAAAGCAGTATCAAGGTTTCTGAAGATTCTTAATTTAAATACCACAAAATACCACTTTTAAAATTCAGTTATGACATTTAAAGAAACAATTGAAAAAAGCAATAATCAGTGTTAAAATAAAACTTGAGATAAAATAGGTATATGTGGAAATGAATTTTGAATTCTTAAAGTACCTTTTATGTTAATGAGATTATATCCAGTAAAAGGACTTTATTGACAAAATTAAAGATGTAGTCCACTGCAGGGCAGTGGTGGCACACGCCTTTAATCCCAGCACTTGGGAGGCAGAGGCAGGTGGATTTCTGAGTTCGAGGCCAGCCTGGTCTACAGAGTGAGTTCCAGGACAGCCAGGGCTACACAGAGAAACCCTGTCTCGAAAAACCCAAAAAAAAAAAATGTCCACTAAGAAAATTCTCAGGACACCTGGAAATGAAATGCTTTAGTGGACCAAACTAAGTAAAACAAAAAGTGTTTTGTTTTGTTTTTCCTAAAACAAAAGTATGTAAATAGCCTTTTTGCCTATGTTATTTGACTCTGAAAATGTGGAAACATTAGAGAAAATAGACAGAGGATCTTAACAGAGCATTGGCTTCCCATTACCTGACTTCTTTGATGCCTATCAAGAACACCAATGTTAGCAGGACATGGTGGCACATGCCTGTAGTTCCAGAGAGACAGAGGAAGGCCAATCTTTCTGAGTTCGATGCCAACCTGGTCTACAAGATAAGTTCCAGGACAGCCAGAGCTATGTAGAGAGATCCTGTCTCAAAGACAAAATAAAACAAAATGTCCCACCACTAATGTTAAGCTTTAGTATAAAAATAGTAAGAATTGAGACAAATATTTTTAATTCAAAATAATCAAAAATATTTTGTCCAAAATTTGTCATTCTATTCAGAGTTGTACTAAGTGAACCAACAAACAAGGAAGCCTGAAGATGAGATATAAAAATTACCAAATTTCACTTCATAGTTGTCAATATATATAGATATTTACTTCTAGATTAATTCATGGAATGTTGTAAAAAGTGAATGATAATCTCTAGGAAAAAGAAGTACAGCTTAAACTTTAAAATATTCACTCAAAAATAATACCAAAGACAGAAGAAAAATAATCAAAATAAAAATGTTAAAGCAAAGCGAGAAAATACTCACCCTAAGCTGACCTTATTAGAAAGCTGCTGGTTCTAATTATTTCAGCCACAACTACCTGAAGCTACTTCCACAACTCTCCTCCCTTCCTTGACATGCTTGGTGAGCTTTGCTCAACCTAATCAAGCTTAAAAACTCTGGGCTTGAAGTAGTATCTCAAAGATTCAAAAATATGAATCTATTACAAAGATGATTCCAATCTTCATCTTAAGCAATGCTATGAATCTGTATATAAAATGAGCCATCAAAATTCTGGCTTTCAACTGGCACACAATTCAACCTACAACATTATACTTAAGGCTCTGCTATCATGACACACAAGCTTCTCATCTCTAAATCAAAAGTATTCTTTCTTCCCACAATTCATTACTCCTCTTCTATACTACTTATTACTATAAATATGGAGCAACATAAATCCAATCGTTCCATCATTTTCCAAGTCAGTTTCTATTGTTTAAAAAACAATATTACTTCTATTCTTTTGAACCAAATAAATACAATCCAGAGAGATGGCTCAGTAGGTAAAGGTATCTGCTGCTAGGTCTGATAACCCAAGTTCCGTAACTTGTATCCACATGGTGAGAGAACCAAATCCCAAAAGCTGCCCTCTGGCCTCAGCATGTTTGTGCCTACACACATATATGTACCTTCCTTTCTAATTAAAAGTCTGTAACAAATAGTACTTTTCCTTGATATTGCCAGGCAGTGGTGGCGCACACCTTTAATCTCAGCACTTGGGAGGTAGAGGCAGGTTGATTTCTGAGTTCGAGGCCAGCCTGGTCTACAGAGTGAGTTCCAGGACAGGACACCCAGGGCTACATAGAGAAATGCTGTCTTGAAAAAAACCAAAAAAAAAAAAAAATTATCTTGATATTTTACTCTAAAACAAAGCAGTGAGTCCTCCCAAATGAATACCAAGTGAATGTGCTCAACGACAGCACAATGTATTCTTAATGTCTTCTAAACACATGCTGGATCTAATGGATATCCATTTCCCAAGAATTAAAAAGAATGAACAAAAGAAACAAAGGCTTTCCAAACATATCCTGAACTGGACAGACACTAAAACTCATAATTCATACAGACTACACCAAAATATAAGCATCTATTAAATACACATACCACAAAAGGAAAAAAAAAGGTAATCAAAGACAAGAGAAAAAAGGTATTTTCAGATCATAAATCTAAAAAAGAACTTATATTGACAACTCTCAAAACTCTAATTTCCAGAAGTAGAAGAAGCAGACTATGCTGCCATCCAGCACCTGGGAAGCTGATGTAGAAAACTGCCAAGTTTAAAACCTTCCGAAACTACACAGCAAGTTCTCCTGACTGTGGAGGAGAAGAACAAGGAGGAAAGGAAGAAGAACAAGAGAGAGAAAGAGAGAGGGGGAAGGAGAAGAGAGAGGGGATCTCTGGGGAAAAAACAAAACAAAGATTTGAGCTCACATCAAAGAGCTGAGTATGGGAATGCACAGCAGAGACCACCCTGGTCTATAAAGCAAGTTTCCGGGACAGCTAGGGATACACAGAGAAATTCTGTCTTTGAAGGGAAAAAAAAGGCACATGAAAAGAATTCTCAGTATCATAAACATTTGGAAAATGTTCATTAAAATCACAATGAAGAGGCAGGCAGTGGTGGTGGACACCTTTAATCCCAACGCTCAGGAGTCAGAGGCGGACAGATCTCTGAGATTACTGTGAGTTCCAGGACAGCTAGAGCTGTTACACTGCTTCAGAAAAATGTGGGGGGAAAAAAAAAAGAAACAAAATCCACAATGAGGTACTACTTCTAAAATAATACTAGCATGGCTAAGACAGATCATACCAAGGGTTGGCAAAAATAGAGTAGATTCTTCAACAGCAAAGTATACAAGTACTGTATTATCCAGCATTGCACTCCTTGATGCTCACCCAAAAGAAGTAACTATCGTATAAATATATATGTATGGACATATACACACTAACAAAAATTAATTTTTTATTTATGCTACAGTATAGGTACAGAGGTCAGAATCCGAAGTCAGAGGTCAGACAACAACTTGCAGGAGTTAGTTTTCTCTTTCTACCATGTGGAGCCTAGAGATTGAATTCAGATCATCAGGCTTGATGGCAAGTGCTTTTACCAACTGAGTAACTTTATTTTAAGAGCCAACTATCTAAAAATATCCCAACTGGTCATTAAGCTTTTAGTGAATAGTCAGTCCTCCATGGTGGTACACACCTTTTGTCAGAGGCAGGTTTATCTTAGTGAATTCAGAGCCAATCTGTTCTACATAGCCAGTTTCAAGTCAACCAAGGCTACACAGACCAAAGAAAAAACTGGGGGAAAGAAGGGGGGAATGAATAAACTTCAGTATGTGTTCGACATCAATAGAATGCTACATAGCAATGAACTGTCTGGGTAATGTATCTAATTACATTACTGTGTGCTTTAAAAAAAAAAACAAAAAAACAAACATAAACCATTCAATGGTTCCGAGCAGAAAAGCCACACTTAAGCTTTGTATGGCACGCAATTCTATTAAAAGAGCTTTAATCCAACAGAAAATGAATGAACTAATGATACACACTATAATACAGATGATTCCAAAATTAACTGTGCTCAATTAAAGAAAGTACCTCCTGAAAAAGTACGCATTATATGATATCATTTATCTAATTCTAGAAAATACAAATTCTTTTATGATATCAGAAAACAGATCAGTAGTTGCCTACACTTGCAGAGGAGCTCTAAGAGAAAGGATCACAAAGGAGAGGTAGGACCCGCAGGGTGCAACAGCAGCCTAGGACAGTGAGTGAAGAACTAGTGAGCCAGGACAGAATGTCATCCATAAGACTGAAGACCTTCACAAATCACGAGGTGACAGGATTCGTGAAAAGAACAGGAAATTAAAGAAAATGCAGTGGAGAGAAGAGTGTGAGCACAAGGGAACAGAATTCTAACCCAACAGGTGAGGTCAGCCAGGAGGCCAATGAAGTCCTACCACAGGACATTTACACAAGTCCACAGGCCCTAGGTTCTGGATGAGTGAGTCGGTGTGAGGAGAGTCCCGTTGAGGGGCAGGTCAATGCTGTGGTGCTTGGACTTGAACCCAGGGCCTTGTACATAGTATCCAAGTGTTCTGACCACTAAGGTATACATTCTTAGCCTTTTTTTAAAAAGAAGGCTTTCAAAATTTATCTTTCAAAGACAGATATTAACATATTTACAGATTACGTGTGATTCAGGACTCTGTATCCAGTCATATCAAAACAAAGAAGTGAATGGGATTTAAACTAAATAAGCTGGTCATTTTTAAAGTTGGATGATGAGAATGTTTTATCTCATATAATACTGTATACACTAAAAGTGTTTATAATGAAAACTACAATAGCAGCTCAATTTACTTTGCTTTTTCTATGCAAATATTAAGTATCATAATTATTCACCTTATTCACAGTATGTCTATTTAGAACTTCCATTTACTCAAGTCAATTCTGTTTGCATTTACAAACTTCGTATAACATTACCAAACAGGTCTGTACCTTAAGCACATGAAGAACTGGTGACCTATTAATATCTACTCAACTTATGATCCATACCTACTATCCTTGCCATACACACTTGCCTTGTGCCATTGTGTGCATAGCACATTCTCAAACTTTGACTTATCCCTTCATCTAGAAACTGTACTCACTCCTAGGAGAGAATGCCAACAGGCCTCATAGGCCCGACAAACTCTTCCCAGGAGCAACAATACATCTCCTCCAAGGAACTTTTCCAACCACTTAGAGCTCAGGACTCTCTTTCCTCCTCTCCCCAGCACTCTTCAGTCACAGCTACTTTCTACTTTTTCTTTAACAGACAAAATTGTCTGAATGCTTTTATGTACTGTGACATGCGTGTATGAACCAGGGATCAAACTCATGCTGTCAGGTTTGTATGCTAAGTGTTTTTGCTGGCCAAGTCATCCTGCCAGCTCTATTTTTTGCTCTTCTAAATGATGATCTACAGAACTGTCTTTTTCTATAAAAATGTTACTGAAAACAAGAACGAATTGTTATCTTTAAACTCCCATAGCAGGTACCTATTTGTTAAGTATGTAAACATATTATCTATCTACATCACCTAAATCAGCTTTTGCTTGGCCTCCAGGTATAATTTCTATAAGAAATGTATTTGAGTGTTTATACACATCCATCTAGATTAAAAAGAAACAAAGACTCAGCAGCAGAAAATCGTATCCAATCTAGGCTTATTTTCACATTTCATCAAAAAAATACTTCAAAGTAAAGATTATGCCCCCTCATTGCTAACAGAACCAAAACAAGACAGCTAGAGATCAGAAGAAGAGTTAAAAACAATTGTGTGTGTACATGCAAGTTCACATGTATGAATATAGATGTGAATATTCACTTATATAAGTATGTGAATACACAAGGAAGCAAATATTCACGTGTACATGTTCAAGTACATGTGTGAATGCACATGAACGTGTCTGTAGAGGGTAAATGTCAATCTTTGGTGTTATTCCTTGAGACTGTCCACATTGTTTTTTGCCAGATTTCTCATTGGCCTGGAGCTTGTCATTTTGGCTGGACAGACTGCCCAGCAACCCCTCAGGGTACAACTGTCTCTGCCTCATTAATGCTGAGATGACAATCACATACCACCACATCTTACTTTTTATATGCTTCCATGAAGAGCACTACCAACTGAGCCATGTTAAGAGTTCAAACTTTTAATGAAGAATTTCAATTTTATTTCCTATATTGTGTAATTCTATTTGTATTTAAGACAGATATGCATACTATAAAATGTGAAGAAAAAAAAAACCTTTATTTAGTAAAATGCTCAGGAACTCAGAGAAGTTCAAAGTAAATAGTGAATGTGGTTTCCTTCAAGGCCAAGGATGGATGAGTATGGCTGCCTAAGCAGCTTTTACTTACAACTTTTCACATGTTTCTGTATCATCTGTTCTTACAAAAATATTATATACTACTGTTACTCAGAAGAAAACATGATGGCACCTTAAAAAGCTGTACTACATACTATATTGTTTATGAGAAAGCTTAACTATAACACTATTTGAATGTTACTCTTACCAGATTTAAGACCTGATATTTTGAAGATGGCACTTGGCTTCCCATTCGTGACAAATCCTAGGAGCTGCCACACTGGCACCCCATTTGAATCAGGATAGGAAAAGTAGACAGATCCTCCCATCCCCTCAGGAAATGGGATTGTTCCCAGCATAAAAACCACAACATGGTTGATATTTTCATAATCAGGCAAGTCAAAAACAAATTTATCCTCTGCCACTTGCTGTGCAGCTGTTTGCACCTAGAAAATAAAAAACCAGTCTTAGTTCAAGAGTTTGATGAGTTACTGTAACCTTTAGTACCTTTAGTACTGTCACCAGTATGTTCATTAGACTTAACATAATTTTGTTAGCCTAATATTCTAATTACAAAACCACCAAATAAATAAAAAAAATCCAAAACCAAATATTTAGCCTTAAAATGTTCATTTAAAAACACTGCTACTTTCTCTCAACAGTTCCCTGAATGAGTTTTTACCTACAAAAACAAATAACTATGTTTTAAGACTGTGTTAATAATGAGCACATAGTGGTACGTGCCTAGAATCCCAGGACTTGGGGGGATCATTCTCAGCTATGTAGCAAGTTTGAGACTTCCTGAACCACATGAGATGCCGTCTCAAATACAAAAGCCTTGTAAAAATTAGAGTGTGAGAGAGTGAATCACAAACCCGGGAGCCTGCATGGAACTGACCTAGGCCCTCTGTACGTTACAATTGTGCAGCTTGGTCTCCATGTGGAACTCCTAACAGTAGAAGCAGAGGCTCTCTGACTCTGTTGCCTGCTTCTGGGACCCTTTCTTCCTACTGGAAAGCCTAGTCATATTGTACTTAATATGACATGGCTGGTTGATGTCCATGAGAGGCCTGCCTATTCTGAATAGACATGGAGAGTGAGTGGATAGGCTAGGGGTTGGGGAGCTCAATGGAAGGAGGGGAAAAAGAACGTATACTCACACAAACATTACTAGAATTTAGTCGTCCTCAATCTGAAGGATAGAGGATCAGGTAATTAAAATGGTACTCAATTATTCTAAGATTCTGGATTTGTAAATTCATCCACTAAAATTTATTTATAATCCAAAGCCAAGGTTTGTAGGATTTCTCCCATCACTGACCAACACTTTCTAGGACAGAACAAGAAGACACATTAAGTTGCCTTACCAAAACCATTTCCAGCTAAAACAGAACAAGGCTGTGTAGTGCCTTCTTGTCTCAGCCCCTGTGTGTGAACAAATGTCCTTTCTGCAAGCTTTCTAGTGCCTCGTTTTCCACTTTGTGCTTTTGTTGTGATTTTGATATTTAAAATGGTCACACTTCATAAAGTACTTCTAATGTTTCTACTTGCAAAATGACTATAGAATGTCTTCATGGGAAAAAAATACATTGTTATACTTTTCTTCAGGTATGAGGTATAATGATGTTAGGCTATGAGTTGAATAATAATCAATCAACAATGGTTTTGTTGGAAACAGATACTGCTGTGTAACCTTGGCTGTCCTGGTACTGGCTTATGTAAATCTCCCACACCCCTTCTGCTAGCCTAGAATGACAGTTTAACTCTCCAGCCTGAAGATTACAGTTGTATACTATCAGTCCCAGCTCAATAATACCTATGTTTTTAAAGACAAATATATATGAGATGAAGTCATGACATAATGCTTAAAAAAGTACTGAGAAGGGGGGTACATGGAGGGAAAAGAGGGGAGACTGCAGTTGGGATTTAAATAACAATTAATTAAAAATAAAAAAATACAAAATACAAAAAATGCTGAAACCAAAGGTTCTCAGAAACCAAAGGTCCTCTGGAACTTAATCCTTAACTAGTTGTAAAGATTAGCTTTTACCACTGAGTCTTCAAACTAAAGAACACTTTCCTTTTGGGAAGCATAAGAATTGGTGGTAAACCAGGTATGGCAGCACATACATCCTGGAGAGACAGGAAAGTCAGATCATGGCCAACCTTGGATTACATAGCAAGCTGGAAGCCACCATGAGATCCTGTGTGGTGAGGTCGGGGCTGCTGGTTCCAGTACATAAAGTTCTGTCTTTATTATGTATTGATACTGCTGAAACAATATGCATCATTAAAAAAAAGTAGCAATTCTGAGAGGAATCAGGTAAACATTAAATTTAATTGCTACTCATCAAAACAACAAATCTTCACTAGAATTATTCTGAAGACTAAACATTTAATTGATTGATTTCTATTTCGACTCAGGGTTTCTCTAGGTAGCTTTGACTGTCCTAGCTAGAACTCGCTCTGTGGACCAGGCCTGACTCGCCCTACTAAATGCTGAGATTAAAGGTATATGCTACCACAGACCCAGCCCTACCCAAATCTTGAATTCTTAATGCCTGAATGTAACTAATTTTCTGTGCCTACTATTTGCTGCTACTTAAATGCTTTCTTTTCTTCTCTATAATTTTCTATACAAGGAACCTTAAAAACTTAACTCTGTAAAGGAAACTAAATCTCAAGATGTCAAGGCTAAGTATCAGCTCATATAGCTCACACTAACTTCAAACTCAGCAGAGGATGACCTCCAACTCCTACTCCTCTGCCTCCATTCACAGGCATCAGATTTACAGGTACAAGTAACTGTACTTGACTAGGGCTGAGTATTTAAGGTCAAGTTCTGATTCCCTTTTAGGAAATTTACTGACCCAACTTAAAATTTTCCACCATAAAAAATAAACAAAACAAAAAGCAAAAATATAATCCAAAACTTCCTGTAGTACTAAATTCAATTTCACCAAGTTTTATTAGCACACATATTTCTTGGAAGGCATAAGAAGCTATGGTATTCACAGATATGGAAATAACCATAAGGCAAAATAAGTATTTGTTTCAACTTTTATTGCACAGGCGAGAGACACTCTATAAATGTGTACCCACATTCCAATCCCCCTTTAAAGACAGGATCTTATGCATGCAGCCCAAGCTAGCCTTTAGTGATCTATATAGTTAATCAAGACCAACCTCAAATTCCTGTCTCCACCTCCCAAGTGCTAGGATTACGCTGGTGTGCCAACATATCCAACTAGACAGTCTAATCCTTGACCTTAATTAAAACAGACAAAAAATGGGGGTGGAGGAACCTTTTCTTTCTTTGGGTTCTTTTTCCTTAAAGAAAAAAAACAAAACAAAACAACAACCTAGGGATTGTGGTGACAAAGGCTTTTAATCCCAGCAGAGGTGGACAGATCTGAGTTTGAGGCTAGCCTACTCTATAGAGCAACTACCAGGACAGCTGGAGCTACACAGAGAAATCCTATCTTAGAGAAATAAAAGGAAAAAGAAAAAACTCAACGAATGAAAATTGGGTTTCTAAGTTTCAATAGGTGATTTTTCTAGCAAAAGAATGGAGTTAAGTTCTGGTTAGTAGGTCTATTTGTCCTTCATTTTCATTTATGTCTAATGATATGCAATTCAAAGCTAAAAAAAATCTTGTCTTGAAGAAATATTCACTGTATATTTATCATATAAATTTAGTGTTGGGCAAATAAAGCAGATAGCTCTAAATTCCCTTCCAGATTAGTTCACAATATTAACACACAGACTCTGCATAGGGTTTTGTTGTTTTGTTTTTATGGTACCAGGGTATGAACCCACATCTTGGGCTTACAATAATTCTGAGCTGGATGTGGTGCACACATCTCTAACCCCAGCACTTGAAAGAAGCAGGCCGATCTCTGAGTTCAAAGCCATCCTGGTCAGCAGAGTCCTAGGACAGCCGGGGTTACACAGAAAAGCCTAGTCTAAAAAAAAGAAAGAAAGAAAGACAGAAAGACAGAAAGACAGAAAGACAGAAAGACAGACAGACAGAAAGAAAGAAAGAAAGAAAGAAAGAAAGAAAGGAGAAAGAAAATTTTTTTCTGCTACTGAAACTCCAACGCCCTTTTTTTTTTGAGACAGAGTCTACCCTTGCACTCGTGATCCTCGATGGGCAGTGGTGACACACGCCTTTAATCCCAGCACTTGGGAGGCAGAGGCAGGCGGATTTCTGAGTTCGAGGCCAGCCTGGTCTACAGAGTGAGTTCCAGGACAGCCAAGGCTACACAGAGAAACCCTGTCTTGAAAAACCAAAAAAAAGCAATCGTGATCCTCTTCCCGTAGCCCTTTGAATAGGTGGAATTACAGGTGTAAGACACCAAGGGCTTTATTAATGGCAGACTTCTGAGTAACAAGTTCTTCTCAAATTGTTTCTTTCATCTTCCAACACTAGAGCCCCCCCTGGGACATTCCAAAAGTAGTTCACCAATGTTAGCACTACCCTACCTCCACAGGAGCCTCCCATTAACTGGAGACAGAAGTCCCTGGTTTCTTGGTACCACGTACAGAATACATTATCAAAAGCCGGTGAAAACCGGGGCGTAGAGCGCTCGCTTACCACGTGTGAAGCACAATTTAACAAAGAGGCTGCAATTTTTAACAAAGCAAGGAGAAACAAAACAAAGAAAAATAGCTCTGAAGAGAAAGGAGTCACGTCTCAAGACGGATATACAGATGGTTTCTACAGAAGCAAACAAGATTCACTCTGGATGATTTCTCAACTACTCCCGGAACTCATGCCATTTAATTCTAAGGCTCTGGCTAAACAAGAGCATCTCTTTTGACCAAAAAGAATACTCGAATCCTTTCGTTATCACAGATACAGCTCACATCAAAATTTCAGTCATTTCCATTAAGCAACCTGCAATTGTTTTCTTTTAAACTGGGTCAGTAAACTTCTGAAAGGGGGCCTTCCAAAGATACCAAAAAACCACTCATTGTCCGGAAATTGAAATTTTTCGAAAAACACTTGAGATTACAAATCGCAGCTATACTTCTAAGTGACATCAATTTAAGCGAGTAATTGCACTATCTATTGAGTGTAAGTTCCTGAACTGTAATGAGAGAATGACTATCTCACGAGTTACCAAGGTTACGGCGAAAAGCCGTACAGAAGGCTGAAATAAGTAATTACAGCACTCAACCCAGCAGGTGGAACAAAATGCGCACTCAATAATATGCAGTAATATCCTGACAGCCTCTCAAACACGTCTAAGAGCTGGGCCAGTGTTCCATTCCCCGTCGCACACGCCCAGAAAAAAAGACAATGACCAGGTTTCTCCGCGTTCCTAGCGCAGTGCACCGTGCCACCACCCAGCTCTCAGTCACCGACCCCTTCTTGCCACCGCCCGGGCCATCCTCACCAGCCTCCCCGCCACCAGGCAGCCAAACATGGCAGCGCCCTCGGCGCCTCTGCTCGGCCAGCGGCGGGCAACTCAGGCCGGACACCAGGAATTCCGCAGCCACTGTCCTAATTGAACTCAAGAACCTTCCAGAATCTGCAGGAAGGAACGTGACCCTCCACTACATAGCAACACAGGAACGCATCTGGGCCGGCGACCTCTGAACCTTCCTACCCAACCTGCACGCCTCTCAGGAAAGAGTACTTCCGGGTCCTTATACCCATATCCTCCTTCTAAGGCAGTAAGGAGGAACCGGTATCGCACTAAGACTACAAATCCCATAGTGCCGTTGGGCCAGCCTCCAGGGCGAGCCCGGAGAATTTGAAAGTTAAGACTGATGGTACGTGCTTTCCGTGCCTGTGTGTCTAAATACGATGCTAGGAGACGACCATTCTGATGTTTGTGTAACATTTTAGGAATAACAGTGCGCTTTTGCCAGAATCGTGTCACCCAGTCTCTCCCTTCAAAAGCCCAATGAGGTAAATATTATCTCCATTTTATACTGAGGGCAATTGGTTCAGCATAACCAACCCTAAAGCTTGAAAAACTGTTTTTTTGAAGCGTAAATTCAAGTTGTCACTCAATTACTGCGTTCTTTCTGACAAACACTATCTCAAAAGTGTTAATGTATTTTTATCTCATTATTTTTTTATATCAGGGTCTTATTACCTAACCCAGGTAGATCTCGAACTCGTGAACCTCCTTGCTCAGCCTTCAATTGCTGGAATTATAGGCATGAACCACCAAAGCCATGGAGGTCCAGAATTACTTTTTTCCCCCTAAGTACTAATTTTAACAAGTAGTGTGTTCTTGCCTATATTTCTTGTGCTTTCCAGCTTTGCTTTTGCTTCCTCCCCTGCCCCCAACCAATGTGCTATACAACTGTGGGCAAGCTATATAACAGCTTCTTCAGTCTATCATTTGCAAATTGAGAACACTATACCTATTTTTCAGGGTTGCTGAAAGGATTAAATGATGAATTAATTGATAACTGCCACTAAGAATAGGGTCTGGTGCTTAGGGGAGTTTTGCTGTAAAATGCCTTTTAAAAAAAATAAATAAATAAACTAAGTTTCCCCACTTTTGGGAAGTTGTTTTCCAAGCCAGGGTTTCTCTGTGTAGCCCGAGTGTCCTGGAACTCACTCTATAGACAAGGCTGGCCTCAAACCCAGATCTGCTTCCCTCTGCCTGCTAAATGCTGCAATTAAAGGTGTGTGCCACTGCTGCCCATCTTTTGGGGTTTTGTTTTTTTGTTTGTTTGTTTGTTTAGTTTTGCTTTTTATTTTTATTCATTTATTTGTCTATCTTTTAAAAAAAAAAAAAAGACAAGGTTTTGCATAGTCTAGGATGGCCTGGAACTTGCTATGTAGTCAAGGATAATCTTGAATTCCTGATCCTTCTTCCTCCACCTCCCAAGTGCTGGCATTGCAAACACACACACCACCAGAACTGGTGTATGTGTCCTTTTATTTCTGTATGCATATCCAGAAAAGGCTCATTAGAAACACAAAAGAATATCTAAAGGAAGTGGTGCTGTAACAGCCCGTTCTGCCCCACATTTGGGGGCCACTTTGTCCCGGCCTAAGCTGCTGCTCCAGTCTGAGGGTCAGGGTCTAGCAAGAGAGAGTGGGGATGAAAGAGCAAGAGATTCGAAGAATGGAGACAAGACAGAGTTTGCTCAACTCTCGTTTGTTGAAAGGAAATCGTGGGCACATATAAGCACAAGCAGGGGAATGCAGCTGAAGACACTTTACCACGTGCATCTTGCAGCTGGGGGCATTAAACAACAAAACAAGATATGTGAGAAAAACAAGATATTTATCAGAGTGTGCTCAGCTGTTGTGGGCTGTTGAAAACAAGTCTCTTGTCAGGGTATATGACTCAAGATGGCTGCAAAGATGATAGCCACTTTCTGCTAGGAGTCGGCTCCCAACATAGCATCATCAAGGATCGACTGCCACTGATACTCATTCTCCCTTTCCCAGCTTTAATCCCTGTGCCTTTTGCATAAGGAAGAAAGACAGTCTTTTTGCAGATTGATATATCTGAGAATGGACTGCCAGCCATAGCAGGTCTCTCTTCCCCAGCACAAGTTTTATATGGCGTGTCAGACATACTGTGAGATAGCTGAGTCAAAGGTGAAAACAAAGGAAAAGATCTTCCTTTTTTGTTTGTTTGTTTGTTTGTTTGTTTGTTTTCGAGACAGGGTTTCTCTGTATAGCCTGGGCTGCCCTGGAACTCACTCTGTAGACTAGGCTAGCCTGGAACTCAGAGATCCGCCTGCCTCTGCCTCCCAAGTGCTGGGATTAAAGGCGTGCGCCACCACCGCCGGGTGGAAAAGATCTTTCTACTCAACACCTCTAATTTCTTTACCTAACAAATCCCTGAACTTGTGGACTAGAAAGGATGTACACAGTAAGACCACTGGCAGTCATACTGCTTCTGTTCAAAGTTCATTCACTTCTACCATTTACTAGCTGCATAATAGACTGATTAACCTAACATTCCCATGTTTCTTTTTCACCACTTTTAAAATGGAATAATATCAGGATTTACCTAATAAGGTCACTTTGATGGTTCTTACCTATGAAATACTAAATAGTAGTTAGATTCCCACTCAGTATCAGTGTTTCACTCTGCAGGGTTTCCTGTCTAACACCAAACCCTGGGTTCTGTGCATGTGTTTGACTTTAGGAGCAACTCATACCATTCAACTTTTATGTGCTTAGGCAATCTTTTCATTGGTCTGTAATATGTACTCGATAGTTGCTCCTTCCCTTATAAGACAATTTTATTAATAGCTTAAGAGCTGACTAGCTTAGAAACTGTGTAATAGTCTGTAGCTGCTATTTATTAGTTAATTTAGTCTTAGTCTTTATTGTGTAGGACTTGCTTTTTTACCATTTTCTGGTAGATAATTTAGTTCTAGATTGGACAGAGAATTAGAGACAATAATTTAGTAACATTTCTCCGGCCTGTTGAAAGCTAGTCTTTTACTCACACATCTTGCCTAATTTCAAACTGTATTTCATTCAACCCAATGACAATCACTAAACATTAAAATCTTTAATTCCATTTCTGATTCAAAAAAAAAAAAACAGCACAAATCGAATTTGGGTCAGTGATGTTTCAAGTATTGAATAGCCACATGTGCATGGTAGCTGCCATGTCAACACAGTTTCAAACTCTGGTGGTTTCCCAAGTGCCACCATGGGAGGTCAAAAAGTCAAATGGTTGGTGCTACTCTGCTGTAGATACAGGCCAGGGAACCTGTTCAATGTTAATGCTGTCATGTGTCACTCTGTCAACTACAGTATCCTGCTATCCCCAGAAACAAATGAAGATGACTGACATACACCAAATATTTTTTATTAAGTTTGATCTTAGTCTCAGTCCGACTGGAGGTCTTCTGGAGATACAGATGTCAATGGTTGACTTTGGGTTCCTTGCAGTTACAGACTGTTCCATCAAGAGAGGGTTTAATCTTCATTGTACGAGCTTTGATAAACCACAACTGTATCACAGAACATCAAGACCAGGACTCTTCCTAGTATAGATACAGGGTAAATTCTGCAAAGGCAATCTTCCTGATAAGTTTGGAAGGCCCTGGCCCTGCTGCAGCACCTCCTCCCTTGTCCTTTTTTCTCCCCTCCCCAATGACTCAAGATATATAATCTAGACCATCTATTTCAATAAGTGAGCTGTCCTCCGAAACAGTCTCCTGTGGGGTTCACACCTGCTGTACTCACTGTAGCTCAAGATCCTGCTCTCCAGCTCCTCCAAATGTGCAATGGCTGATGGGGGCAAGGAACCCACAGCCCTGCAGTTTGTTTCCAATAAACTTTTTCTGTCTGTTAAATGGTCTTATTTGATGATTTTATTATGCCCTCTTACAAGTTCCAGGGGATTGGATCCCTTTTTCTGATCCCCACTGGCAGCAGGCATACTCAAGGTGCACATATATGAAGGTAAAATGCTGTCTTTATCTTCATGGCATTTATTTGTCTCTATGGAGTTGAGTAGACCCAAGCCTGATTTGGGCAGGAAGCAGCCCCCACTCCTGCCTTCCTCTCAGAGCATTGCCCGGGGTATGATCAATGCTCTACCATCCCTTATCTGGCTTGGGAACCCACATCTACCCTTTTGTTTTTTGTAATGTGGCCATATCATCATGTGTCAGCATAGTCTACGGGAATAGCTTGATATTGTACCAGGACTTGAATGACAGTGACTTTGGCTAGTATTAGTAATGTGGGTTTTTTTTTAAACTGAATAAGGAATGGGACTAGAAGGAGGAGGGCTCCAATGGCTGTGCTTGAGCCCATAAAGTGCAAGAACCAGGCAATGAAAGGGTTGGAGTACTAGGGAGCAGGGTCATTGAAGGCATTGAGACCTCCAATCAGTGGTCCCAAAGGGTCTAATATTTTGTTCAACCAATACAGATTCATTTACATAGAAACAACATTCTTTTCCTAGGATGACAGAAGTCCTCCTCCCAACCCCATTCTATGGTCAGGAGATCCAGAGCCTCCCTATTATGTTGTAATTCTAGCAAGGGTGGTCATTTGTACCTGGGGAATAATTATAACAGGAACTCAGAGGTAGGAGGTCTTCCAAGAGTGGAACCCCTGTAAGGGTTGATTAAAGGAGAGACCCAGGGCTGAGGAGGAACCATGCAAGGTAACATTAGCAGGTACCTCAGCTAAGAGGGGACTCAGAAAGGAGGCACAGAAGAGGCATTGGGGTAGGATGTGAGAGTGGCAGGTAAGCATTCTGTAGCCAGGACGGGGTGGATGGAGCATTTCTTCTCAGTTGTGTTTCCTGTTAAGAATATTTTTATGGGTTAAGTGTGAACTGGGAGGGCAGCATCACCTGTGGAGAGATGTGAACATCAGCTCAGGAATGTGTGCAGCATAACTGGTGGGGCACAGTTTCCCATGATGCCTGGTCTCTATCTACAGAATCATCCACAGCAATCGTAAGATGAGTACTTAGGTTTTGAAATTGGCTATTTCTGTGAGAGCTGATCCTCCAGGCAGGCCACTTCTCCTTTTGGAGGCTTTCCTCAATGGGGCAAGCAGAGAGAGGGGTTGATGGTCACAGGTTAAGTTATGATAGTCAGGAATAGAAACAGAGATTTGACATCCTTGGTCAGGGTGGTCTGCAGACTCAATCACCTAGTTCTTGCCATCACAGGTTTCCTTAGCAGAAAAATGCCAGTGTTGGTTGTTAGGGAGAGAATTAGAGGGTTGGGATAGTGGGATGGGCCTGGGATGGGCCTGCAAAATAACAAAGACTGGCATTAAAATAGCAGAGAGAGCAGCTTGAGGACACATGCATTGTTCAGTTGCTACCAGGTCATGAATGTCCTACCAGGTGGTCTTGTTCCCTGGTCACAAGTGTCTCCTGGGTCTCCTCCTTCCCTTTCCCGCCAGCAATAGATGGACCCCTTCTAGGTGGGTAGGAAGGTGTCACATTTTTTGCCTGTATCCAAATAGCCAGAGGCTGATCCTGTGGGAATACACAAAACATTTGCCCATCGTGAGGAGGTCAGTTACTTTCCAGATCCCAGGTGTGGAGGGCAGAGACACACCTGAATGGAATACTCTGCTGGCTGTGCTGCTTGATGGGCTCCCATGGAAAGGACTCCCTGGCCAAAAAGCTCATCAAAGCCCCATATGATTTCATCTCAGCCTTGACTCCACCTGAATCATTAGAGGCGTTCATCCTGAAAGAGGGCCTCCTGCTGTAAAACAAATCGAGCTGGATAGAGAAGAGTGACAGATGTGCCACCTATCCTGGGATGTGTTTAGAGTGGCAACATGACTTTGGAGGAGGGATTTACTCAATGAGACATGGCTGCTGTCCTCCTTGACTGCCTGTCTGAGCTCTCTTTTAAATTTGTAGCTTGGTAGGGGTACCAACTAATTGACTTAGCCCAGGTGAGGTGAACATTGACTGGCGAATACCTGAAATAACAAACTCATGGCTTGTGGTTTTCTCTTCTCCCCAGGGTTATTGACCACCAGCCCATGAGGATAAAAGGGGTAGAGTCAACAAATGAGGTTTTCCACAGCCTGTGAGTACATGGAGATGACAGACTTATCTCTGGGATCAGTTTCAGAGAGGCAGCCCAACTTTATTCATGGTAAATCAGGGGCTATATAGTTTTGTGGACACCAGCAGGTATTTCTAGGGTGTCTTAGTTACAGCTTAGGATACCAATGCGTGTTTGCATGGAGGGGTAGTTCTGGAATTCCAGGTGCTTGCTGGATGGGTTCTTATTGGGAGCAAGCTGAGCCTGTAATCTTACCCAAAGCATGTGACATTATACAGATAGAGGTTTGTGTGGCCAAATACCATTGACCAGGCCAGGGGTGCTGGAAAACTCATCTACATATTCAGAAGTTGTAGGGCCCAGAGATGGGGGGAACCTTACAAGTATGGGTCTCCCTTTCTTCATGGGTCATCTGTCATCAGTCCATTAGGGTGAAGGGAGCAAAAATGGGACAGGGTGCTGATGGCCATGAGTACAATAGAATGACTACCAGGATCAAAAAGAGACTGTAGAAGTTCTGTAGGGATAGGCAGCTATGGCCGGAGCCATCAGCATCTGGAGGAATACTAGAACCAGCTATGAGCGTGGACTGAGGTTAAGGAAATTTCCATTCTCAAGGTGATGGAGCTGTTAGCATTCTGCCTCACCTCTGGGGTGTGTGAACGCTGCTCGAGCAGACAAAATGGAAAGGCGCTAGGCTACGTTCCATCCTCTCTGCCACGGCAGTGCCAGGCTTCCTAAATCCCAACACCAGTTCAGGGATTTTGTGTTCTGCCTCCCATGGGGTGTGGTAATGCTTCTGGGCATCTGAAATGCGGAGTACTAGACTGCATTTGCCCTGTGCCACCCTGGTACTGTCTAGTGAAGCGCTGATACACTACTGTTCAGGGGATGGGAGAACACAGCCTTAGATGTGGGAGGCCGAAGTTGGGGTCCTGACTTCCAGGTGTCCAGTTGCTTCTGGAAAGCAGAGAGCTGAGAACAGAGAAGCCCCGAGGCCTCAGGATGTACCTGGGGCTAGGGGCTCACAAACTCTTTGACATCCTGACTTTGCTGGGTCACAAGGAGTTGGGAATGGATTTGGGTCAGTCAACAGAGGAACCTGGGGCCAGCCGGGGGTAGGGGAACTCTGGCTTGGCTCTGTGGTGATGAGTCCAGGAGCATAGAGGGGCCTTCTGCCAGGATTAGATGGTGCGGTTCTGTAAAAAAAGCCCTCCTCCATGTTCCCATGTGGTTCTTGATGAAAGGCACAAGTCCTTGGTTCTAAACTGTTTATTGATTGTTCCTCATGGTAAATGGGTGTATACCATATGCTCAGAGTGGACCAAAGATTAACTACCTTTTGCAAGAAGAAATGTCTGGGAAGGGATGCTTATTGGCTAAACCCTCAGGGCCTATAGATACCTCATTAGCATGGAGAACTCTGATCTGGGATACATTAGGTAGAGTGTGGTCCCATGACAGGGGCCTGGTTGGGAGCAGGTGAAGCTCCTACCATCCTCTCAGAGGTTCCAGGGCTTCCAACCTGCTCAACTGCACCAAGTTTCCTGGTACTGTCCACTACACCACAACGCCTTTTCTTTTTTATAAAGGAGAGGCATCATTGGAGCGACTGTCTCGTATGTTATTTGCAGTGAAAATTTCAGGTCAGGTGGGGTAAGCATCAAAATAAAACACAACATAAGCCAGAAGGTTAGCACAAGATAAGCCAGAGGGGTAATGAGGGGTGGGGGCTGGGAAGACAAGGGGTTACTGAATCAAATATTTAGTGGATTAAAACTGAGAGTGAGTTTGTCTAGAGTTTGTGGAGGTATTAACATGGGTTTTAAACAACATCTATATAGACATCATGAAAGTTTCCCCAGGTTCGATAGCCATTAGGCTCTGGCAAGAGAGTTTATCTGTCACTGGAAGGTCCCAAGACTGTCAGCATCTGCTTGTCTCAGAAGTCTTCAGTTAGATGATATGTCTGGATAAAGGGAGCATTGCCCCAAGCAGATTCAAGGAGATGTTGGGTAGGTCTCTGTCTGGGTCTCCTGGCCTGTGGTGCCAGCGCTGTCTTTTTCCCTTCTGCAGAGATAAACCTGTAGGGTAATCACAACAGAGGAGCAGAAACCCAGCAGGGGGATGTCTGCATAGGGTGGGTAGTATATGTAAAGCCTGTAACAATTTCCTTGGGAGCACATCATGGTCTGTTGTAATATTCTAGAAAAAAGGCAAGGGTGTTTGAGGAATGTAGTCCTGGAGGGAATCCTTTAATCGGGGAATTAACTGTGTTGTATTAAGGAAAGCAGAGGGAAGAGTTGAGGATTTATCTGCTTTGGATGGCTGAAGAAGAAAATATGTTAATTATGAATCTGGGATAGGCAGTAACAGCTTATCTGTAAAAGGGGACTGATTGTTAAGGATTAAATAACAGTTATTAACATAGTTGGTTTGACCTCTGTGAATAGATTAAATATGATTTTCAAAGTTTAAAAGAAATTTTAAGACAATTTTAGGTATTCCTGTTAGGGAGAAGCATGAAAAATTTGAGTTACAAGGCATGAATACTGTTTCTAGTGTTCCTGTTAGGGAGAAGAACAAACATTTAAACAAAGAAATCTGAAAATTTTGGGGTTAAGTGTTTAAGAGGTGTGTGTGTTTTCCTTTCAACTCTCAGCAGTAAGATTTCATCTACTGCGTTTGCTTGGCAGGCCCATTTGCCTACATGGAGGCCACCTCCTGCTGTGGTGTGGCAATGCCACTGGGCAGGTGAAACTTGCAGTGGTGGACTCCATTCACCCTGTGCTGCCATCATGTGCTAGGCTCGAGAGAAGTAGGAAAACAGTCTGAGAAATGGGAGGCTGAAGCTGGAGTCCCCTGACTCTCAGGTGTCCAGTCAAACTGTGGAGGAGCAAAGAATGGAGGAGGCCCTCAGACTGAGGACATGCTCGGGGACAGGAGGCTCCCAAACTACTGGACCTCCAGATGCTGCTAGGTCACAGGGAGGTGGGAACAGAGTTGAGCCCTCAGGCTGAGGAGCAAGGGGGGAGTGGGGGTGGAGACTCCAACTTGGCTCAGAGGTGGAGAATCTGGTGGAGAGTCTGGGAGTGTAGAGGGGCCTTCTGTGGCTCCATATGACAAAGCCTTCTCCCACAGCAGTTCTTGAGAAGAGACAGTCCTTACTTGTCCAAACTGTTTATTAGCAGTGGAAAATGGATGCATACCACTTACTCAGGGGTGGACCAGAGATTAAATATCTTTTGCAGGAAGGAATGTCCTGGGAAGGGAAGCATATTGGCTAAACCCTCAGGGCCTCTAGATACTTCAGTAGCATAGAGAACTCTGTGCTCTGTGACTAGTTGTCACAGTCCTCATGTGGGGTGCCGTGGTCACATGCTCCAGGACAGAAACTGGGTCAGGAGTAGAAATGGCTTCCGTTCTCAGTTAGAGTTACCAGGGTTTCTGAATCCATTTAACCTTCCCATAGTTCCACTTGTCCTACAGAGGTGATGAATTATATCTTATTCAGGGCTATTTTGAATCTTATTTTGCTAGAGAGAAGATCAGTAAATCTTTGTGGTCATGGTGAAATTTTTTGATCTCCCAAGGCCAAGATACCATCCATACAATAATGTGTATTTCCTTTTCTAAATAGTTTCAAGGTGGTAGCAACCAATTCCTGGTATATAATGGGGATGTTGGCCATCCCTTGGGGGAAGACTCTCCATTCAAATCAGGTTAATTTGGGGGACTTTTGAAGAGGCAAAACAATGACAGTCTTTGGAATAGAGAAAAAACAGTCCTTAATATCTATGGCCAATAGTGGAGTATTGGCCAAGATTGCAAAGACAAGGGAAGGCCCACTGAGTGGATCCCCAGATCCTAGTGGTCTGGTTGATAGCTTGTGGATCATATAATAGCTGCAATTGCCTAGAGCTCTTTTATATTGCAAGTATGGGAGTATTCCAGAGGCTACAGGAAGGACAAATATATTGGAGTATGAGTTAAATTAAGAACTTCTCATTTCTCCCTGGTTAAAGGCCACTATTAAACCATTCAGGCTCATCTGCAACCCAGTGCAGGCAGGGAATTTCAAACCTAACAGTGGCTCTTAGAACTGGGGGTGACCCCTGGGAGGATGTTTGTCAGTCCTCTATCTAGGTGCACTCACTTTTCATGTTACTTGAGAGGACCACATTTAGGACTTCTAAGATATCTCTCCCCAACAGGTTGATGGCCTTGTCCAAGGTAAGAGGCCTGATAAGGCCAATGGCCCCATCTGGATCCTCCCATTTGAAGGTTTCTTTTGTGATATATGCCCGGGAGGAGCCTTCTATGCCCATTAGTTGTGGCCCAGGGATTAGTCCCAATGCTATGTGACTTTGAATCAGAGTCCTGTCTGCTCCAGTGTCAATTAGACATTTAAATGGTTCTCCTCAAATATTTATATTGAGTTTGGGGTATGAGCCTTCAAAAATATTAATGACCCACAAGATATGGTTATAGGTTTCTGTCTTATTGTTTGGGCTGTGGATTGCCCTTTTTGGAGTTTAAAGGCAAAATGGGCTTGCCATCTTTATCATATTTAGAAGGGCAATGCTTTTTCCAATGAAATCCTTTAAGGCATCGAGGACAAATGCTTTTAGGATGTGCAGCTTCCCTGCCCTTAGATGGGGCAGAGCTGGGACACCCACCTTTCAACTGTCCCCTTTTTTTTTTAACCTTTAAAACATTCTACTTCTGTTTTAAGAGTCTCTGTGAAGGCCTTTGCAAAGGAGGCAGCCATATAGGAAGGGGTCCCAATGTCTTCAGTGGCAAGAATCCATTGTTCATAATATTCATTTTCCAAGGCCTGACATGACCGGTGTTCTGAATTTATGCCTTCCCAAATTATACTTTTAAGGAGACTTCTCTACCCATAGAATCAGGGATTTTTATTTCCAGGCTCAGGTTTGTTCTAAGAACAAAGTCAGAGAAATTTTTGCGTTCTAGGTTCACTTTAGTTCTAAGAACAAAGGCAGAGAGGGTTTCCTCATGTCTGCTGGAGGCAGAGAAGCAAGGAATCCCAGTCTTGGGATGCAGAATCAGGGATTATGCGATCCCAGGCCCGAATGGCACAATGGTGTACTTGATCAAAGTACTCCAGAGGTTGGGTAGCCTGTTGTACTGAGGAGAAGCTATCTTGGCCCAAAAGCTCTTTGAAGCCCTAATGGATAGTTTTTTGGTTTTGGTTTTGATTTTTCCTGATCTGTTGCAGGCATTCATCTCTATAAAAAGCCTCCCATTGAATGAACGGATGGGGAGACAAGGAGGACCACCAGTCCTGAGGTGTATTAAGGGCTTCACAAAAGCTCAGGAGAATGGACTTGTTCCAAGGGGCATGAATATCATCCTCTTGAAATGCTTGCCTAAGCTTTTGCTTTTTCTTTTCTTTCTTTTTTTTTTTTTTTTGCTTTTCGAGACAGGGTTTCTCTGTGTAGTCCTGGCTGTCCTGGAGTTCACTCTGTAGACCAGGCTGGCCTCAAACTCAGAAATAGCCTGCCTCTGCCTCCCAAGTGCTGGGACTAAAGGCGTGTGCCACCACTGCCCGGCTTGCCTAAGCTTTTTCAATTGGTTGGCCTGGTAGTCTTGTGGCCAAGATCGAGTGGGTTGAACATTAACGGGGAATGCCAAGGTGTTATTTCCATTGTGGGCAAGTTCAGAGGAGTCACTAATCTAGAATAACTGTTCAGTGGTAGTCTGTAGGGGTGTAGAAGGCACAGAGTCTTCAACAGTTTCTTGAATGTTCTTAGATAGTGAGGCAGGAAGGATATAAGGAAGCAGTAGGGGATTAAGAGAGGTGGGTGTGTGGGGGTCAAGGGTTATTTCCTGTCTAGTTTTTCTCAATGGCTCCTTCAAGGGCAGCCAGGTCTGCCACAGGGAGATCTTCAGGGCTTTCCTCCTCAGAGTCATTGTTGGGAGTAAGTGGTTTAGGTTCATCCTTAATTTCCTTCTTAGGCTGAGCCAGGCATTGCTGAATGGCTGCAATGATGGGGAGGAAGGAACGGAGAGCTGTACCTCCTTGGACTTCTTGAGTTTCTGTGATATAAGCCACCAGAGTACATACTTCGGGGTCATAGGGGTTGCTGGAGTTCATCCAAGGGGCTAAGTGAAGGATCTCCTCCCAGAAGGAAACTGCTTCCTTCTGGGAGATTTTAATTCCCTGCAGCTTGAGGAGGTCTCTAATTTGGGACTCCTGCTGGTGAGAAGTGGAATTTTCCATGATAGGAAAGGATAAAAGCACTTAGCCAAAGGGGGAAGGTTCCTGAGACTAAGTTCCAGGCTGCAAAGCCTGCCTGCAAATTAGACCAGTAAACATTAGATAATAAATAAGGCAACACATTTATGTTGACATTAACTATTTTTCTGCAGAATCTTTAATGTACTAACCAGTACATTGGGTACATCTACTCAGGAATGTTTTAAGACAATTTTAAATGCAAAGACAGGGTTTCTCTGTTTAGTCCTGGCTGTCCTGGAACTCACTCTGTAGACCAGTCTGGCCTTGAACTCAAAAATCTGCCTGCCTCTGCCTCCCAAGTCCTGGGATTAAAGGCGTGTGCCACCACTGCCCGGCTGTTTATTTGTGTTTTAAAACTGGCATTAGTATTTACTTCTTCAGAATTCTGGTATACACTGATGGTCAGCTGTAATATCCTGCAACATGAAATCAACCAGCCCTTGTTTTTCTAATTTCTCTTGTTCAACAGCCTTTATTGGGACATTTTATTAAATAATCTTTCTATATACAAAGATTCATCCTCTCTATGACTTGAGATATGCTTATCTACAGAACCTGTGCTAATCCTACTGTGTTTTTTCTTCACTTTGCCATTAATGAAGATGTGCTGGCTAACAATAGTGCTCAACTGTGTTTCCCTTATCATTTTGGCTTTTCTCCAGGGTTGATTGATAACCTATCATCTGGTCAAAGGGAACTGCAGTTTCAGTGAGCCCAGCATGAAGCCACAAAACAAGATTCTTGTTTCCTAAAATCCCTCTTTAATGTTAATGGTGTTAGCATTCTGTCTAAAACTCTACCTCACAGTTAACTGGCAACAGCCAGGTATGCTCCTCCCCACAACTTCCACTCTTTAAAGAGAGATGGAATGTGTTCTATGTGTGTGTGGTGAGGTATAGAGGAAAGGGATGTCTCAGCAGGCTCATGCCTCATGCTGAGACAGCTCTTCCCCATGAGGAACACACCACAAGACAGTATAGTATAGAATATAGTTTATTCAGGACATGGGGAGGTGAGCTAAGAGGGTCATAGAAGCAAGGACAGGCACAGAGAGGCAGAAAGTAGAAAAGTAGAGGCCAGGTATGAGCATGTGGTGACAGAGGGGGGAAGGGAATGGGAGAGAGTGTGGAATTAATGAACCTAAGAGGACAAAACAGAAAGAGAGAGCAAGAGATCAAAAGAGAGAGGAAGGGGCTAGCAGCCACCTTTATAGTAAGTCAGGCCTACCTGGCTGTTGTTGCCAGGTAACTGTGGGGAAAAGTTTAGACAGAATGCTAAGAAATTTTCGGGGCATCCTTCCACTTGTGGGTCAGATCAATACCTTCACTGCATCTTGAGTCATGGGCTGTGTAAGCTATTCACCTTTATCACAGGAAGAAGAAGGCAAGTGCTGTGAGGAAAGCTCAGGCAAGGTCTGAAGTCATGTCCTGGTAAGTGCAGGATCATTGCTCACAGAGGGGAGGAGCAGGCAGCTGAACAGCCAGAGCTGGAATGGTGTGCTCTCCCCCAGGGCTGGGTGGGGTTAGATTCCTCTTTAAAGACCGAAACAAATGGTAATGGAATGCAAACCACTCCTAGTATCTGAAAAAGGTCTGGCCCTGGTCCAGAATTTTACTTTAACCTTGGGGCGTGGTAGGACTCATTGACCTATCGAGGCTTCGAGGCAGACCTGTCAATCAGACAAGCAGGCGGGCTCTTCCGGGTGCCATTTTGCAAGTTTTTTGTTCCTGTGCAGGCTTGAATGTTTCTCTGTGTCCTGAGTGCTCTGAGTTCTGCTGTCCGGTGCTGTGTGGAGGCCTCAGGGATACTCTGAAACTAAGACATGGTGAGCACAGGATCACTGCCCACAATGGGTAGGGACAGGCGGCTGAACAGTGGGAGCTGGGGTGCTGGGTCCTCTCTGGAGCTGGATGGGAAGCATCAGCCAGATGTGACCACCTGTGAGGGCCCTGGTGATGCTCCTCACGATCAGGATGTGATCTCTGAGAAATCACTATTTGGAAAGTCACTATTTGGGCTGATTCTGAATCTGACCAAAACATTTGGACCAGTTGCTTTCTTGTAGAAACATGTGTGATTTCTTTGACTCTGCAGTACATGTGTCCAAACCCTTTTGTCTTTTATAGTATACATTAAGAAGACACGTATAAACCTAAAAGATCTGCTTTTATACATTACTTGTTTTTGTTTTGTCTAGATTTTGTTAATTTTTTTCTGTTGCATTTTTTATATTGCTCTACTTTTTACATTTAGTGATTGATAATTATGTGGTAAAGGGACTCTTTTTTTCTCCAATCTGTTGTGTGTTTTTGATGCTTCTTGTACTTTAACAGGCATCTTCTTTTGTTTAGGAAAATTTTCACTTATGGCTTCATTGAAAATATTTTCTAGACCTTTGGGCTGATGTTCTTCTTCTTCTATTCCAATCATCTGTAGTTTTTCCCTTCTCATATTTTTCAGAATTCCTGCTTCTGTAGTGTCAGGAAACTTTTAGATTCCAATTTTTTTTTTTGACTGACGTATCCATTTTGTCCTATTCATCTTTAATGCCTGACACTCTCTCTTCCTTTCCTGTTCTGTGGGTGAACCTTGCCTCTGTAGTTGTCAGTGCACAGGCAATTTCAATGGCCTGCTCTCATGGACTTAGCAAATGCTTAAAGTCATTCCCTGCCTCCATCCCCTGCTGCTGTTGTCAGGTGTGCTTTATATACACGGACCACCAACTACAGCCGCTCTCTATGTTTATTCCCTGTGTCTGTACTCTGCACATGCCCCCTCTTTATTCTCTGTCACTACTCTCTGCTCCCTGTCTGTGTGCCTGTCTGCTGGTCCTCTTCTGTGCCTCTATCCCTTCCCCAGCTTCTCACTCGTCTCCCTTCCTCCAAACAACCTCTTTTACACTGTATCTGTTGCATGTTTTAATTTCTCAGGACCTGCTGTGATAGGATAGCTTGGATTTCTAGGTGGCATATTTTCCTGGTTGTTATTTATTATATTCCTCTGCTGGTGTCTAGGCCTCTGGGTTTGAAGTGATTATTGATTTAGGTACTGATTTCTGGATTTGTCTTGCTTGGGTGGGAGTTTTGTTCCTGAGTTGCTGTTTGATGTCTGGATTTACAGCGAGAGTTGACTGAGTGTTGCCTCTCTTACTGACCTGTTTGATGGGTATGCTCAGTAGGGAATGCTTGCTAATGTTGGGAGTGGGGTTGAAGAGGTGGGTAGGAAGAGATGATCTTAGAAATCCACAAGGAGACATAGTCAGGACAGAGGTAAAACTGCCTCTGGTATTTAGTACAGTGCTAGGGGAAACTGTGATCATTGCATCTGGGATAACAAATAGTGTGGTAGATCTATAGAAAGCTGACCTGTGTCCTGACAGGTAAAGTATGTGGTTGAACAGGGACTGTCTGCACAAGTGGGGCTGATTCACAGGGATGAGGCAGGAAAAGAAGGACAGGTGGGGATTGCCTATCTTATTTCTAAGAGGTATGCATAGGGAGAGAGGCAACTTCCACTGGCATTCTGTCTCAGAGTAAGTGCAACTGATATTAGGATCTGCAGTAACAGACAGTGAGGGAGGTCTTTGGACAAAGTATCTTTTCTACTGCCATGCATGGCTTGTGCTTGAACAAGAGTATCTTTCAATACTAAGGACCTCAGGCACAAAGATGAGCTTGTAATGCCTAATCAATTCTGTTTTTGAGAGTGCACAAAGTCTACTTGTGCAAATATCCTATGACAAACCCCCCTTGTCAACAGCCAGTCAAGGTACAACTGCAGGGTTAAGCTACATATAGACAACTAATACACCTTAAAGAAAAAAAGTTAGTCTACCCATCATGGTTGTCAGATGATTTTGCCTCCTTGTGTAGCCGCCTGGGCCAGGGATCGACTGGATTCACCTGAAAGGTGGGCTGGAAATGAAAAGGAGATGGAAGGTGAGAAGAGATGAAGCCAAGACAAAGTTCTCTAATCAAGGCTCAATGCTTTAATGTTCAGCACTCAATTTAAAGGGAAAGGCCCCATCAAAACCCTTTCTGGTTTAAGCCGGAGATGGTTGGGGTAATCCTTTCTTGGTTCTTGGTCACGGTTTTGGCCTAAGATATCTCAAGGCAAGCCCAGGGGCAGTTCTAAGTTCCATGCAGCCAAGGTGGGAAACTCTACCTAGATCCTATGATTTGGTCTGTTTTGGTAAACAAGGTCTCTCAGGCCTGCTCAAAGATGGGGGAAGGGCACACCCTTGTTTGCTTCCTGTAAATTATGCCAGACATACAGTTTCTAAAATATTACTTTGCTGACATGTATGTTAATGTCCCAATCTTGCTGTTACAATAAATACCCAGCACCCCTAGACTTGGTCTCTCAGTTTGGACTTGATGTGAGGTTGACTGGTGAGAGTCCTTGTTACTGAGCTCATAATGAATACATTCATGTGTTTGCATTGCAATAGGCTTCTTGGTGGACTTTGGGGTCTTTCTGACTTGGGCATAAAATCTTGTTGTATAGACTGGAACCTCAAGACCTTCAGGACTTCCAGATGTAGGGTTAAAGGCCGATGGTAAAGATGTGTCATTGTTGTTCTTTGTATCAGTGCCTTGTTTGTCAGATTTGTGTCTGTGTGCCTTGGTTTTTGGATTTTTCTTGAGTGTTTGTGGAGGGAAGTGACTAAAGGAACATGGAACCACGATACAGTGAATTGAAAGGAAAGTCTTTACCACAGAGGGCTTGAAAGATTTTCCAGAGTCTGGCATAGTGAATGGCCTGCCCCTGGTCTTAACTGCTGAGAAGGTTGGAGTATATTTGGAACCCTGATACATGACTCACAATTGCCATCTTTCATTTTCTCCTCTGTCCACGTGTAGGAATCTGCTGGGTAGCCTTTAGCGCCCCCTTGTGGCTGTCTATTATGTGTGTGGCACTTTATTCTGTGACTTAGGCAATAAGACTGTCTCCATTCGAATCAATTTAGTTACTAACAGTGGTTCAAATCCTTCTTACCAAGAGGACCTTGACCCACTATATTGCCCACGACAGAAAGCTCTTTGAGACAGCATCCAGGGCAAAATCAAGGTCTTCCTACCCTGTTTTACAGGGTGGGAAAAACAGACACCTCATTTTCCCCCTCCTGCTCAACACTGTTCCCAGCCCGTATGTGAATCTGTAGTTTTGAATTTGGAGCTGTCAGTAGGTGGCAGGTTGTTCTTCATTCATTGCAACAAAGTTAGCATAACTTCCTTGGCTCAGAAGTCCTATCTCCAAGTCTGTGGGGCAATCTGGTTCTCTGTTAACCTTCCAGCTGCTTTAGCCACATCTTTGGCTGCACTGGCCTGGGAACCCAGAGTTAAAGACACCTCACTCCTGGGCAGCACAGCCTCTGAACTCCCCATTCCAGTGTATCCTTCCCTGCTCCGAGCCACATGCCCTCCCCATTTTGTCCTGGCTCAGCCACAACTCCAAGTCCCTCTTGTGGTGGCAGAGACTCCTGTAATTGATATGGTTAGATGATTGGTTTTGTATTTTTACAACTTCCTCATTTATTATTGTCTCTGTGTCATAGCTGTCTAAAGTTCTCAACATTTCAGAGCTACAGTCATCTGAAGGAGCCTCAATTGAGTGTGTGCACGCATCAGAATGGCTGGTTGCTATGTCTGTGAGACATTATGTTGATGATTGATTAGAAAGGCTCTTCCACTGAGGATGGCAATATCCCTAAGCAAATGAGTCTGGGCTGGATGAGAGAGCTAGGTGAGCACTGGACAGTAAGCAAGTGAGAAAGCCAGCCAGGAAACAGTGTTTGTCCATGTTTTCGCCTCCATTTTCTGGCTTCAGTTTCTATTCTCAGTTCCCAGTACCATGAGCTGTGATCTGACAGAACCATGCACAACAATCATTTATTACCTCTCAGATAGAGTTAGTAAGTCGAAATCATAGTATTTCATGGAAAATTTACTGTGTGAAAAATTCATCTGGATGTCATTAGTGTGATATTTTGGCCAAAAATATTTAGTAGTTTGCTTATGTCCTAAAGTACTGAGTAGGTAGAACTTTAGAAATGATAGAATGTTTTCTGTATTTTTATTTTATTTATTTGTATTTGTTCATTTTTCCGACTTATTCACTCAATTTACATCTCAATCACTACCCCCTTCCCATTCCATCTTACACATCCCCTCATCCCTGACTCCTTTCTATCTTCCCAGGGAGGGTTGGGACCACTTGAATATCCCACAGCCATGGCATATCAAGTCTCTGCATGGTTAAGCACATACTCTCCTACTGATATCAGACAAGGTAGCCAATTATAGGGAACAGTTTGGACAGACAGATAACACTTAAAGGAACATCCCTTGCTTAAGTTGTTGGGGAACCCACATGAAGACTGAGTAGCACATGTAGTACATATATGGTGGGGTCCTCCATCCATCCTGTGCATGCTCTTTCTTGGAGACTCAGTTTCTGAGAGTCTCCTAGGGCCCAGGTTAGTTGACTCTGATGGTCTTCTTATGAACTTCCTGTATCTTCAGAGTCCCTCAATCATTTCCCCAAGTCTTTGAAAAGACTCTCTGAGCCATGTCCAATGTGAGGTTGTGGGTCTCTGCATCTGTTTCAGTCAGGTGATGGATGGAGACTCTCAGAGGACAAGTATGCTAAGATACTGTCTGCAAGTATAACAAAGCATCTTCACTAATGTCAGGGATTGGTGCATTTCCATGGGATGGGTCTCAATATGAGCAGGGTATCATTTGGCCAGTTCCCCAGTCTCTGCTCCATCTTTGTGCCTGCATTTCTTGTAGACAGGACAAATTTTGGATGGAAAGGTTTTTGGTTCTGTTGGTATCCTTAGCTCTCCACTGGGGGTCCTGCCTGGCTGCAGGATCCCTATCTCACTGCTATGCATTTCAGCTAAGATCACCTCCATAGACTCCTTGGTGCTCTCCCATTCATGGTCTCTGGCACATCCTAAAGATGCCCCCACCTTTCCCCTCTCACCAACTACAGATTTTGGTTCATATTCCTCACCCTCTGGCCCTCTGCTGTCTCTCACCACACCTGTTCCTGACCCTCCTTTCCCTTTCTTATCTGTTCTTCCATCCAGTTCTCTCTCTTTCATCTGCCTCCTGTGACTGTTATATTCCCCCTTCTCTGTGAGATTCAACCATGCTGATTTGGGCCTTCCTTCTTGTTTAGCTTCTTTGGGCCTATGTAGTGTAGCATGGATATCCTGGACTTTATGGTTAATATTCACTTTAAGTGTGTACATTTATGCATGTCCTTTTTGGTCTGGATTACCTCACTCAGGGTGATAGTTTCTAGTTGTATCCATTTTCCTGCATGATGTCCTTGTTTTTATAAGTGAATAGTATTCCATTTTGTAAATGAATCACATTTTCTGTATCTGTATTTTGGTTTAGAAACATTTGGATTCTTTCCAATTTCTAGCTGTTATAAATAAAATGGCTCCGAACTTAGTGGAACATGTGCCCTTGTATGTATATGACTAAGAAGGTACCCTAAGTGTAACACTTCCTCCTGTTAAGTCTTAAATTAATGGAAGGAGTACGCAAACTGTTTCCTAGTCTCAGGAAAAAACTTTAAAGAAAACCTGCTGCCACTGCTGTCTAAGAGATGCAGGGTCCATCAACTTAGAAGCAAAACTTGAGAGGATCCTCTAAATTGTGCTGCTTCTCAAAACTGAAAAATGAAAAATTCAAGGTCATGGAGTATTCCTCTATGCTTTTAGTTTAGCACTATTCAGCCAGCTTTTGGCAGAGTCAATACCTCAGTGAGGAATCAGTGACAGTTCATCACATTGAAGTTGTAAGGATGATGCTTGAGTTGCATTTTGCGACCACAACTTGTTGAGATGCCTAAGGCATTAATACATATGCTATGGAGAGATGCATACAGGGAGAAGAAGTACCCAAACTGAGAGATGTATGAGAAGTTATAGGAATAGAGCCATCTAAGACTTTAGATGAAGTCCAATGTGTCTGAGACAAAGCTATAGGATTTGGTGTTGCCCTCTCGTGTTTCTTGCCTTGGTCCCATCTTCTCTCCCTATGTTCACATTCCTATCAATTGAAATGAGAAAGGGTATTCTGGGCCATTGTTTGTTGGAAAGATATGACTTGCTTTCTGATTTTCCAAGATGAGGTTCTCAAGATAGTGCCTTAAGTGTCAGAAGAGACTTTACACATTGTACAGTGTCTGAGCTCCTACAGACAATTAGGATCACTGAAGACTGAATGCATTTTCATCACAGGATGAACATGAGCCTATAGTGTCCAGGGTCAGAATGCAGTTGAGTGAAACAAAAAGCTTCTAGTTAGGATGATGTTTTTGAACACTTTTCTGTCCTGTATGGCTTTTTTTTTTTTTTTTTTTTTTTTTTTTTTTTTTTTTTTTTTGTGGAAGCTCTTGTAGGAAGAGTCTTTCCAGATTCCTTTCAGGGGAGAGGTTAGTGTATATTGACTCATCACTTTTCCTTTTTATTTTCTTTCTTTTTTTTTGTTTCTAGAATAATTTATATATTCATTATTACCCTGATCACTGTCCCTATGGGAAGTCCCCTGCCCTCACAGAGTCCCTCCCCGAAACTCTTTTGTTTCTCCTTTGAGATGGTGTGGGCCTGTGGGTATCCCCACACCATGGTACATCAATTCTGCTGGGTTAAGTGCATCTTCTCACAATGAGGCCAGATATGGAAGCTCAGTTAATGGGACAGATTCAAAGATAGGCAACAGCCCCTGCTACAGTTGTTGGAGGACCCTTATGGAGACTGAGCTGCATATCTGCTACATATGTACCAAGGACCTTAGTCCAGCCTGTGTATGCTATTTGTTTGATGGCTTAGTTCTCAGTCTCCCCAAGAGTCTAAGTTGGTTGAGTCTGTTGGTCTTCCTGTGGAGTTCCTATCCTCTTTAGTGCCTACAATCCTTCCCCTAACTCTTCCATAAGAGTCCTCAAGGTCCATTCAGTGTTTGATTGTGGTTCTCTGCATCTGTTCAGTCAGCTGCTGGGTGGAGCCTCACAATGGACAATTATGCAAGGCTCCTATGTGGGAGCATAACAGAATATCCTTAATGTCATGGATTAGTGCTTCCCCATATGGTGGGTCTCCAGTTGGACAAATTTTCACTGGCCATTATCTCATTCTCTTCTCCAGCTTTACCCCTGCATTTCTATTAGACAGGACATATTTTGTTCTGTGTGTCTACTGTGTTGTGGTTGAAACTGATCCTTCAGCTTTCTTCTCATGCTCCCATACATTCCCCATTTTGTCTCAGTCCCTAAATCACATAAGATACAGTATAAACATTTGCTACCCAATGCTAAGCTATTTTCCAAGCCTGGTGGTTTTATATTTTTAACTTCATATATTTTGTTTTTTCCTTTCAACACAAAATTTCTCTGTGACACCCTTCCTGTGCTGAGAGTAGATACTGAAACTGCGTAAGCCACCTGACATGTTTTTGTAAAATAAGCACATGCTTCTTTGCACCTCTTCATCCACATCTTTAATTTTAAAATTTAGCCAAATACACTGGTTATATTCTATCTCTCCAGATGGCATATGTTCATCTTATCAATACTGCCTGAGGCTTCAGAGTCATTGGATTCCAGGTGTATGTCATTCTGCCTAACTCTTGTGATTGTTCTGAAAATTTTTTTTAAAGATTTATTTATTTCATTTATATGAGTACACTGTACCTGTCTTCAGATTCAACAGAAAAGGGCACTGGATCCCATTACAGATGGTTGTGAGCCACCATGTGGTTGCTGGGAATTGAACTCAGGGTTACATCACATAGACCACACCAGCATCCAGCTCAATGACATACACCTGCCTGTACCTCTGTGATTAAAGACATGAACAAATACACACAGATTGCCCATCATTTTTGTAGTTAGTAATTGTTCATACAGTTTTTCAAATGTTTGCTCAGTACTGTTTATCTGTTTCCCCCTGCTTATCCCTCTCAGTTGCCATTTGTGTTGCAAGGCTATGTCCTATTCAAAGGGATCAGAAGCAACACAGATGAAACTTTTTTTTTTTAAAGATTTATTTATTTATTATATATGAATACACTGTAGCTGTCTTCAGACACACCAGAAGAGGGCATCAGATCTCATTACAGATGGTTGTGAGCCACCATGTGGTTGCTGGGATTTGAACTCAGGACCTCTGGAAGAGCAGTCAGTGCTCTTAACCGCTGAGCCATCTCTCCAGCCCCCAGATGAAACTTATAATTCAATTTCCTTCTAAAATGACAGAATGATTAGATTATAACTTCTGTTTTAGGAAATAAGTGGAGGAAGCACCAGAATTATATTACTATATTATTGAGGAAGCTTACATTTATTTACAATGATGTCACGATCATGCTTTGTGTTATAAATATGTGTGGGATATTTTAGGGTGGAGTGACTTATGATGATGTGCATGTGAACTTCACTGCAGAAGAGTGGAATTTGCTGGATCCTTCCCAGAAGAATCTCTACAAAGATGTGATGCTGGAGACCTACTGGAACCTCACTGCTATAGGTAAGCCTGTGAATTTTCTTTTTCTTTTCAAAATAAGGGGAAAATGTTTCTTGGTTACTGATGATATTCTCTTATTTCAATAGAGAACAAGTAATATTGAGGTGAATAAATCAGGTTCATTGATGTGAAAATTCAGAGTAACTTGAATTTTGCCTAATTCCAATACCATTTCATTCATTTTCTGGTACTGTGTTTTAGGCTATAATTTGGAAGACCGGCATATTGAAGAACAATGTCAAACTTCTGGAAGTCATGAAAGGTAATTTTAATGTTTAAGCTGATACAAATATGCCTGTGGGGAAATTTTAATATGATCTGGAAGTTCTAAAGCAAAGCAAGTGTGTAAAATATCAGTCCTTTTATTGTAGCTATGATCATAATATTCTCACAAAACCTTGTACCTCACTGTCAAGTTTCTGATTTGTGTTTGCAAGGCATTCTTCTCAGAAAGCTGAGAAGGAAACAGTGCCTTAAGAGATATCTTTATTTGATTTGTAGCTCCATTAGAGCTATGCTGTGGGACTACCCCTCTGTATGGTCTCATAATATTTAGATGTTGCACATTAAATAGTGATCTATAGTCTTCTAATAAGCAAATAGTCCATGATAAAGTTGGTGATGCTCATAATCTTGTAGTGAAATTTTTAAGTTTATGGCGAGGTCAGTTTATGAAAGTCAAGAATGTAGTCATAGAGAAACATTAATCATGTCTATCTACAATGAACAAAAAGTCAATGTGTGTGAATTCAATGTGGCAACCTTTCATTTGTTCTTCTTTATTAATGGGTATATCAATTGTCAGAATGGATGAAACTATGTGAGCAAAGGGATATTAAATGAAACAACCTCTATGTATTTCTGAACAATGAGGAGAAATGCAGTATTTTGCTTTTGGTAGACTTTCTGAATATGATAAGTGTTTGCAATTAATTGGTTTTCTGACTTTACTGGGAACATCCCCCAAAATCACACTGCAGAAAATCTCTATGGGTACTAGAAGTTTGGAAATTCTTCTGGTCATCCTGGTTCACAGTGCTGCTGTGGTGTGATTCACACTACAGGAAAAACTAAGAATGCAATCAGTGTTTTAATGCTCTGAGTTGTTCCATATTTCTTCAGACATGTGAAATACACCATACAGAAATCTCATGTAGAAAAAGGATGCTATAAATGTGTGCCATGTAATAAATGCTCTTACCATCACAGGTATTTTCAAAGAGGTAAAACAACCCACAGTGAGTAAAAACATCATGAACATCCAAAGTGATAAAACCTTAAGATCTGAGTGTTCTTTATTATTAGACTAACTGCAAAATTAATTCATATTGATGAAATTGTTGATCAGCCTAATGAATGTGGTAAAGTTTTCACATGTGCCCATTATTGTTGCAGGTATGAAAGAAGTCATACTGGAGAGAAATCCTACGAATGTAATCAATGTGGTAAAACCTTTGCAAGATCCAGTCATCTCCAGTGTCATAAGAGAACACATACTGGAGAGAAACCTTATGAATGTAATCAATGTGGTAAAGTCTTTTCATATCACGGTAGTCTCCAGTGTCATAAAAGAGCACATACTGGAGAAAAACCTTATGAATGTAATCAATGTGGTAAAGACTTTTCATGTCACAGTGGTCTCCTGTATCATAAAAGGACACATACTGGAGAGAAACATTATGAATGTAATCAATGTGGTAAAGCCTTTGCAAGATCCAGTCATCTCCAGATTCATAAAAGAACACATAGTGGAGAGAAACCTTATGAATGTAATCAATGTGGTAAAGCCTTTACAGTATCCAGTAATCTCCAGTATCATAAAAGGACACATACTGGAGAGAAACCTTATGAATGTAATCAATGTGGTAAAGCCTTTGGAGGCTCTAATCATCTCCAAAGACATAAAAGAACACATACTGGAGAGAAACCCTATGAATGTAATCAATGTGGTAAAGCCTTTGCAGTATCCAGCAATCTCCAGTATCATAAAAGGACACATACTGGAGAGAAACCCTATGAATGTAATCAATGTGGTAAAGCCTATTCGTATCACAGTACTCTCCAAAAACATAAAAGAACACATACTGGAGAGAAACCTTATGAATGTAATCAATGTGGTAAAGCCTTTTCATGTCCCAGTAGTCTCCAATGTCATAAGAGAACACATACTGGAGAGAAACCTTATGAATGTAATCAATGTGGTAAGTGCTTCACACAACAAAGTCATCTCCATAATCATAAAAGAACCCATATCAGAGAGGAACCTTAGTTATATAATCAATGTGGAAAAACCTATTTATAAGTGAGAAGTCTCCAAAGACATAAATGATCACATACAGGAGAGAAACTTTATGAAAGTAATTATTGGTTTTTTTGTTTTTTGTTTTTTGCTTTTTGTTTTTCAAGACACAGTTTCTCCATGTAGCCCTGGCTGTCCTGGAACTCATTCTGTAGACCAGGCTGGCCTTGAACTCAGAAATCCACCTGCCTCTGCCTCCCAAGTGCTGGGATTAAAGGCGTGCGCCACCACTGCCTGGCTATGAATGTAATTATTATGTTAAAAGCCTTTTCACAATGTTTTTGTCTCCAAAACCATAAAAGGACCCGTATTGGAAAAAAAACCTGTTAATGTTGTTATTGTGGTAAAAGGCTTTATATAAAGATTTTTTCCCAAAAACATAAAAGAACCCATATTGGACAAGCCTTCGCATGTCCCACTAGTCTCGAAAACATAAAAGATTCCACATTGGAGGAAACCTCATGAATGTAATCAACGTGGCAAAGACTTTTCACAACTTTATGAGCATATGAGAGGAACGCAGTGAAGACTTTGTTGTAGAAGAGTCCAATATATTGAACCCAATCTATTGAAGATGTCAGTGCCATGGGATGAGCAGAAAGAACAGCAGTAGCAGTTGAGTGGAGTCAAGCAGAACCTAGCATACTACAGAGGGAAGAGCTGGAGAAGTGACCCAGCTTCTTTCTTTTGAGGAACACAGAAGATCATCTGTGGACCCCAGACACTGGAACAAGAAGCTGTAATTTTGAAGTTACTTTGGATACCCCAAGGTTTTTAGGATTCAGAGCTATGGAGTACCTTCTCAGGAAAACTACTTTCAGGAAATAAAATCAGCCAAAGGGAAAGAATTGTGCTGCAGTGAGCAGGGCAGAAAGGAGTTGGAGATCTGAAGAACACTTTGACATCAGATATGGAGATGCAGTTTGGAGATGGCCTTGCTGGCTTTTGGTCTTCTTTTGGCCCAGTATTTCCTCACAATGGCATTTAAGAATGGTGAAGTATATCCTGAGAATTTAGATGTATATGATGTGCTATTTTTTTTAAAGTATAGGGATTATAGTTACATGATTGGATGAATCTCAAAAGAGACTTTGAACTTGTGACTCTTGCTTTTTGAGACAGAGTTTCTCTATGTAGTCCTGGCTACTCTGGAACTCACTCTGTAGACCATGCTGGGCATGAACTCAGAAATCCACCTGCTTCTGCCTACTAAGTCCTGGGATTAAAAGCATGTGCCACCACTCCCTGGCTGAACTTGGGACTCTTAACATTCTTAGAATGCCATAGATGATGGGGAGTTTTTAATTTTAACCTCACATATTTTGCATTATGCTCTTTTAAAATACGATCCCCATACACTCATGTGTATGCACAATCATATGGGGGCCAGGCAGTGGAATGTGGTAGTATAAGTGTGCTTGGCTCAGGGAGTGGGAGGAAGTTATGAGGTGTGCCCTTGTTGGAGGAAGTGTGTCACTGTGGGGGTGGGCTTTGAAGTTTCACCCAGTGCAGAATGGGCCCTCCTACTAGCTCCCTGGCTGACAGTCTTGTAGTGGGAGACAATTAAATCTCCATCCAACCCATATAAGGCAATGAAAACACAACTCAGTCACTATGAATATATAGGTTGGGCAGATTCACCACTACTCTACCCTGTTCCCCAGCTGTGAGACCCTTATAACTTGAGAATTTTTCAGTCACACGTTTGTCCTTCTACCTCCTGCTTCCCCATCATTCTCCTCCTTTGTCATCCGTTATCTTTTTTCTCCTCTCTTCTTTCCAGTCATCTCTGTTGTTTTTGTTGTCTTCTTCCTCCATTGTCTTCTTGCAGTTGTCCTCTCTCTCTTCCACCCACCTTTATTTCTCCACCTCCCCTTTGTCTGCCCAATCACTGGCTCCAGCCTTTATTTTACAAATTAAGATGGGCAGAAGGTTCACTAGAAATTACTTGTGTAATGACTCACACCTCTGTAGCCCTTCACAGGAAAGGGGCATTAGTATCAAAATATAAGGCCGATACTATCCACAACACAGTCTCTTCCTGGCTTCCTTTGGATCAAGATGCAGAACTGTCAACTTCTTCGCCAGCATCATGTTTTCTTGCATGCCTGCCATGCTTCCTGCTATGATGAAAAAGGACTACATCTCTGAAACCATAAGCCAGGCCCAATTAAACTGTTATAGGAGTTGCCTTGTTCATGATTTCTCTTCATAGCAATGGAAACACTAAGACAGAAACCCCGTGAGTGTATTTAATAAGGTAAAGCCTTTGCACAATATTCTAGCCTTCATTATCAAGAAATAATATGTATTAGAGAGAAACCTTATAAATATATTTAGTATAATGAAGCCTTTGCACACCTCTATAGTCTTCACAATTATGAAACTATGCATACTGGAGAGAAACTATGAATGTTAGCAATGTGGTAAAGCCGTTATGTTATGGGATCCACTGAGATCTGATACAACTCAAACACAGGGCAAGGCAAATGGTAAGAATTTATTGTAATCAAATCACTACTGATAAATCAGGGCCACAAAATTTTACTCAGAAGCTTAGCTGCAATGCACCCAGCCTCACCCCAACTCCAAGCCAGAAAGTTATTTAGCTTCCAAAATTCAAAACCACAAAGTCCTGTGCCAAGTTACAGTTACATTTTTCTCCCAATAATTTTTTTTCTGTTGTTGCTCTGTGTCAAATGATACAGAATGTAGGTTGTACAGTCTACACTATCATAGCCATTTGTTCTTTTGTGGTTAGGAACATGCATTATATTTTTAGAAATAAATCATGAATAACAGAAATCATGGTTAGGAACAGTTGTTATGTTTTAGGGAACAAAACATGAGTAATCAAAGCTGGTCAGGTATTGTTAAGTACTCTGCTCCCTTATAACCTGGGACTTGAATTTAGTTTCAATTTACGATTAAATGCTGGTTGATAACAAAAAGCAGTCCTTAGGGCAAATTTCTTTTGCCTCTTCCCAACATTTAGATATCACAGTCATCTTCAAATACATAGCAGAACACATATTGGACAGAAGTCTTAAAACTGAAAGCAATGTAATAACTTTTCACAACACATGTGATTATGAACAAAAAAGAACACATTCTGGAGAGAAACATTATGAATAAGCAATGTGGTAAAGCCTGTGCATGTGGCAGTAGTCCTAGAAACCATGAGAGAAAGCCATAGTGCAAGAAACTCCATAAACATAGTCAATATGTTAAAGTCTTGTACTTTCTGGTATCTTAATAGAAGACTAAACTCTTTAGTAAGTAATCATCTATTAAAGACTTTGTGTACCATTGTTGTCTTTGAGCACCTTCAATAATATCAAAAGTCATCAGTGAGGACAAATAATTTGTATGATCTTACCCAACACACTCCATTGAGTTACTCAAGGTTATTTATTATGAGGAAAAAATGTGACAAGTGTCAACAATCAATTCAAACTTATTATGTCTCTCTATTTTGTTTGTACTTGCAAACACATTTATACATATGAAGGCCACTGCATTTTGTTTGTATTTTTTAGTTAATCATGTATCCAACAACTTTGCTGAAAATGTTTATCAGCTCTAGGAATTGCCTTTTGAAAATTTTGTCCCACTTACGCATAGGTATTATTTTCAAATAAATATAATTTTATTTCCTCCTTTCTAATCTATGTTACCTTCATCTTTCTTTTCTATAATTTTTATTGATATTTATTTATTTATTTTATGTATATGAATACACCATTGTTCTCTTCAGACACCCAAGAAGAGGGCATCAGGTACCATTACAGATGGTTGTCAGCCACCATTTGGTTGCTGGAAATAGAACTCAGGAACTATGGAATAACAGTCAGTGCTCTTAACTACTGAGCCATCTCTCCATCCCAAGCTATATTTCTTATATGCAATAGAAGGATAAGTTTGTGTTAGCATCCATTCTGTTAGCCTGTGTCTTTTTGTAGCTCATCTGAGGTCATTGATACTGACAGAGTCAATTAATGGTGATGGTTATCTCCTGGTATTTTGTTGGTGTTGGTGTTGGTGTCTTTTTGTAGCTCATCTGAGGTCATTGATACTGACAGAGTCAATTAATGGTGATGGTTATCTCCTGGTATTTTGTTGGTGTTGGTGTTGTTGTTACTATTGGTGCTGGTGTTGTTGTTGGTGATGTCTGTGTGTGCTTTCCCTTCTTTTGCAGATAGTAGGAGATTATTTACTACCTGTGTTTTCATATCTATCATTAATCTCCTTGGGTTGGATTCTTCCTTCTATCACTTTGTGTGGGTCTGTTTGTGTAAATAGATCAGGTTAGGGTTTAGGTTGGGGTTAGGGTTAGAAATCCCCAAATAATATTTACCACAACAGGAAAGCAGTAATTACTGTTTTTGTCCAATGATTCAAACGGAATGGAAAGTAACATGGTAGAGGATGGTAGTCCTGGCTCTGGTTCTTTTTAGAAAGTGTCATACTGTGCTTTCAAACACTTCTTTAAAGAATATTAAAGGGAAAGGTTGTTCCAGTAACCCATTCAAAGGCAACATCCTGCTCCCTGTGGTGGTGCATGCCTTTAATCTCAGAACCCAACAGACTAGTTGGGAGGATCATAATGCCAAGACCCAGCTCAGCTATCTAATGAATTTGAGGCTAGCCTAAGCTAAATTAAATCTTGTCTAACTTTCACCTCAAATATTTTCATTGAAACTGGTTAGAAAAGGTGTCATATGAGTACATACATCCGTACATATCCCTTTCTACGTAATGTTTTTAGATATTAATAAATGCATTGGGAAAACAAGAAGAATTAATAATAAAATATTAAAATTAATTTCTGTGGGGGAATTTAAGTTTACTTTATCTTTTGGGTTTTCTCTTTTGCATCTATATTTCATCATTTTCTGTATCAAACATGGATTCCTTGTGCAGTTTAATCAAAAGCAGAAGCTATAACAAATAGTCTACACAACAGGTATGGCCTGTAATGTATTTCATTCTAATTCCTAGGGATTTAAAAAAAAAAAGAAGATTAAATACATATTTGTAGCCCAGCCACAGAGGTCACACATGGATCTGGAGAGTCTCTAGTAGGAGAAGGCCAAGAAAATCTCCAGTGCTGGAGATAAATCACACAATTCAGAAGATGAGATTTTGTTTTCCCATTAAGCAGCAGCAAAGCTTGCATCTGAGCAAGACACTGAGTTTGCTAATTGCAAGAAGAGCTTAGTAAGGTGAAAGCAGAGCTTGAGAGCTGGAGATCTGAATATGACAAATCAGAAGCATGTAGAGCAGTTTTCAGCCTAGATGTCAGCAGTATGAAGAACAGTGAAGAGAGGAGGCAGCACAGTCACAAGATGACTGAGTGGCATCCTTACTTGAGAAGATGAACACATACATCTCTTGGTACATGTTATGCAGTTACTGATCTAGCAAATGCCTTTTTGTCACTATGTCTCCATTAATATCACCAGAAGCAGTTTGCTTTATTTGGCGTTGCCAGTAGTATACCTTTACAGTTTTACCTCAAGGGTATATTATATTTGCAGCTTTGTGTTGTATGTGTCTTCCATGAAATACGATATTAGTACTCTAAAGTGCACATTATGTAGCATTGACCTAGGGAGTATGTCGTGTTAACCAATTTGAACTCATTGATAACTCATCTGGGCATCAGAAGAGAGAAAATAAATCCAACTAAATTAAGTAGTCGTCTAATTTAGTGCAATGCTTAGGAATCTATTGCTGTAGGGTATTCAGAGATATTAATTACAAGGTGAAAGATAGGAAATTGCACCTGGCCTTTGTTACCACAAATAAAGAAGCACAATAGTTAGTAGGCTTATTGCGATTCTGGAGACAGCACATTCCTCACTTGGGTGTGTTACACCAGCCAATATACCAAGTAGCCCAGAAAGCTGCTTGCTTTCTGTTGGGGGCCAGAAACAGAAGAAGGCTCTCTAACAGGACCAGGCTACTGTGGAGGCTGCTCTACTATTTTCAGTGTCAGATAGGAATGTTTGGAGCCTTTGGTAGGCTCTTATTGTGAAATATAGATTTTGAATACTGGAACAAGGCTCAACCATCAACTCTATCCAAATATTTTCCCTTTGAAAAAGAGATCTTGGCCTTCTATTCCATCTTAGTAGAAAGTGAACTGAGAGTAGGATAAGTTACCATAAAACCTGAGCTGACCATCATGAGCTGGGTGCCATTTGACCCAACCAGACAGCAGCAGCAACCCAGCATCCTGAGCATGTCCTGAAGGCACAAGAAAGTTACATAAAAGTTTTCCCAGATGCCTACAGTTTTCTAATCTTGTTCCATGCTCTCTGTTGTCATACATGTACCTAGAGCTTCCTGGTACATGTATGTATGTTCCTAGGCCCTATCATCAAATGACCGAGGAAGTGATGACTAGGTCCTGGTTTTACTAAGGGTTCTGCCTGTTATGCAGACCCCATCCAAAAGTGAACAGCTGCAGCATGAAAGCATGTTTCTGGGACAATCCTGAAAGACACCAGTAAAGGGAAATCATCACAGTTCAGAGCTTCATGCAGTAGTGATGCTCATACATTTTGTTTGGAAATGTGTGATTATTCATTGAATCATCAGCTGTAAACATTGGTGTGGCTTGACCATCCCAGACTTGGAAAGAAAACAATTAGAAAATTGTTGAAGACCTAAAATGAAGAAGTATGTGGCTAGATCTCTCTACAATGGCCAAAGTAAGCCGGGCAGTGGTGGTGCACGCCTTTAATCCCAGCACTTGAAAGGCAGAGGCAGGCGGATTTTTGAGTTTGAGGCCAGCCTGGTCTACGGAGTGAGTTCCAGGACAGCCTGGGATATAAGAGAAACCCTGTCTCAAAAAAACAAAAAACAAAACAAAAAAAAAAAAGCCAAAGTATGTAAAGATACTTATGTTCCATGTAAGTACTGATCAAAAAGTAAGTTCAGCTGAGCAAATATTCAGTAATCAAGTAGTTAGGATGATCTCTGTGGGAAGTCAGCCATGTCCCCAGCTATATCTGTCATTTTCCAATGTGACCATGAACATAGTGGCCATCATGGATGCAGTGGGGTTTATGCATGGGTACAACAGTAGAGTCCTCTCACCAAGCCTGACATGGGCACATCTGCTGGTGTGTGCCAGATCTACCAGCAGCAGAGACCAACACTGAGTTCTAGATATGGAACTATATCCTGGGTTGGCCAGCCAGTGACTTGGTGGCAGATTGACAACATTAGATCATTTCTCTTGGGCAAAGGACAAAGCTTTCTTCTTCTTCCTGGAATTGATGGGTGTTCTGCTTATGATTTTGACTTTCATGCACATATGGCTTCTGCTAAGTCCACGATCCATGGACATGCTGAGTGCCTCATTCACCACAACGGCAATCCACACAGTATTGCTTCTGACCAAGGAACTCATTTCACATCAGAGAAATGAGACAGTGGGCCAATCATTGTGGATTTTAATGGTATTAATTACCATTAATACCATATTCCTTGTTACCCTGAAGGTGCTGAACTGATACCAAAATAGAATGACCTTTAGAAAACACTTTTATACAGTCAATTATGGGACTGGAGAGCTGGGCAGGGTGCTAGGCTGTATGTATTTTGAATCAGCAGCCAGTGTTTGATATAGTTTTTCTCACAGCCAAGACCCAAGATTTCAGGAATCAAGGTTTTGGAAAACCTGTATGAAGGTCGCAGTCCACAAGTCTCGGTGTAACTCAGCTCAAAATGCAGGGCTCCCTTTATCAGCAGGGATTCCATTTCTCTGTCTGACTTTGTCTGGAAACTGAACACAGGCGGCTGTCCTTATTTAATGAATGTTCTTCTGCAGAGCTGCTTAAACTCAGCAAACAAGTCACATTCTGGATTCCCTGTGCACATGAAGCACATGAATCTGCTGCATTATAAGAAAAGACAGTTGAAGTTCAAGGGCGTGAGATTACCATTAATACCATATTCCTTGTTACCCTGAAGGTGCTGAACTGATACCAAAATAGAATGACCTTTAGAAAACACTTTTAGGATACCTTTAGAAAACACTTTTATAGGATACCTGAATAATTCCATATATCTGTGAATTTGATGGCAGAAGCTACTGCAACACATTTAAACAAGGGAGCATGCATGACTTGTGTAATGAATGACACAGTCTATTAGTGAGAAGTACTCTTTGATAATGAGATGGTATTCTATATTTGGTAAATATAGGTTTTAGATTTGGCCTCAGTATTTAATAAGATTGTGCAGTTTTCTTCAGCTGTATATAAACCATGCCATGCGGAAGTATTCCATGGTCTTTTCTTTCATCTGGGTGAGATATTGAAATACATCTATATCTGACAAAGAGAATCAGGAGTGAGAATTTATTTTCTAAATAACATTTCACATGATCAAACAATTTTTGAGGACTCTTGTCCTTTCCATTGCTGAAGAGACACACTGCATTTTGAAAGTGATCATTCTTTACATATATGCTTGATTAAGATTACACATTTAGCAAAATCATCTTCTGTTTATCTTCTGTTAAGGCCTACCAAAATTTCATATCTATGTTATCACTTGATCTTCTGAGGAATCTCTGTATCTTCAAGCTTTTATTCATACTATATTCCCTTTTAGTGAACATTACTCAATATCCTTGCTTGGACTGAGTGTGACTTCCCTTGGAAGCTCTGAGGGAATCATCCCTGTATTTTGACTCTCCTCAATGTAGACTGGACACAGGATAGAATTAATCTTAAATAACAGCCAGTTTGTCATAAAAGTGGCTCTAAAGACAGAGACTTTAATCCCATATGTATTTCCCATAATTCTCGTAATCTAAGTGCCTTCAATATTTAACTTATTCCTTCAGAATTACCAAAGGCTTTGTATTTTTTCTTGTCACTTTGGACATTTCATTCTAATCTATATATAACTGCTTTTTTATTGAAACCATTTACATCTTTAGATCATTCTAACATTTTATAAATGTTAATACCATAACATACAATAGTCTTAAAAAAAATTCACAATCTATTGTGAGAATATTTATTCAGTGGTGGAAAATAAGCAATTTATATCCCCTGTTTCTAAGTTCTGAGTGTTAGTACTCTGTCTAAACTCCACCTCCACAGTTATTTGTCAACAGCCAGGTATGCTCCTCCCCACAGTTACCTGGTGGCAGGCAGGTAGGCCTTGCCCACTATAAAGGTAGCTGCTTGCCACCTCCTCTCTCTCTTGATCTCTTGCCTCTAGCTTCTCTCTGTCCCCTCCCCTTCCCCCTCTCTCCACATGGTCATGACCTTCCTCTACTTCTCTCTCTCTTCTCTCTCTCTCTCTCTGCCTCTACTACCCTCCTGGCTCCCCTCCCCATGCCCTAAATAAACTCTATTCTATGCTATACCAGTGTGTGACTGGTCCCTCAGGGGAAAGAGATGCCTTGGCATGGGCCCACTGAGACACCCCCTTCCCCCATACCTCTCCACACACCCACAGAACCTACTCTCTTTATCTCTTTATTTTTTTTATAAACACATCCTTCAGTGGCACCACATTTCAAAATTATCATAGATCATGCTAGGATAACAGTGAAATAATTGGTTTTACATACAGAAAATTGACAAAGTGTTTCTTATGAGACTATAGACATCCTGCAATCAGTCACATTAAAAATACTTTACTCAGTATATCTGGAGACAAATTTACATTATCTACATAGTTATTCCCCTTTCAAGTTGTACAAATACTGACCAGCCATGTCATGTTTTTTGTTTTGTTTTGTTTTGGATAGAGTTTTAGTAACATTTAAAAAGCCCTGCTCTGATTATTTTAATTCAACAAAGTTGAAGATATGAAAATGGTTGTGGTTTAATTTAGAAGATGATAAGTCCTGTGCTGGATCTTCCTATCTTTCTATATTTGTTTTAAAAGAGGTTTTACTGGATATAAATATCTATTAAATTATTAATTATTAACATGTTTATGCCCACATAAAATATATATATATATAAATATATATATTTATATATATATATAAAATATATATATATACATATATATATTATATATATATAAATATATATAATATATATATATCTCATAATTAAAAACATAGATATGTTGTTCTTATATGAGTCAGGACAATGTCCAATATTAATAACATCTCCTGGTCTAGGAGTAGTAAACTCTTTAAAATTAACTTAGAATCTTAAGGGATAGAGACTACATTGTGTACTAGAAATAGGATAGGGTTCAAAGAGATATCACTGTACCCAGAACTGTATGTTTACATGGATCATATTTTTAAAAGTAGACATTGAAATTTAATTATACATCCTCATGTTACCTATTCCAAGGAAATATTCAGACCCATATTATAATTTTATATTTATTGTACATGTGTGGATATATTGATTAAATATCTTTTAGTCCTTTCATATCAATTTTGAAGTTTATTTTCATTAGGAACAAAATGAATTAGGGTCAACTTAAGTTTAATTTACTTATAATTCATTTGCTATTAAGTACATGACATGAACAACAAACCATGTCTCATGTGTATATTCTACATGTAATTAATAAAAAGTCAATTTTTAATAAGCCATGAATTTGTGTCTATTGCTTGTCTGGGTATCCTGTTTCAGAATTTTCATTGTCCAGTGAAAACTTTACATAGAAATTCTTAGTAAGCATATTTTTAGGTTGGAAAGGAAGGAAACCAGACATCTCTAGAGCAGAAGAGTACTGAAGGGCGTTTTATCTTAGAGGAAAATTAACTGCAGAAATAGCTGAAGGTGAGACCCAGCATAGGGTAGCATAAATGTTCTTTGCTGGCAGCAGGCTGTCTGGCACTTGGCAACTTATCCTTTGATTATCTGTGGAGTTCTGTGAATATCAAAGTCTTTGCTTCCTCCGTTAGTATGCTAGTTTTGGAGGCAAATGGCTGGAAAAACTTTTAGGTTTTTTGAGAAGCCTTTCTATAAGTGAGAGAGAAGCTAACAGAATAAGAATAAAACAAACAAAATATTTTATTAAGATATAAAATGAATAACTTGTTGGCCTGATATTTCTTCTTTGTGTAATACGGATATTATTGATTCAGTGCGACCATCTAGAATAATGGTAGCCACCTTAACCATAACCCTGAGCCTAACCCTATCCTAACCTTCACCTCTTAATTTCCTAACCTACTAAACCTAATTCTAAAAACCCTTATCCTAATCCTGACCATAACTGTCTAATTCCCTAATCCTAACTCAAACCCTGCTTGCTGTGGGGCATATTTCTTAATTATAAGTTTTGAAGTGAGAAACCCTTTATTAATCTTGATCTTTTGAGATGTTCAGATCCACCTTTAATCTGGACTATAGATTCTTTTGACAACCTACATATATAAAGGACATTCAACAGTGTGGTGTTTTTGCTTTTCATACTTGCCCTACTTTTTTTTCTTTTTTTTCAAAACAAAAGAGATCTGTTTGTGTTTTAAAACTGGCATTAGTAAGTACTTATTTCTTCAGAATTCTGGTATACACTGATGGTCAGCTGTAATATCCTGCAACATGAAATCAACCAGCCCTTGATTTTCTAGTTTCCCTTGTCCAACAGCCTTTATTAGCACAATCTATTAAATAACCTTTCTATATACAAAGATTCATTTTCTCTATTATTTGAGATATGTTTATCTAGAGAACCTGTGCTAATCCAACTGTTGTTTTTCTCTACTTTTCCACTAATGAAGATGTGCTGTCTAACAATAGTGCTCAACTGTGTTTCTCTTATGATTCTGGCTTTTCTCCAGGGTTGGTTGATACCTATCATCTGGTTAAAGGGAGCTGCAGTTTCCCAGAGCTCAGCATTAATCCACAAAACAAGACTCTTGTTTCCTAAAATCCCATTTTAATGTTAATGGTGTTAGCATTCTGCCTAAAACTCTACCTTACAGTTACTTGGTGACAGCCAGGTATTCTCCTCCCCCACAGCTTCCTCTCTGTAAAGAGAGATGGAATGTGTTCTATGTATGTGGGTGAGGTATAGGGGAAAGGGGAAAGGGATGTCTCAGCAGGCTCATGCCTCATGCTGAGACAACTCTTCCCCATGAGGCACCCGCCACAAGACAGTATAGTATAGAACATAGTTTATTCAGGACATGGGGAGGGGAGCTAAGAGGACAGTAGAGGGAAGGAAAGGCAGAGAGAGGCAGAAAGTAGAAAAGTAGAAGCCGGGCACGAGCATGTGGAGAAAGAGGGGGGGGAAGGGAATGGGAGAGAGTGGGGAATTAATGAACCTAAGACATTGAGACAAAAAAAAAGAGAGAGAGAGAGAGAGAGAGCAAGAGATCAAAAGAGAGGATAAGGGGCAGGCAGCCACTTTTATACTGGGCCAGATATACCTGGGTATTGTCTGAGTATTGTAGGGAAAAGAATACCTAACTGTTGCCAGGTAACTGTGGGGTGAAGTTTAGACAAAACGCTAAGAAATAGCTGGGGCATCCTTCCACTTGTGGGTCAGATCAATACCTCCACTGCATCTTGAGTCATGGGCTATGTAAGCTATTCACCTTGATCACAGGAAGAAGAAGGCAAGTGCTGTGAGGAAAGCTCAGGCAAGGTCTGAAGTCAGGTCCTGGTAAGTGCAGTATCATTGTTCTCAGAGGGGAGGAGCAGGCAGAACAGCCAGAGCTGGAACGTTCTCCCCCAGGGCTGGGTGAGGTGAGATTCCTCGTTGAAGACAGAAACAAATGCTAATGAAGTGCAAACAACTCCTGAGATCTGTAAAAGGTCTGGCTCTGCATCGAACCACTTGAGGCTTGGTAAGACTCACTGGCCTATCAAGGCTTCCAGGCCGACCTGCCAATCAGACAGGGAGGCGGGTTCTACCATGTGCCTTTCTGCAAGTTCAATGTGTCTGTGCAGGCTTGAATGGTCATCTGTACCCTGCTCTGAGCTCTGCAGTCCGGTGCTGTGTGGAGGCCTCGGGGAAGCTCTGAAATCGAGACATGGTGAGCACAGGATCACTGCCCACTATGGGTAGGGCCAGGGGGCTGAGCAGTGGGAGCTGGAGTGCTGGGTGCTCTGTGGAGCTGGATGGGAAGCATCAGCCAGGTGTGACCACCTGTGAGGTCCCTGGTGATGCTCCTCCTGTGCTGGATCAGGCAGTGACCTCTGAGTAACGTCACTATCTTGGCTGGTTCTGAATCTGCCCAAAACATTTGGACTAGTTGCTTTCTTGTAGAAACATGGGTGGTTTCTCTGACTCTGCAGCACATGTGTCCAAACCCTTTTGTCTTTCATAGTATACATTAAGGAACAGTTGTAAATCTGATAGGTCTGACTTCATACATTACTTGTTTTTGTTTTGTTTAGTTTTTGTTAATTTTTTTCCGTTGTATTTTTTTATATTGCTTTATTTTTTGTTTAGTGTTTGATCATGATGTGGTAAAGGGACTTTTTTTTTTCTCCAATCTGTTGGGTGTTTTGGATGCTTCTTGTACCTTAACAGGCATCTTCTTTGGTTTAGGAAAATTTTCATTTATGAGTTCATTGAAAATATTTTCTAGAACTTTGGGCTGCTGTTCTACTTCTTCTATTCCAATCATCTGTAGTTTTCCCCTTCTCATATGTTGCAGAATTCCTGGTTGTTTAGTGACAGGTAACTTTTAGAATCCATTTTTTTTTTTTTGACCAACGATTCCATTTTGTCCTATTCATCTTTAATGTCTGAAACTCTCTCTTCCTTTCCTGTTCTGTGGGTGAACCTTACCCCTGTAGTTCTCAGTTCACAGGCAGTTTCAATGGCCTGCTCTCAGGGACTTAGCAATTGCTTAAATCATTCCCTGCCTCCATCACCTGCTGCTGTTGTCAGGGCAGCTTCAATGGCCTGCTCTCAGGAATTTAGCAACTGCTTAGTCATTCCCTGCCTCCATCACCTGCTGCTGTTGTCAGGTGTGCTTAATATACATGGACCACCAGCTACAGCTGATCTCTCTGTTTGTTCCCTGTCTTTGTTCTCTGCACATGACCCCTCTCTATTCTCTCTCTCTACCCTCATGGCTCTCTCTCTGCTCCCTGTCTGTGTGCCTGTCTGTAGATCCTCTTCTGTGCCTCTATCCCTTCCCCAGTTTTCACTCCCCTCCCTTCCCTCAAACAATGTCTTTTGGACCATATCTGTTGCATGTTTCAATTTCTTAGGTCCTCTTGTGATAGGATAGGTTGGCTCTTTTGGTGACTTATTTTTTTTTCTGGCTGTTATTATATTCCTATGCTGTTGGATTGTCATCTGGGTTTGAGGTGATTAATGATCTAAGTACCCATTTCTAGGTCTGTCTTATTTGAGTGGGAGTTTTGTTCTTGAGTTACTGTTTAATGTATGGATTTGCAGAGGGCCTTGGCTGAGTGTTGCCTCTTTCTCTGACCTGCTTGTTTGCTATGTTCAAGAGGGAATGCTTGCTAACGTTGAAAGCTGCGAGAAGAGGTGGGCAGGAAGAGATGATCTTAGTAATCTACAATGAGACTTTGTCATTAGGGAAGTTAAGCTGCTTCCGGTGTTTAGTACAGTACTAGAAACAACTGTGAAAATTATGGACTGTGATCTGACAGAACCATGGAGAACAACCACTTATTACCTGAAATGCTTTTGCTTAGAGGATTCAATCACAGCAGAAGAGCAAGTTAGAACAACAAAATGATATCAAAAAGTTATTTTTTGCTGCTGGACAGAATCTATGTTGTAGATTGTATTCTTCTGGACAGGACAAATTTTGGGTAGAAGGTTTTTTGGATTAGTTGGTGTCTTTAACTCTCCACTGAGGGTTCTGCCTGACTGCAGGATGTGGCCTCTTCAGTGTATATATCTAACTGCTATGCACCTCAGCTAAGATCAGCCTTAGACTCCCTGGTGCCCTCCAATTCATGGTCTCTGGCACATCTTAAATGTAACCCCTCCTCCCCAGCCAGCTGCAGATTTTGATTCATTTTCCCCCTCTGGCCCTTATTTGTTTGTCACCACACCTGTTCCCTGTTTTCCCAATTCCCCTTTCTTATGTGCTCTCACATCCAGTTGTCTCTCTTGCATCTGCCTCCTATGATTGCTTTATTCCCCCTTCTGAGTGAGATTCAACTATGTTCATTTGGGCCTTCCTTCTTGTATAGTTCTTTGGGTCTACGTAGTGTGGGTTTCCTATACTTTGTGATTATTATTCATGTGTATGTGAGTACATACATACATGTGCTTTTAGGTCTGGGTTACTTCACTCAGGATAATCATTTTTGGCTGTATCCATTTGCCTGTGAAATTCATGATGTCTTTGTACTTAATAGCTGAATAATTTTTTGTTTTGTAAATGAACCATGTTTTCTATATCCATATTTTGGTTGAGGTGTATCTGGATTCTTTCCAGTTTCAAGTTGTTATAAATAAAATGGCTATGAACTTAGTGGAGTCCCTACTCTAGGTCACCTTCCTTCACAGAGTCCCTCCTATATCTTCTGTTTGTCCTTTTAGAGGTTGTGGGCCCCTGGGTACCCATGATGGTGTATCAAGTCTCTGCTGGATTAGGTGCATCCTCTCCACTGAGGCCAGATGTGGCAGCCCTGTTAAGGGAACAGATTCCAAAGATAGGTAGCCGCTTTAGGGACAGCTCCTGCTACAGTTGTTGGAGGACCATCATGAAGACTGAGCTGCACATCTGCTACTTATGGGCCAAGGGCCTTAGTCCAGCCTGTGTGTGTTATTGTTTGTGGCTCAGTCTCTGAGTTCCCCAAGAATCAAGGTTAGTTGAGTCTGTTGGTCTTCCTCTGGAGTTCTATCCTCTTCAGTGCCTTCAATCCTTTTCCCAACTCTACAGTCAGAGTTACCAAGGGCCATGCAATGTTTGACTGTGGATCTCTGCTTCTGCTTCAGTCAGCTGCTGGGTGGAGCCTCTCGATGGATAATTATTCAAGGCTCCTGTGTGGGAGCATAACAGAGTATTCTTAATAATGTCATGGTTTCAAGCTTGTCCATAATGTGTGTCTCCAATTGGTTGAGTTTTCACTGGACATTCCCTCAGTCTATGCTTCAACTTTACCCCTGCACTTTGTTTACACAGGACAAATTTTGTTCTTTGTGTCTCCAGTGTTGTAGTTGAAACTGATCCTTCAGCTTTGTTCTCATGCTCCCATACATTCACCATTTAGTGGCAGTCCCTAAATCACATAAGCTGCAGTATAAACATTTGCTATTTAATGCTAAGCTATTTTGCAAGCCTGGTGGTTTTATATTTTTAACTTTATATATTTTGCTTTTTATTTTCAAGACTAAATTTCTCTGTGAAACCCTTCTTGTGCTGATTGTAGATATAGAAACCACTTAAGCCTCCTGACATATTTTTGTTAAATAAGCACATGGTTCTGTACACCTCTTCATCCACATCTTATATTTTAAAATTCAGCCAAATATATAGGTTATATTCTATCTCTCCAGATGGCATATGTTCATGATATCAGTACTGCCTGAGGCTTCAGAGTCATTATATTCCAGGTGTATGTCGTTTTGCCTAACTCTTGTGTTTTTCTCTGAAATTTTTGAATAAGATTATTATGCCTGTGTGCATGAATATTAATATCATGTGTGCCTCAACTTTACTGTTGTCAGAAGATGGCCTGAGTACTCTTGATCTTGAAGTAATGAGTAGTTGTTGATCCCCATGTAAATACTAGAAATTGACTGCCATTATGTGGAAGACCAGCAAGAGCTTTCCACTCCTGAGCTATCTTTCCTGCCAACTGTTCCTTATTTCTGTTCAACAGATACTTTACTAATATTTTCATCTGTCCATTTTAACTGTTTAAACATGCATTCCCTTCTAGTAAAATTTAATTAATATTGCTGTTTAAACTGGTTAACTTCATGTTTTTGCAAGATGAATACAGAACTGCAGTGAATGTATAATTTTTTGTAGGAACTTCAGTAAAGAACCATGAGTTCTCTCTATCATTATCGTGTCCTTGGTTAATTTTTCAGGGGACTGAGCGTCTTAATATGTAACTTTTGCTGTCCTGCCACACATCACATAGACCATGCCAGCATCTAGCTCAATGACATACACCTGCTTGTACCTCTGTGATTATAGACATGAGCAAATACATGCAGCTTGCCCATCATTTCTGTAGTTAGTAATTGTTCATACAGTTTTTTACATGTTTGCTCAGTACTGTTGATCTGTTTCCCCCTGAATATCCCTCTCAGTTGTCATTTGTGTTGCAAGGCTATATGCTATTCAAAGGGATCTGAAGCAACACGGGTGAAACTTATAATTCAATTTCTTTCTAAAGTCACAGAATGATTAGAGTAGAACTGCTGTTTTGGGAAATAATTGGAGGAAGCACCAGAATTTCATTATTTCATTGTCTGGAAAGTATACATTTATTTACAGTGATGTCACAGTCATGCTTTGTGATGTACACATGTATGGAATATTTTAGGATGCAGTGACTTATGATGATGTGCATGTGAACTTCACTGTGGAAGAGTGGAATTTGCTGGATCCTTCCCAGAAGAATCTCTACAAAGATGTGATGCTGGAGACCTACTGGAACCTCACTGCTATAGGTAAGACTGTGAATTTTCTTTTGCTTTTCAAAATAAGGGAAAAATGTTTCTTGGTTACTGATGATCATCTCTTATTTCATTAGAGAACAAGTAATATTGAATTTAATAAATTAGTTTCATTGCTGGGAAAATTCAGAGTAACTTGAATTTTTCCTAATTCCAATACCATATCATTCATTTTCTGGTACTGTGTTTTAGGTTATAATTTAGAAGACCATCATATTGAAGAACAAAGTCAAACTCCTAGAAGTCATGAAAGGTAATTTTAATGTTTAAGCTAATACAAATATGCATGTGAGAAAATTTTAATATGATCTGGAAGCTCTAAAGGAAAGCAGGTGTGTAAAATATCAGTCCTTTTATTGTAGCTATGATGATAATATTCTCCCCAAACTATGTACCTCACTGTCAGTTATCTGATTTGCGTTTGCAAGGTATTTTCGTAAGAAAGAAGAGAAGGAAACAATGCCTTAAGAGATTCCTTTATTTGATTTGTATCTCCATTAGAACTATGTTTGGAAGTACCAATTTGTATAGTCTCATAATATTTGGATGTTGCACATTGAATAGTGATAAACATGTTTCCATAACCTTCTAATAAGCATAACCTTCTAATAAGCAAATTCTCCATGATAAAATTGGTGATTCTCATATTTTTGTTGTGAAATTTTTAAGTTTATGGCGAGATCAGTTTATGAGAGTCAAGAATGTTGTCCTGGAGAAACATTCATCATGTCTACAATGAACAAAAAGTCAATGTGTGTGAATTCAATGTGGAAACCTTTCATTTGTTCTTCTTTTTTAATGGGTGTATCAATTGTCAGAATGGCTTAAACCATGTGAGCATAGGGATATTAAAAGGAACAATGTACCTCTCTCTATTTCAGAAGAATGAGAAGATATGTAGTATTCTGCCTTTGGTAGACTTTCTGAATGTGATAGGTGTTTGCAATTAATTGGTTTTCTGACTTTACTGGAGACATCCCCAAAGTGACATTGGAGAAAATCTCTATGGGTACTGGAAGTTTGGAAATTCTCCTTTTCATCTTGGTTCACAGTGGTCCTGTGATGTGATTCATACTACAGGAAAAACTAAGAATGCAATCAGTGTTTTGATGCTCTAAGTTGTTCCATATTTCTTCAGACATGTGAAATACATGATATAGTAATCTTATATAGAAAAAGGGTACTATAAATGTGAGCCATGTAATAAATGCTCTTACCATCACAGGTATTGTCAAAGAGGTAAAGTAACCCACAGTGTGCAAGTACAACCATGAACATCCAAAGTGATAAAACCTTAAGATCTGAGTGTTCTTTATTATTAGACCAAGTGTAAAATTTATTCATATTGGTAAAATGATTGATCAGGCTAATGAATGTGGTAAAGCTTTCACATGTGCCCATTATTGTTGCAGGCATGAAAGAAGTCATACTGGAGAGGAACCTTATGAATGTAATCAATGTGGTAAAGCTTTTGAATGGCAAAGTTATCTACAAAGACATATAAGTACACATACTGGAGAGAAACCTCATGAATGTAATCAGTGTGGTAAAGCCTTTTCCTTTCACAGTAGTCTCAAATATCATAAAAGAACAGATACTGGAGAGAAACCTTATGAATGTAATCAATGTGGTAAAGCTTTTGCAAAGTCCAGTCTTCTCCAGTATCATAAAAGAGCACATACTGGAGAGAAACCCTATGAATGTAATCAGTGTGGTAAAGCC
>NW_021604687.1:4792413-4807482 GCF_004785775.1 Grammomys surdaster
CACATACTGGAGAGAAACCCTATGAATGTAATCAGTGTGGTAAAGCCTTTGCAAGACACAGTCATCTCCAATATCATATAAAAGACCATACTGGTGAGAAACCTTATGAATGTAATGAATGTGGTAAAATCTTTGTCATATCTAGTTATCTCCAAAGACATAAAAGAACACATACTGGAGGGAATCCTTGTGAATGTAATCGATGTGGTAAAGCCTTTTCATTTCACAGTAGTCTCCAACATCATAAGAGAACACACAGTGGAGAGAAACTTCATGAATGTAATCAGTGTGGTAAAGCCTTTACAAAGTCCAGTCATCTCCAAAGACATAAAAGAGCACATACTGGAGAGAAGCCCTATGAATGTAAGCAATGTGGTAAAGCCTTTTCATGTCACAGTAGTCTCCAATATCATAAGGGAACACATTCTATAGAGAAACCTTATGAATGTAATCAATGTGGTAAAGCCTTTTCATGTCACATTAGTCTCAGAAAGCATAAGAGAACACATACTGGAGAGAAACCTTATGAATTTAATCAATGTGGTAAAGGCTTTACACAACAATGTCATCTCTAATATCATAAAAGAACCCATACCAGAGAGAAACCTTTGTTATGTAATCAATGTAGGGAACCCATTTATATGTGAGACTCTCCAAAGACATAAATGATCACATACTGGAGAGAAACATTATGAATGTAATTAATATGGTAAAAGCCTTTTCACAAAGTCTTTGTCTCCAAAAGCATAAAAGGAGCTATATTGGAAAGAAACCTAAGAATGTAATCATTGTGGTAAAAGCCTTTCCATAAAGGTTTTTCCCAAAAACAAAAAAGCACCCATATTGGACAGATCTATGAATTTAATCAATGTGCTAAAGCCTTTGCATGTCCCACTAATATCAAAACCATAAAAGATCCCATATTGGAAGAAACCTCCTGAATATAATCAATGGGGTAAAGACTTTTCACAACGTTAGAGTCTCCATTATTATAAAAGAACAAGTACAGGAGAGAAGCCTTATGAATGTAATCAGTGTTGTAAAGCATTTGCAAGTCATAGTCATCTGCAGTGGCATAAAAGATCACATACAAGAGAGAAAGCACATGAATGTTTTCAATGTGGTAAAGCCTTTGAATGTCATAGTTCTTTACACATACACAAAGAAATCACACTGGAGAGAACCCTTATTAATGTAATCACTGTGGTAAAACCTTGGCAATTCACTTTTATCTGCGCCTACATAATATAACACATTCAAGAGAGTAACTCACTGTATTCAATGTATTAAGACCTTCCATGTCACAGTTATTGCCTGATACATAAAAGAACAAATACTGTAGAGAAACTGCATGAATGTCACGAATGAGGTAAAGTCTTCGCATGACAATGTACTCTCCGAATACTTAAAGGAACACACACTTTAGAGAAACCTTACAAATGTAATGAACATGGAAAACCCTGTGCATATCACTATAGTCTCCAATAAAAGAACACAAATTAGACAGAAATCTTGTGAATGTACTCAAGTTGGAAAATCCTTTACATGCCATAGTATTATCTGAATACAAAAATCAACACATAGTAGATAGAAACTTTCTGAAAGTAATCAATGTGGTAAGGTGTCTGCATGTCCTAATCATATTTAAATGCATGAAAGAATTTATAGTAGAAATCAACTGTGCTGATTTGAATATGCTTGGCCCTAAGAAGTGGCAATATTAGTATGTTTTGCCATGTTGGAGTAGATATTACTGTTTTGAAGGAAGTGAATTCCTGGGGTGGTGGTCTTAGGAGCTTCAGCCACTACAAAACAGACTCTCCTACTATTTTGCTGGATGACAGTCTCTTCCTGGATGCCTTCTCATGAAGATGCAGAACTCTCAGCTCCTTCTCTAGCATCATGGCTGCCTGCAGGCTGACATTCTTTGTGCTATGTTGGTAATGGACTAAACATTTGAAAGTGTAAGCCAGGCCCAGTTAACTATTTGCCTTTAAAACAGTTGCCTTGGTCAAACAGTGTCTCTTCTTAGGAATAGAAATCCTATCTAAGACAGAAGTTGGTACCCTAGACTTAAGTATTCTTTTTTTTTGGGGGGGGGGGGTTCGAGACAGGGTTTCTCTGTATAGCCCTGGCTGTCCTGGAACTCACTCTGTAGACCAGGCTAGCCTCGAACTCAGAAATCCACCTGCCTTTCCCTCCCAAGTGCTAGAATTAAAGGTGTGCGCCACCACCGCCCGGCTTTTTTTTTTTTCTTTCTTTCTTTTTTTTTTTTTTGGACCATGTTTTTGTTTGAAGCAATGTGGATTTTTAGACTTTGGGTTTGTACATGCATTAAGTGGAACTTAATGGGCATTGCTAGTAGACCACATATGTGCTAAGGGTGATTTGAACATTGTATTTAGTTTTTATAATGTTTAGCTGAAGAATGTTCCTGTCTTTTGGTCTCCTGAAGGTAAAGAGCTTTATTTTGTTAATTGCATTGACAAAAGAAATCTCAGGAAAGCCAAGCATAGCCTTTCACCTGGGTTTACTCTCATGGTGATTGTTTTGATCATGCTTAGTAATCTTAGAAAGGAAAAATATGAAATGTTAGGTCCAAAGAGAAAATCTCACCAGGAAGTTGAATGAAGCTATATCTTGTGATCAAGATACACAATGGTATTAAAGAAATGGTGATATTATGGAAAAATTCCATCCACCTAAACATATGGATGTGAAGGTACATGAATTATAACTGTATATATAATGTTAGGTATTATTATTGACTGATTATTGTTTTTATGTGGACATAAGGAGATACAAGTATGTTTCCAATTGACAATGGACAGATTGTGATTACTATACTGGGTTTTCAATTTAAAATCTAAAAGGATATACTTAAGTCCAGGCATGGTGGTACATGCCTTAAATCCCAGGAGATGAGAGTCAAGCAGATTTCTGGTTAAAGTCATCCTGGTACAGAACAAGTTTTAGGTAATGAAAAGCTTAGGTACATGCAAAGTGTTACACACCTTTTATCCCAGCATTCAGGAGACAGAGAAATGCAGATCTCAGTGTTCAAGGTTAATCTACTGAGTAAGATCCAGTACAGCCAAGCTTAGGGAGTGAAGTTGTTGAAAAACAGAAAGCTGGTGATAATGTAATAGAAGGGGCTCCAGGAAGTAGAGGTACTCAGCTGCTTTGTCCATGTTGCTCTGCTTTTAGAGGAAAGAATAGAAAGGACTACTGAGACAATTGATGGTGGTTGGCTGTAGTTAAAGAAATTGGTGATGATGAAGAAGAAACCAGCATCACTGAGGTGAAATCTTCTCAGAAGTGTTTTTTGAAAGGATAAAGAAGCTGTGTTCCAGAGATAACCAAGGTTGTACCTTGTAGTGCACCTGGTGTTGATCATGTTTGAGAATCACCCAGGTGCTGTTGGTTTCAAAGGTATAAATGAATCTGTAGTGCAGAGCAGCTAAGGCTTGGCACCGTGAAGGGAGTGTATGAGAGGAACGAAGTGAATCCTAGTTACAGCAGAAGGACCCAGCATATTGAAGATGTCAGTCCCATGGGATGAGCAGAAAGAACAGCAGCAGCAGTAAAGTGCGGTCAACCAGAACCTAGAGTGCTATAGATGGAAGAGCTGGTGAAGTTACCCAATCTCTTTTGAGTAGCACAGATGATCATGTGTGGATCCCAGATACTGGAACAAGAAGCTGTAATATTGAAGTTACCGTTGAAACCCTAATATTTTGAGATTCCGGAGCTGTGGGGTACGTGCTCAGGAAAACTGTTTCAGGGAATAAAACCAGCCAAAGAGAAAGAATTGTGCTGCAGTGACCAAAGCAGGAAGGCGATGGAGTTCTGAAGAACACTTTGACATCAGACATGGCGTTGCAGAGTTTAGAGATTGCCCAGCCGGCTTTTGGTCTTCTTTTGGCCCAGTATTTCCTTACAATGGCAATTAGGAATGGTGAGGTATATCCTGTAAATTTGGACATATATAATATGCTATTTGTTTTTGAAAATACAGGCCTGGCAACGGTGGCACATTCCTTTAATCCGAGCACTTGTGAGGCAGAGGCAGGTGGATTTCTGAGTTTGAGGCCAGCCTGGTCTACAGAGTGAGTTCCAGAACAGCCAGGGCCTCACAGAGAAACCGTCTCGAAAAACCAAAAAACAAACAAACAAAAAAAAAAAAGTACAGGGGATAAAAGTTACATGATTGGATGAATCTCAAAAGAGATTTTGAACTTGGGACTCCTAACATTTTGAGAATGCCATAGATGATGGGGATTTTTAAATTTGAACCTCATGTATTTTAATTTAAGCATATAATATTGTTCTACAAGACCTAGTTACAAATATATGACATTGTGAGTTTAGGCAGAAACTTGTATTTTCCCATCTACAGACCTTAGTAATACCATCAGGTATTCCAGAAGGGAAGATGCAAAAAGATGTCGACAGTGTGCTGCTATTTGGTACTTACTAATAGTAACAACTGGGTACTATGCCTATTCTAGGTGTGTATTCATAGACTAGCATCCAGGAGTTTCAGAGGACTTTGATTTACAATCACGTACTATAATTCTTTTTTTTTTTCACATTATTGTTGGCTCTGTGCAGGCCTCATATGGAAATGAGGTAAACTTTGTGTGAAAGTTGTATGTCTAGAATTAAATAAAAATATCAGTGGCATACATTGATTTCCTGTTTCACAAATTTTAAGATATGAAAAATATTATGTAAGTGTTGGTAAATCTGAAGTATTTATGCAATGTTTCCTCTGACTCAATTATATAAATTTACTACATGGTAGAATATGAATCATCAATACTGATCACTTACTGTATACAAGAATGGAGATTTAAAGTGTTTTTTATGAAGTACAGTTTTTGTGTACTTAAATGTTTTGACATCTTGACGATGAGTTGACTTTTCAGAGGATTTTTCCCCTCTCCTCAGTGTCAGGGAATGCCAAATAACTTACAATCATTTCCTAGTAATCACTTCAATTTTCAGTCATTATCTTAATTCAAATTCTCATTTGAGTTGAAAAATAAATCCCAGGATTCATCCAGGATAAATATATGATTAGGTCTGTTTTAAGTTTTTAGCCCACTTTCCTGTGTAAAAATGTGTATGAATGATAAGAAAATGAAGTAGGAACAAAGATGTAATGACTACAAAAATAAAACTAACCAAGTGTTAGCAACTCAGCAATGTTGAGATATGTTTACTTCTATTATTTCTGGATAAAATTGAGATTCTCCTTAAAGAATAAGCAGAAAATCTTTGAGAAATCAGATATAATAAATTTCCTAGCCGTGTCTGTCAAAATTAAATATAAATATCTAGGATTTTATATGAGCTTTAAAAACAAGCCATTTCAATTATTTTACATGATATATATATATTGTAGCCCGTATATCTTTTCATTCCTTCACAGTATGTGTCTATTTCAATAATGTGTTTTTCTAGTTGAAGACTATTTGGGAAACATAGTATAGTTATCTTGAAACACACACCTGTTAGGCAACCAACAGACTATATCATAGTCCCCTACCCTAATCACAAACTGTCTGAGGCATTTTTCTCTGATAAAGAAGACACACTGAATGGGGTATCATCAGGATCTGGTGAGGCATGACTGAAATCCATCTCTTCTAATTCTGGAGGTAAATCTGAGAGAATTCCCTGAGTCAATAAATAAATAAAATCAATTGTGTTGGATTAGTATGGAGATGGACTTTTTTTTTTTTTTTTTTTTTTGGTTTTTCGAGACAGGGTTTCTCTGTGTAGTCCTGGCTGTCCTGGAACTCACTCTGTAGACCAGGCTAGCCTCGAACTCTCGAACTCAGAAATCCACCTGCCTCTGCCTCCCAAGTGCTGGGATTAAAGGCGTGCACCACCACTGCCCGGCAAGGAGATGGACTTTTTAAAAAACAATTTTATGTTAATTGTTGTAGTTCTTTTCTTTTAATTCATTATTATGGATTTAAAGAAAAATATTTCTTTTTTTTTTTTTTTTTTTTTTTTTTTGTTTTTTGAGACAGGGTTTCTCTGTGTAGTTCTGGCTGTCCTGGAACTCACTCTGTAGACCAGGCTGGCCTCGAACTCAGAAATCCGCCTGTCTCTGCCTCCCAAGTGCTGGGATTAAAGGTGTGCGCCACCACCGCCCGGCACGAAAAATATTTCTTTTTAAGGATTTTTCGCAATTCCTTACTTAAAACACTAAGTCTTCATATAATATTAAGAAAGAACAAAATAGAGATGCCAAGTGTGTGAACTAAGGAGAGTACAATCTTAGACAAAGGGAAAATCAAGAGGCATATGAGGAGCTTTTCTGATGACACCAGGCACCTCTAAGCTGGCATGTTTGTAGACAGGAACTACTATTTCAAACAAAGGACCCTTAGCAAAGGGCTTGTAAGTGGTTGAGGCAAATCATTTTCATGCTAGTTTTGTGTGTTCACTGCTTACTTATAAAAAGCTCAAAACTTCATTCTTTCTTGGAAATATTCATGCTTTATTACCCTTTAAAGAAACCCACATTTCAACAAAGTCCTATTTTGTTTTGTTAAAAGAGTAAATGTAGCAGTTAGGGGAGATATTCTTCTATTTTTACTTTAGATAAAAGTTTAACAGTTTAAAAAAGGCCATGTGGGGCTTTTGTTTGTTTGTTTCCTTTCCTTAGACTATGTTCATACAGGAGGCAAAGCATCCACTAGGGACAGTTCAGTATAAGATTATGGTGTTCTAGTGATATATCTGCTTATTTCTTCACTGGAACAATGAGGATATGCCAACACCTATGAGCTAAGCTTAACCAAACTTTTTTCATCTGTATTTGTAGCACATGTATCTATACTAGAGAAATACTCAAGTTTTATGTGGCTGACAGTGCTGGTACCCACTTACTCATAAGACATTGGACCTGGGCTGGAGAGATGGTTCAGTGGTTAAGGGTGGTAACTGCTCTTCCAGAGGTTCTAAGTTGAAATCCCAGCAACCACATGGTGGCTCACAACCATCTGTAATGAGGTCTGATGCCCTCTTGTAGTGTATCTGAAGACAGCTACAGTGTACTTACATATAATAAATAAATAATTGTTTTAAAAGAAAAAGAAATTTAACCTAAAATAACATAGTCTACATGGAAAATTTTCAACAGCATTTCATGTGTTATGGCTTTGGGGAGATTAGTAAACAAGAAGAAAGAGAATAGAAACAAGTGAAAGCTGACTAGAACCCAATTAAGGAACAGAAAGGCGGGTCATGCTGGGGAAACATAAGAAATAGACTGTTGAAATAAGATCTGATTCTCTTCTATATAAGAGTGACAATGATACATCCTATAATTTTTGCCTTGAAGCCCGCAAATAAGAATACATTCTACTTTTTGTCAGGCTATATAATGAAAAGTAAAATATGTGGAGAAAGTTAATATTTATTTTTGTGTCAGTAAATTACCCATGGCTGTATTCTAAAGATACCACTGGCTTTCTAAGTTGCAGCAGTATGAAACTTAACAATTTCTTCTAGGACATGGAGCTATTGCTGATCCAGTTCAGGTACAAAGGGGCCTTTGCTGTTCAGAATGTAACATCAGTGGATTCAGTTTATGTTACTTTTTAGATATACTATGTTAATGATAACAAGAGGTTCAAATTGGCCCTGACTGAATATGAGCTTCATATATTGGAAAATCAAGTGATTAGAGATTTTCATGATATTCTAAATTCTACTCAAAAGAAGTGGTATTTATTTCTTCTCCATTGCATTAGATACAGTTGACTGAATAAAATTGAGAGTAGACCTTAAAATGTTCATTATGTGAGGTAGTTCATAGCACTGTTGATGCATGGATTTCACTGCAAAATTCTTTCAGTATCCTACTGGACAGCAATACTGAGGCATTAAACAACTCTTTGTCAATGACTGGAACTGCCCTTTCCACAAAGATACAAAGAGCCCCAATAAATTTCTTCTATTATCCCATCTCCCACATTGCAGATTGAACCCAGGGTCTCATTTACTCTGAGAAAAACACTCTTTGTCAATGACGCATATGTACAGCTTCAATGTATTTTTTTTACATGTTTTCCATCTGTAACAAGTATTTTCAAGCTCTGACTAAATGCCATTTTTTTTCCCAAGAGATGATTAACACTTTCTCCAAATACATGCTCAGTGTCTGTAATACTTATTTTAGACTCTGAGATGTGAATGTAAAACTGTTCATCATTCTTATCCTCCTTGCACAGTGTAGAAATTGAAGTTTAAGAAAGGCAATTGATCTGGCTTGGATCACACAGTGAATTATCAAGGGAAGAAATTCCATAACTAATGACTTAGAGTGATGTTGGCAGCATTATCTGGATGTTAAAATGGCTATTATTGATTTGAAATAGACAACCTTTAGGTAATCTAATGTTTCAGTTGGAAAGTACCATATATATATTTTTAAATCCTGGACTTCTTTATAAGGGCAAAATATCCCATAGATCACTTATCTCACTTGTCTCATCCAACTTATCCAAATAAAGGTTAATGAAAGAAATACTGCATTTTTTTTTAAAGAAAGTAATGGAAAGTGTTTCTATTTTACTAAATAGGATAAAATGTATTTCCAGAAGTAAAATGGCCGAGAAGCACCTAAAGAAATCTTCAGTATCCTTAGTCATCAGGGAAATGCAAATCAAAACAACCCTGAGATTCCATCTCACACCAGTCAGAATGGCTAAGATTAAAAACTCAGGTGATAGTAGACGCTGGCGAAGGTGTGGAGAAAGAGGAACACTCCTCCATTGTTGGTGGGACTGCAAGATGGTACAACCACTTTGGAGATCTGTCTGGTGGTTCCTCAGAAAATTGGACATAGCAGTACCTGAGGACCCAGCTATACCACTCCTAGGCATATACCCAGAAGATGCTCGAACATATAACAAGGACATATGCTCAACTATGTTCATAGCAGCCTTATTTATAATAGCCAGGAGCTGGAAAGAACCCAGATGTCCTTCAACTGAGGAATGGATACAAAAACAATGTGGTACATTTACACAATGGAGCTATTAAAAACAATGAATTCAAGAAATTCTTAGGTAAATGGATGGAACTAGAAAATAGCATCCTGAGTGAGGTAAGCCAATCACAAAAGAACACACATGGTATTCACTCACTGATTATTGGATATTAGCCCAGAAGCTTGAAATACCCAAGATTCAACTGACAGACCACATGAAGTTCATGAAGACAAAGTTGGGGTGCTTCGGTCCTTCTTCAAAGGAGTAACAAAATACCCAAGGGAGCAAATATGGAGACAAAGTGTGGGACAGAAACTGAAGGAGGGGCCATCTGGAGACCATCCCACCTGACTATCCATGCCATGTACAGTCACCAAAGTTAGACACGGATGTAGATATCAAGAAGTGCATGCTGACAGTAGCCTGACTGATATAGCTGTGTCCTTAGAGGTCTGCCAGAGTTTGACATATTCAGAGGCGGATGCTCACAGCTAACCATTGAACTGATTAAGGGGTTCCCAATGGAGGAGATAGAGTGAAGACTAAAGTAGCTGAAAGGGTTTGCGGCCCCATGAAGAGAGCAACAATACCAACCAACCAGAGTTCCCAGAGTCTAAACCACCAGCCTAGGAGCACTTAGGGAGGGACCCATGACTCCAGCTGTGTATGTACAGGGGTCAGGCATAGGTGGGAGAGGAGATCCTTGATCCCATGAAGGCAAGATGCCCTGTGTGGGGCAATTCTAGGGTGGGGAGGTGGGAGTAGGGGGTAGGTAGGGGCACATCCTCAGAGAAATATGAGTACTACCAATTTTGCTCTGGACTATTTGCTTATTAGAAGGCTTTGGATACATATTTATCACTATTCAATGTGCAACATCTAAATATTATGAGACTATACAGATGGGTGATAGTAGATGCTGACGAGGATGTGGAGAAAGAGGAACACTCCTCCATTGTTGGTGGGACTGCAAGATGGTGCAACCACTTTGGAGATCTGTCTGGTGGTTCCTCAGAAAATTGGACATAGCACTACCTGAGGATCCAGCTATACCACTCCTGGGCATATACCCAGAAGATGCTCTAACATATAACAAGGACATATGCTCCACTATGTTCATAGCAGCTACATTTATAATAGCCAGAAGCCTAACCCTAACACTGAGTTCCACAGCAAAGCTCTAATGGAGCTACAAATCAAATAAAGATATCTCTATGTCTGTTTCCTTGTCAGCTTTCTTAGAAGAATGCCTTGCAAACACAAATCAGAAAACTGACAGTTGAGGTTCATAGTTTTGTGAGAATATTATCATAGCTATACTTAAAGGACGCATGAGCCTGCTGACACATCCCCTTCCTCCACACCTTTCCACACACCCATAGAATATATTCCATCTCTCTTTAAAGAGAGGAAGCTGTGGAGAGGAGCATACCTTCCTGTCACCAGGTAACTGTGAGGTGGAGTTTTAGACAGAATGCTAACACCATTAACATTAAAGAGGGATTTTAGGAAACGAGAGTCTTGTTTGTGGCTTCATGCTGGGCTCAGGGAAACTGCAGCTTCCTTTCACCAGATGATAGGTATCAATCAACCCTAAAGAAAAGCCAGAATCATAAGGAAAACACAGTTGAATAACGGAAACACATAAGTGAAACACATTGTTAGACAGAACATTTCATCAATGGCACAGTGAAGAAAAACAACAGTTGCATAGTACAGTTTCTCTAGATAAACATATCTATAATCATAGAGAGAATGAATCTCTCTATGCATGTAGAAAGGGGATTTAATAGAATGCCACAATAAAGGCTGTTGGGCAAAGGAAATTAGAAAAATCAAGGACTAGTTGATTTCAAGTTGCTAAGAGCCAGACAGCCTGCTGCCAACAAAGAACATTTATGCTACCCTATTCTGAGTCTCACTGTCAGCTATTGCTGCACCTAATTTTCCTCTGAGATAAAATGCCCTTCAGTACTCTCCTTCTCTAGATATGCCTGGTTTACTTTCAGCCCAACCTAAAAATATGCTTACTAAAGATTTCTATGTGAAGTTTTCACTTGACAATGAAAATTTCTGAAACAGGAATCCCAGACAAGCAATAAACACAAATTCATGGCATACTAAATTTTGCCCTTTTATTACTTATGTATAGACTATACACATGAGATCATGGTTTGATTCATATCATGTATGTAATAGCAAATGGAATGCAAGCAAAGTAAATTGCATATGTTGGCCTAAGTTTTTTTCATTCATAATATTTTAAACTTAAAAATTAATATGAAGCCGGGCAGTGGTGGTGCATGCCTTTAATCCCAGCACTTGGGAGGCAGAGGCAGGAGGATTTCTGCATTCGAGAGTTCCAGGCTAGCCTGGTCTACAGAGTGAGTTCCAGGACAGCCAGGGCTACACAGAGAAACACTGTCTCGAAACAAACAAACAAACAAACAAACAAACAAAAAATAATATGAAAGGACAAATTTTTATTTTTATTTTTTTTATTTAATTCATATACCCACTCAGGTAAAAGTAATATAAAATACTAATACAAATCTGAATCTTTCTTTAAAATAGGTAACATGAACGTATTTATTTAAATATTATTGTCTATTTTTATGGACATAATATATGTAATCATACAATTCTGGTCACAATGGTATCTCATTGAACCCTACCCCAATTCTAGTGCACAACATGGTCTCTATCCCTTAAGATTCTAAATTATTCTTAAAGGGTTGACTGCTCCTAGACTGGTAGATGCTATTCATAATGGACATTGTCCTCACTCATTTTAGAACAACATATCTGTCCTTTTAAATATGATAGATACATAGTTGAATTTTTATACAGACATAAACATGTTAATAATTTAAGAGAAATTTATATCCAGCAAAGCCTCTTTAAAAACAGTATGAAATGATTGAAAGATCCACCTAAGGGCTTGTGTCTTATCTTCTAAATTAAACATTTTCATATCTTCAGCTCTGTTAAATTAAAATAATCACAGCATGGATTTTTAGAGAGAATTTTTACAATATGAAAGTGGACTTACTATTTAGGTAATGTGAATTTTTCTCCTGATGTACTAAGTAAAATATTTTTGATGTGAATGATTGCAGAATATCTATAGTCTCATAAGGAACAATTTGTAAATTTTCTTCAAGTAAAACCAACGATTTCACTGTTATCCTAGGGTGAACTACGATAATTTTGAAATGTGGAGTCATTGAGAACTTAGAAAGAGGGAATATAAATTGCTTATTCACCACTCCAAAAAAGATATTCTCACAATAGATTGTGAACTTATTTAACCTATTGTATCTTGTGGTATTAACATTTATAAAATATTAGAATGATCTAAAGGTGGAAATACTTTTAATAAAGAAGGATTTATGTATAGATTAGGATGAAATGTCCAAAGTGAGAAGAAAAAAATACAAAGCCTTTGGGAATTCTGAAGGAATTCTGAAGGTATTGAAGCACTTAGACCATGAGACTTATGGGAAATACATATGGGATTAAAGTCTCTATCTTCACATCCACTTTTATGAGAAACTGGCTGTGATCTAAGTTTAATTCTCTCCCGTATCCAGTCTACACTGAGGAGAGTCAAAATACAGCTTCCAAGGGAAGTCACACTTAGTCCAAAAAGGGATATGTAAAAGTGTCTTGTAAAGGTCATTCTATTTTGCTATCAGTTCAGCACCTTCAGAGTAACAAGGAATATGGTATTAATGGTAATTAATACCATTAAAATTCACAATAATTGGCCCACTGTATCAATTCTCTGATGTGAAATGAGTTCCTTGGTCAGAAGCAATACTGATGTGGAATGCCATTGTAGTGCATGAGGCACCCAGTATGTCCATGGATCATGGATTTGGCAGAAGCAATATGTGCATAGAAGTCAAAATCATAATCAGAACACCTATCTATTCCAGGAAGAAGAAAGCTTTGTCCTTTGCCCAAGAGAAATGATCCAAGGTAGCCAACCTGCCACCAAGTCACTGGCTGGTCAACCGAGGATATAGTTCCATATCTAGGGCTCAGTGTTAGTCTCTGTTGTTGGTAGATTTGGCACTCACCAGCAGATGTGGCCATGTCAGTGAATTGCCAAGGTTTTACCACAGTGATTACATTAATAAGGGTTCTATCCAGTGTGGTTTCTTTTGTGTATGTGTAAAGAATTATGACATGCAAAGGCTTTACTACATTGTTAACATTCAAGCAAGTTTCTCTCTTGTTTATGATCTTTTATGTCACTGCAAATATGACAGTGACTTGCAAATGCTTTATAACACTGATTACATTCGTAAGGTTTCTTTCCTATACATGAACTTTTATAATAATGGAGACTCTAAAGTTGTGAAAAGTCTTTACCATGTTGATTACACTCATGAAGTTTCTTCCAGTATGGGATCTTTTATGTTTTCAAGACTAGTGGTGTAAGAACCCCCGAAGAGGACCCCCGACTCAAGTCCTGATCAGCCCACACCCAAGGAGAAAAGAGAGACCAACTTGTTGCAATTTGCAAGAGCCAGTTTACTTGGCGAGGGCCCTCGGTTCGAAACTCATCTCACACAGGAGAGAGTCGGACCAGACCCCTGAGAGCTCAGGGTTTTTAAAGGGGACAGTGAAAGGGGGAGGGGGAAAGCAAGAAATTCTGGTGCGGTTGCATACAATTGGATATTTCAAACATCAGCACTTTTGCATAAGCAATCATTTTGGTGGGCAGGATGACTTGCTATTTTTGATCATGAAACCACAGACCTCCAAGAAAAGGAGAAAAACACCAGGTGGCCCACTTCTCACCAGGGCATGTTTGGGCTTGTCAGGGCATGGCGTCCCTGCTTGTCTCTAGATTTCTGGTAACCCTGTCCCTGGAGGGGCCTGATATTTTTATTATGGCTACCTTCAGCAAGATGTTGGTGGTCTTTGCCGAGTTGTTTTTAATTTTGATTCCCACAGTGGGATATGCAAAGGCTTTAGCACATTGATTACATTCCTAGTTCTGTCCAATATGAGTTCTTTCATGTTTTTGGGAAAAATCTTTATGGAAAGGCTTTTACCACAATGATTACATTCATAGGTTTCTTTCCAATTATGGGTCCTTTTATGGTTTTGGAGACAAAAACTTTGTGAAAAGGCTTTTACCATATTAATTACATTCATAAAGTTTCTCTCCACTTTGTGATCATTTATGTCTTTGAAGAGTCTCACTTACAATTGGGTTTTTCCACATTGATTTCATAACTAAGGTTCCTCTCTGGTATGGGTTCTTTTATGATACTGGAGATTACACTGTTGTGTAAAGCCTTTGCCACATTGATTATATTCATAAGGTTTTTCTCCAGTATGTGTTCTTTTATGTCTTTCGAGATGATTGGATCTTGCATAGGCTTTACCACATTGATTACATTCATAGGGTTTCTCTCCAGTATGTCTTCTTTTATGATACTGGAGATGACTGGACTTTGCAAAAGCTTTACCACATTGATTACATTCATAAGGTTTCTCTCCACTATGTGTTATTTTATGATATTTGAGAGTACTCTGACAGGAAAAGGCTTTACCACACTGATTACATTCATAGGGTTTCTCTCCAGTATGAGTTCTTTTATGTCTTTGGAGATGACTGGGTCTTGGAAAGGCTTTATCACATTGATTACATTCATAAGGTTTCTCTAAACTATATGTTATTTTATGATATTTGAGACTACTCTGACAGGAAAAGGCTTTACCACACTGATTACATTCATAGGGCTTCTCTCCAGTATGTGTTCTTTTATGTTTTTGGAGATGACTGTGTCTTGCAAAGGCTTTACCACATTGATTACATTCATGAGGTTTCTCTCCAGTATGTGTACTTATATGTCTTTGTAGATTACTTTGCGTTTCAAAAGCTTTACCACATCGATTACATTCATAAGGTTTCTCTCTGGAATGGGTTTTTTTATGATATTGGAGATGACTAGATCTTGCAAAGGCTTTACCACATTGATTATATTCATAAGGTTCCTCTCCAGTATGACTTCTTTCATGCCTGCAACAA
>NW_021604687.1:4812482-4817479 GCF_004785775.1 Grammomys surdaster
TAGAGTAGGGACTCCACTAAGTTCATAGCCATTTTATTTATAACAACATGAAACTGGAAAGCATCCAGATGCAGCTTAATCAAAATATGGATATAGAAAATGTGGTTCATTTACAAAATGAAAAACTATTCAGCTATTAAATACAAGGACAGCATAAATTTTGCAAGCAAACTGATACTGCTAGAAACTATTATCCTGAGTTAGTTAACCCAGACCTAAAAGCACATGCATGTATGTACTCACTTACACATGAATAATAACTACAAAGTACAGGAAACTCACACTACATAGACACAAAAACTATACAAGAAGGAAGGCCCAAATGAACATAGTTGAATCTCACTCAGAAGGGAGAATAAAGCAATCATAGGAGGCAGGTGCAAGAGAGACAACTGGATGGGAGAGCAGATAAGAAACGGGAATAGGGAGAACCAGGAATAGGTGTGGTGACAAACAAGAGAGGGCCAGAGGGGAAAAATGAATCAAAATCTGCAGCTGGCTGTGGGGAGGGGTTACATCTAAAATGTACCAGAGATCATGAATTGGAGGCACCAAGGAGTCTAAGTTTCATCTTAGCTGAGATGAATAGCAGTTAGATATGTACACTGAAGAGGCCACATTCTGCAGTCAGGCAGAACCCTCAGTGGAGAGTTATAGAAACTAACCAAATCAAAAACCTTTCTACACAAAATTTGTCTTGTCCACAAGAATACAATCTACAGCATAGATTCTGTCCAGAAGCAAAATAACCTTTTGATACCATTTTGTTGTTGTTGTTCTAACTTGCTACTCTGCTGCTGTGATTGAATCCTCTAAGAAAAAGCACTTCAAGAAATAAGTGGTTGTTTTACATGGTTCTATCAGATCACAGTCCATAACTTTGGGAGCTTAGATTAGACACTGAAGGCAAAAAGAATGGACAAACACTGTCTCCTGCTTGGCTCTCTTGCTTGGTCACTGTCTCATGCTGCGTTAGCTCTCTCATCCAGCACTGGCCTACTTGGTTAGGGATATTGCATCCTTCAGTGGAAGAGTCTTCCCTCATCAACACTATCTCTCACAAACATAGCAACCAGCCTTTCAGATGAGGACATGCCCTCGATTGAGGCTCCTTCAGATGACTGAAGCTCTAAAATATTGACAACTGAAAACAACTATGACACAGATAGAATAATAGATGAGGAAGTTGTAAAAACCCAAAACCCATGAGCTAACCATATCAATTATAGGAGCCCCTGTCACCTCAAGAGGGGGTTAGAGTTGTGCCTGATGAAGGACAAAATAGGGAGTGCACCAGGCTCAGAGCAGGGAAGGATACACTGGAATGCGGAGCTGAAAGGCTGTGCTGACCTTGGGTGAGTGGCTTTAATTCTGGATTTCCAAGGGAGTGCTACCATAGAGGAGGCTAAAACAACTGGAAGGAGGACAGAAAAGTAGATTGTCCCAAAGACCTGGAAATGACCACCAACAAAGGACAGGATCTCTGGTCCAAGGAAGACATGCTAAATTTGTTGAAATTGATGGCTCTATTCCTAAAACTTCTCATACATCTCTCAGTTTGGGTACATCTTCTCCCTATATGCATCTCTCCATAGCATATGTATCAAGGCCTTAGGCATCTCAACAAGTTGTGGTTGCAAAATGCAACTCAAGCATCATCCTTACAACTTCAATGCAATGAACTGTCACTGATTCCTCACTGAGGTACTGACTCTGCCAAAAGCTGGCTGAATAGTACTAAACTGAAACCACAGAGGAAGACTCCATGACCTTGAATTTTTCATTTTTCAGTTTTGAGAAGCAGCACAATTTAGATGATTCTCTCAAGTTTTCCTTCTAAGTTGATAGACTCTGTAACTCTTGGACAACAGTTGCAGCAGGTTTTATTTAAAGTTTTTTTCCTGACACTAGGAAACACTTTGCCTACTCCTTTCATTAATTTAAGTCTTAGCAGGAGGAAGTGTTACACTTAGGGTACCTTCTTAGTCATATACCCACTAGGGAATATGCTCAATTAAGTTCATAGCCATTTTATTTGTAACAGCTAGAAACTGGAAAGAATCCAAATGTTTCTAAATCAAAATACAGATATAGAAATATGTGATTCATTTACAAAATGGAATACTATTCACTTATAAAAAAGGACATCAAGCAGAAAAATGGATACAACTGGAAACTATCATCCTGACTGAGGTAATCCAGACCCAAAAGGACATGCATGAATGTACTCACTTAAAGTGAATATTAACCATAAAGTCCAAGATATCCATGCTACACTCCATAGGTCCAAAGAAGCTAAACAAGAAGGAAGGTCCAAATGACCATAGTTGAATCTCACAGAGAAGAGGGACTATAACAGTTACAGGAGGCAGGTGGAAAAGAGATAACTGGATGGAAGAGCAGGTAAGAAAGGGAAAGGAGAGTCAGGAACAGGTGTGGTGAGAGACAAGAGAGGGCCAGAGGGTGAGGTATATGAATCAAAATCTGTAGTTGGTGAGAGGGGAAAGGTGGGGGCATCTTTAGGCTTTACCAGAGACAATGAATGCAAGAGCACCAAGGAGTCTATAGGGGTGATCTTAGCTGAAATGCATAGCAGTGAGATATGGATCCTGCAGCCAGGCAGGAACCCCAGTGGAGAGTTAATGATGGCAACAGAACCAAAAACCTTTCCACCTAAAATTAGTCCTGTCTACAAGAAATGCAGGCACAAAGATGGAGCAGAGACTGAGGGATTGGCAAAATGATACCCTGCTCATATTGAGACCTATCCCATGGGCAAGCACCAATCCTTGACATTAGTGAAGATGCTCTGTTATACTTGAAGACAGTATCTTAGCCTAATTGTCCTCTGTGAGTCTCCATCCATCACCTGATTGAAACAGATGCAGAGACCCACAGCCTAACATTGGACATGGCTCAGGGAGTCTTTCCGAAGACTTGAGGAAATGATTGAGGGACTCTGAAGAAACAGGAAGTTCATAAGAAGACCATCAGAGTCAACTAACCTGGGCCCTAGGAGACTCTCAGAAACTGAGTCTCCAAGAAAGAGCATGCACAGGATGGATGGAGGACCCCACCATATATGTACTACATGTGCTACTCAGTCTTCATGTGGGTCTCCAATAACTAGAGTGGGGCACATCCCTTTAGGTATATCTGTCTGTTGAAACTATTCTCTATAATTGGCTACCTTGTCTGATGTCAGTAGGAGAGGATGTGCTTAACCATGCAGAGACTTGACATGCCATGGCTGGTGGATGTTTAAGTAGTCCCAACCCTCCCTGGGGAGATAGAATGGAGATAGAAAGGGGATGAGGGACTGTGTAAGGTGGATGGAAAGGGGATAGTGACTGAAATGTAAATTGAATGAACAAGTGGGAAAAATGAACAAATACAAATAAATAAAATACAAATATAGAAATCATTCTATTATTTCTTAATTTCTACCTACTCAGTACTCAGTATTAGGCATAAGCATAATACTAAAGATTTCTGGCCAAAGTATCACACAAATGACATCCAGATGAATTTGTCACAGAGTAAATTTTCCAGGAAATACTATGACCTCAACTTACTAACACTATCTGAGGTAATAAATGGTTGTTTTGTATGGTTCTGTCAGATCACAGTTCATCATACTGGGAACTGAGAATAGAAATTGAAGCTGGAAAACCGAGGAAAAGCATGGACAAACACTGTTTCCTGGCTGGCTTTCTTGCTTGGTCACTGTCCAATGCTCACCTAGCTCTCTCATCCAGCCCAGGCTCATTTGCTTAGGGATATTGCCATCCTCAGTGGAAGACCCAATCATCAACATAATGTCTCACAGACATAGCAACCAGCCATTCTGATGAGCACACACCCTCAATTGAAGCTTCTTCAGATGACTGTAGCTCTGAAATGTTGAAAACTTAAGACAATTAAGACACAGAGACAGTAATAAATGAGGAAGTTGTAAAAGCACAAAACCAATCATCTAACCATATCAATTACAGGAGGCCATGCCACCTTTTTTTTTCTTTTTTTTCGAGACAGGGTTTCTCTGTGTAGCCCTGGCTGTCCTGGAACTCACTCTGTAGACCAGGCTAGCTTGGAACTCTCGAATGCAGAAATCCGCCTGCCTCTGCCTCCCAAGTGCTGGGATTAAAGGCTTTCACCACCACTGCCTGGCTTGAGGTCATGCCACCTTATGAGGTACTTGGAGTTGTGGCTGATGCAGGACAAAATGGAAAGTTCACCTGGCTCAGAGCAGGAAAGAATACACTGGAATGGGAAGTTCAGAGGCTGTGCTGCCCAGGAGTGAGGTGTCTTTAACTCTGGGTTCCAAGGCCAGTGCAGCCAAAGAGGTGACTAAAGCAGCTGGAAGGTTAGCAGAGGAGCAGATTGCCCCATAGACTTGGAAATAGGGCTGCAGAGCCAAGGAAGTCATGCTAACTTTGTTGCGATGGAGGAAGAACAACCTGCCATCTACTGACAGCTCTAAATTCAAAACTATAAATTCACATATGGACTGGGAACAGTGTTCATCAGGAGGGAGAAAATGAGATCTTTGTCTTTTCCTCCCTGTAAAACAGGATAGGGAAAGCATGAGTTTGCCCTGGATGCTGTCTCAAAGAGTTTTCTGCATTGAGCAATATAATGGGTCAAGTTCCTCTTGGTAAGAAGGATTTGAACCAAGGTTAGTAACTAAATTGATTGGAATGGAAACAGTCTCATTTTCTCTCTAAGTCACAAAATAATGTGCCACACACATAATAGACATCCACAAGGGGGCACTAAAGGCTATCCAGCAGATTCCTACACTTCCACAGAGGAGAAAATGAAGGATGACAACTGTGAGTCAGCTGGGCAGTGGTGGCGCATGCCTTTAATCCCAGCACTTGGGAGGCAGAGGCAGGAAGATTTCTGAGTTTCAGGCCAGCCTGGTCTACAGAGTGAGTTCACACAGAGAAACCCTTTCTTGAAAAACCAAAAAAAAAAAAAAAAAAAAAAAAAAA
>NW_021604687.1:4817579-4835619 GCF_004785775.1 Grammomys surdaster
AACCCTTTCTTGAAAAACCAAAAAAAAAAAAAAAAAAAAAAAAAAAACCAAAAATAACAAAACAAAACAAAACAAAAAAAAACACAACTGTGAATCATGTTTCAGGGTTCCAAATCTACTTCAACCTTCTCAGCAATTAAGACTAGGAGCACACTACGCCAGGCTCTGGAATATCTTTCAAACCCTCTGTGGTTACGACTTTCCTTTGTATCCACTATATTGTGGTTCCATGTTCCTTTAGTCATCTCCCTCCACAAATACTCAAGAAAAATCCAAAAACCAAGGCACACAGACACAAATCTGACAGACAAACCACTGACCCAAAGAACAACAATGACACATCTTAACAGGCAGCCTTTCAACCCTTCAGTTGGGAGTCCTGAAGGTCTTGAGGTTCAAGTCTCTGCAATGCAAACACACAAATGTATTTATTATGAGCTCAGTAACAAGGACTCTTATCAGTCAACCTCATATCAAGTCCAAATTGAGAGACCAATTATAGGGGTGCTGGGTATTTATTGTAGTAACAGCAAGATTGGGGCACTAACATACATGTCAGCAACTTAATGTTTTAGAAACTGTATGTCTGGCATAATTTGTAGGAATCAAACAAGGGGGCAAAATCATCTGACAACCATGATGGGTAGGTTAACTTTTTTTTTCCTCTTTAAGGTTTATTAGTTATATGTAACTAAACCCTGCAGTTGTACCTTGACTGGCTGTTGATAAGGGGGGTTATCATAGGATGTTTGCTCAAGTGGATTTTGTACACTCTCAAAAACAGAATTGGTTGGGCTTTATAAATTCATCTTTTCTCTGAGCCCCTTATTATTGGCAGATACTCCTGTTCAACCAAAAGCCATGCCTGCCTGTAGACTAGGTACTCTCTCCAAAGGCTTACCCCACTATTACTTTAAACACTAATACCAGTTGCCCTTATTATTTGAAGAGAATACTAGTGGCAGTTTCCTCTTCCCCTGTGCATGCCTCCTATAGATACCACAGACAATCCCCACATGCCCTTCCTTTCCTGCCTGATCCCTGTGTCTCAGCCCCCACATAATCAGACACACCTGTTCAACCACATACCAAGCCTGAAAGGACACAAGGTTAGCTTTCCACAGATCTACCCCATGGTTATTTCAGATGCAATTTTCACAGTTGCCCCAAGCACTATACTATACAATTGAGGCAGTTTATCCTCTTTCCTGATTATGTCCATTTTGGGATTAAGATTATTTCTTCCTGCCTGCCGCTTCTCCCAGCTTTCAACATTAACAAGCATTCCCTCTTGAAAGAACCTGCCAAACAGCTCAGTAAAAGAGGGAACACTCAGTCAACACTCTCTGAAAATCCAGACATCAAACTGTAACCCAGGAACAAAACTCACACCCAAACAAGACAAATCCAGAAACCAGTATGTAAGTCAATAATCACCTCAAACCCAGAAGCCTAGACACCAGGATATGAATATAATAAATAACAACCAGGAAAATAAGTCACAAAGAAATCCAAGCTATCCTATCACAGCAGGTTCTGAGAAATTAAAACATAGGGAAGGGAGAGGAGTGAGAAACTGGGGAAGGGATAGAGGCACAGAAGAGGTCCTGCAGACAGGCACACAGACAGGGAACAGAGAGACAGTCATGAGAGTAGAGAAAGAGAATAGAGAGGGGGCATTTGCAGAGCACAGAGACAGTGAACAAACATAGAGAGCTGCTATAGCTGGTGGTCCATGTATATAAAGCACACCTAACAACAACAGCAGGTGATGGAGGGCAGGGAATGACTTAAGCATTTGCTAAATCCCTGAGAGCAGGCCACTGAAATTGCCTGTGCACTGAGAACTACAGAGATAAGGTTCACCCAGGGAACGGGAAAGGAAGAGAGAATCTCAGACATTAAAGATGATAGGACAAAATGGATACATCAGTCAATAAAAAAAAATGTGGATTCTAAATTTCCTTGCACCAAACAACTAGGACAACTAGGAATTCTGAGATATATGATTAGGCAAAAACTACAGATGACTGGTATATAGGAAGAATATCAACCCAAAGCTCTAGAAAAATTATCAATGAAATCGTAAATGAAAATCTTCCTAAACTAAAGAAGAAGATGACTATTAATGTACAAGAAGCATGCAAAATGCCAAATAGATTGGGGAAAAAAGTCCCTTTGCCACAAGATAATCAAACACTAAACATATAAAGTCAAGAAATATAAAAAACTGCAACAGAAAAAAATTAACAAAAACTAAACAAACAAAAGCCAAGTAACATACAAAAGCAGATCTATTAGTTTTATACCTGTCTTCTTTTGTCTTAATAAAAGACAAAAGGGTTTGGACACATGTGCTCCAGAGTCAGAGAAACCACCAGTGTTTCTACAATAGAGCAACCAGTCCACATGTTCTGGGCAGATTCATAATCACCCACGATAGTAAAGGCACTCAGAGGTGCACCCTGACGTAGCAGGTGAGGAGCATCACCAGGGGCATAACAGGTGGTCACATCTGGCTGATACTTCCCATGCAGCCCCAGAGAGGACCCAGCACCCCAGCTCCCACCCCTCAGCCGCTTGCCCCTACCCATTGTGGGCAGTGATCCTGTGCTCACCATGTCTCAATTTCAGAACTTCCCTTAGGTCTCCACACAGCACCCAACACAGACCTCAGAGCGCTCAGGGCACAGAGAACGATGCAAGCCTGTACAGGCACAGCAAACTTGCAAAATGGCACCCGGAAGAACCCGCCTCTTTGTCTGATTGGCAGATTTGCCTGGAAGCCTTGATAGGCCACTGAGACTTACCACACCTCAAGGTTAAAGTGTGCTTCAGGTGCAGGGACAGACCTTTTCCAGATCACAGAAGTGGTTTACACCCAATTAGCATTTGTTTATGTCTTCAAAGAGGAATCTTACCCCACCCAGCCCTGGGGGTGGCGGGGAGAAGCCACCATTCCATTTCTGGCTGTTCAGCTACCTGCTCCTCCCCTCTGAGAGCAATGATCCACTTGACTTCAGACCTTGCCTGACCTTTCCTCACAGCACTTGCCTTCTTCTTCCTATGATCAAGGTGAACAGCTTCCATAGCCCATGACTCAAGGTGCAGTGGAGGTATTAATCTGACTCACAAGTGTAAGGATGCCCTGACTACTTCTTAGCATTCTGTCTAAACTCAACCCCACAGTTCCCTGGCAACAGCCAGGTATGCTCCTCCCCACAGTTAACTGGCAACAGCTGGTTATGCTCCTTCCTACAATTACCTGGCAATACCCAGGTAGATCTGGCCCACTATAAAAGTGGCTGCCTGCCCCTTCCTCTCTGTTTTGATCTCTTGATCTCTCTTTCTCGTGCCCTCTTAGGTTCATTAATTCCTCCCTCTTTCCCATTCCCTTCCCCACCTCTTTCTCCACATGCTCAAGCCCAGCCTCTACTTTTCTACTTTCTGCCTCTCTCTGCATTTCCTTGCCTCTACTACCATCTTAGCTTCCTTCCCCATGTCCTGAATAAACTATATTCTATACTATACTGTCTTGTGGCTGGTCCCTCAGTGGGAAGAGCTGTCTCAGCATGAGGCATGAGCCTGATGAGACATCCCTTTCCCCTACACCTCCCCCCCCCCACACACACATAGAACACATTCCATCTCTCTTTAAATAGAGGAAGCTGTGGGGAGGAGCATACCTGGCTGTTGCCTCGTAACTCTGGGGTGGAGTTTAAGGCAGAATGTGAACACTATTAACATTAAAGAGAGATTTTAGGAAACAAGAGTCTTGTTTTGTGGCTTCATGCTGGGCTCAGGGAAACTGCAGCTCCCTTTCACCAGATGATAGGTATCAATCAACCCTAAAGAAAAGCCAGAAACATAAGGGAAACACTGTTGAGCACAACTGTTAGCCAGCACATCTTCATTAGTGCAAAAGTGGAGAAAAACAACAGTTGTATTAGCAAAGGTTCTCTAGATAAACATATTTCAAATCACAGAGAGAATGAATTTCTCTATGTATGTAGAAAGGAGATTTAATAGAATACCACAATAAAGGCTGTTGGCGAGGGAAATTGGAAAAATCAAGGACTGCTGGATTTCATCTTGCAGGAAATTACAGCAGGAAGCCAAGATTATGATATTCACAGAATCCAACACATAATCAAAAGATAAGTTGACAAGAGCCACACAGCCTGCTGCCAGCAAAGAACATTTATGCTACCCTATGCTGGGTCTCACTGTCAGCTATTGCTGCACCTAATTTTCCTCTGAGATAAAATGCCCTTCAGTATTCTTCTGCTATAGATATACCTGGTTTACTTTCTTCCCAACCTAAAAAGATGCTTACTAAAGATTTCTATGTGAAGTTTTCACTTGACAATGAAAATTCTGAAACAGGAAACCCAGACAAGCAATAGACACAAATTCATGGCTTATTAAAAACTGATTTTTTATTAATTACATGTAGAATACACACATGAGACATGGTTTGTTGTTCACATCGTGTACTTAATAACAAATGAATTACAAGTAAATTAAACTTTTTAAGTTGACCCTAGTTTATATTGTCCCAAATGAAAATAAACTTAAAAAAAGATATGAAAGGACAAAAAACATATTTAATCAATATATGCACACAGGTAAAATAAATAGAAAATGATAATATGGGTCTGAATCTTTCCTTGGAATAGGTAACATTGTTTTACAGAGTTTACTACTCCTAGGCCAGGAGATGTTATTAATATTGGACATTGTCCTCACTCATATAAGAAAAACATATTTATGTTTTAAATTATTCTATATACATATTTAAAATTTTATGCAGGCATAAACATGTTAATAATTTAAAAGATATTTACATCCAGTAAGACCTCTTTAAAAACAAATATACAAAGATAGGAAGTTCCAGCACAGGGCTTATCTTATCTTCGAAATTAAACCACAACCATTTTCATATCTTCAACTTTGTTGAATTAAAGTAATCACAGCAGGGCTTTTTGAATGTCACTATACCTCTATCAAAAAAACAAAAAAAATTGACATGGCTGGCCAATATTTGTACAGCTTGAAAGTATAATAACTATTTAGGTAATGTGAATTTGTCTCCTGACAGACTAAGTAAAATATTTTTGATGTGACCCTACTCAACTCAACACAAAACTCAACCAGCAAAGCAAACAAGCAAACCACCAATCAGTCCCCCGCCTCTTGAATCCTGAATCGCCGCCAGGCCCCTGCCTCAGATTCCCCAGGGGCCTCGGCTCATGCCGGCGACCATACCTGCAAGCTGGGGGTCATCCCCATTTCTCCACCGTGCGACCTCACTCGCGTAGGTTCATCCGCCTGCAAAGGATACAAGCAAACAACCAGTCAGTTCCCTGCTGCCTGAATCGCAGCCATGCTCCTGCCTCAGATTCCCCAGGGGCTCAACTCCCGGTCAGACCCAGGCCTCTGCTCTCGCCTGCTGGTTCTTGACTGTACCTGCAAGCTCGCGATCATCTCTCTGTCCCTGCCTCCACGGCTCAGCCGTAATCCCGGCAGTGGCGGGCGATCGAATCAGGTCGCGCGGCCTGTGACGTCAGAACCAGAGCGCCACCGCCACCGCCAGGAATGCGGTTCCCCTCCAGGAGAAGCTATGGTATTGGAATTAGGAAAAATTCAAGTTACTCTGAATTTTCGCAGCAATTAACCTGATTCATTCAACTCAATATTACTTGTTCTCTATTGAAATAAGAGAAGATCATCAGTAACCAAGAAACATGTTTCCCTTATTTTGAAAAGCAAAAGTAAAGTCACAGTCTTACCTACAGCAGTGAGGTTCCAGTAGGTCTCTAGCATTACATCTTTGTAGAGATTCTTCTGGGAAGGATCCAGCAAATTCCACTCTTCCACAGTGAAGTTCACATGCACATCATCATAAGTCAATGCATCCCAAAATATCCCATACATGTGTACAACAGAGAGCATGACCGTGACATCACTTTAAATAAATGTATACTTTCTAGATAATGTAATAATGAAATTCTGGTGCTTCCTCCACTTATTTCCTGAAACAGAAGTTATAATCTAATCATTCTGTCATTTTAGAAGGAAATTGAATTATACATTTCACCCATGTTGCTTCTGATCCTTTTAAATAGGATATAGCCTTGCAACACAAATGGCAACTGAGAGGGATATGCAGGGGGAAACAGATCAACAGTACTGAGCAAACATGTGAAAAACTGTATGAACAATTACTAACTACAAAAATGACGGGCAAGCTGTGTGTATTTGCTCATGTCTTTAATCACAGAGGTACAGGCAGGTGTATGTCATTGACCTGGATGCTGTCGTGGTCTATGTGATGTGTTGCAGGACATCAAAAGTTACATAATAAGACCCTCACTCCCCTATAAAAAACAACCAAGCAAACAAACATGATAGAGAGAACTCACTGTTCTTTACAGAAGTTCCTACAAAGAATTACACCATCACTGCAGTTCTGGATTCATCTTGCAAAAACATGAAGTTGACCAGTTTAAACAGCAACATTAATTAAATTTTACTACAAGGGAATACATGTTTAAACAGTTAAAAATGGACAGATAAAAATATTAGTAATGTATATGTTGGTCAGAAGTAAGGAACATAGGGCAGGAAAGATAGTTCAGGAGTCGAAAACTCTTGCTGGTCTTCCACATAATGGTAGTCAATTTATAGTATTTACATTGGGATTAACAACTACCCATTACTTCTAGATCAAGAGTACTGAGGCGCCGGGCTATGGTGGTACACGCATTTAATCCCAGCACTTGGGAGGCAGAGGCAGGCAGATTTCTGAGTTCAAGGCCAACCTGGTCTACAGAGTGAGTTCCAGGACAGCCAGGACTACACCGAGAAACCCTGTCTCGAAAAATCAAAAAAAAAAAAAAAAAAGAGTACTGAGGCCATCTTCTGACAACAGTAAAGATGAGGCCCACATGATATTCATATTGATGCACACAGGCATAATACTCTTATTTATTCAAAAATTTCAGAACAAACACAAGAATTAGGCAGAATGACATACACCTGAAATCCAATGACTCTGAAGCCTCAGGCAGTATTGATATCATGAGCGTATGCTATTCTGAGAAATAGAATATAACCTATATATTTTGCTAAACTTTAAAATTTAAGATGTGGATAAAGAGCAGCACAGAAGGATGTGCTTATTTTACAAAAACGTGTCAAGTGGCTTATGTGGTTTTTATATCTACAATCAGGACAGGAAAAACTTCACAGAGAAATTTTGTCTTGAAAACAAAAAACAAAATATATAAAGTTAAAAATATAAAACCACCAGGCTTGCAAAATAGCTTAGCATTGAGTAGCAAACGTTTATACTGTATCTTATGTGAATTAGGGACTGAGACCAAATGGGGAATGCATGGGAGCATGAGAAGAAAGCTGAAGAATCAGTTTCTTTCTTTCTTTCTTTCTTTCTTTCTTTCTTTCTTTCTTTCTTTCTTTCTTTCTTTTTCTTTTTTTTTTTTTTTTTTTTTTTTTTTTGGTTTTTCAAGACAGGGTTTCTCTGTGTAGCCCTGGCTGTCCTGGAACTCACTCTGTAGACCAGGCTGGCCTCGAACTCAGAAATCCACCTCCCTCTGCTTCCCAAGTGTTGGGATTAAAAGTGTGTACCACCACTGCCCAGCTAGTTCCTCATTTATTATTCTGTCTGTGACATAGTTGTTTTCAGTTGTCAACATTTTAGAGCTTCAGTTCTCTGAAAAAGCCTCAATTGAGGGCGTGTCCTCATCTGAATGGCTGGTTGCTATGTCTGTGAGAGATAGTGTTGATGATTGATGTGGGAAGACTCTTCCACGGAGGAATGCAATATCCCTAGGCAAGTAGACCAGAGCTGGATGAGAGAGGCGGTTGAGTGTGAGACAGTTACCAAGCAAGAGAGCAAGCCAGGAGATAGTGTTTGTCCATGCTTTTCGCCTTCATTTTTTAATCTAAGCTGTTGAACTGTGACCTGACAGAACCATATAAAACAACCACTTATTTCCTGAAGTGCTATTGCTTAGAGAATTCAATCACGGCAGCAGAGTAGCAAGTTAGAACAACAACAACAAAATGGTATCAAAAGGTTATTTTGCTTCTGGACAGAATCTGTGTTGTAGATTGTATTTTTGTGGACAGGACAAATTTTGGGTAGAAGGGTTTTTGGATTGGTTGGTGTTTTTAACTCTCCACTGAGTGTTCTGCCTGACTGCAGGATGTGGCCTCTTCAGTATACATATCTAACTGCGATGCATTTCAGCTAAGATCAACCTTAGACTCCCTGGTGTCCTCCAATTCTTGGTCTCTGGCACATCTTAAATGTAACCCCTCCTCCCCAGCCAGCTGCAGATTTTGGTTCATTTACCCCTCTGGCCCTCTCTTGTTTGTCACCACACCTATTCCTGGTTCTCCCTATTCCCTTTTCTTATCTGCTCTCCCATCCAGTTCTCTCTGTTGCATCTGTCTCCTATGATTGATTTATTCCCCCTTCTGAGTGAGATTCAACTATGTTCATTTGGACCTTCCTTCTTGTATAGATAGTATTTTTGGGGGGTCTTTGTAGTGTGGGTTTCCTGTACTTTGTGGTTATTATTCATGTGTAAGTGAGTACATACATGCGTGTGCTTTTAAGTCTGGGTTACCTCACTCAGGATAATAGTTTCTAGCTGTATCCATATGCCTGCAAAATTCACAATGTCCTTGTATTTAATAGCTGAATAGTTTTTCATTTTGTTAATGAACCACATTTTCTGTATCCATATTTTTGTTGAGGTGCATCTGGATTCTTTCCAGTTTCAAGTTGTTATAAATAAAATGGCTATGAACTTAGTAGAGTCCCTACTTTAGGTGCCCTGCCTTCACAGAGTTCCTCCTATATCTTCTGTTTGTCATTTGAGAGGGTGTGGATCCCTGGGTATCCATGATGGTGTATCAAGTCTCTATTGGGTTAGGCCCATCCTTTCCACTGAGGCCGGACGTGGCAGCCTTGTTAAGGGAACAGATTCCAAAGATAGGTAGCAGCTTTAGGGACAGCTCCTGATACAGTTGTTAAAGGACCATCATGAAGACTGAGCTGCACATCTGCTACTAATGGGCCAGAGTTCTTTGTCCATCCTGTGTGTGTTATTGTTTGTAGCTCAGTCTCTGAATTCCCCAAGGATCAAGGTTAGTTAAGTCTGTTGGTCTTCCTGTGGAGTTCCTATCCTCTTCAGGGCCTTCAGTCCTTTCCTCAACTCTTCCATTAGAGTTACCAATGTCCATGCAATGTTTGACTGTGGATCTCTGCTTCTGCTTCAGTCAGCTGCTGGGTGGAGCCTCTCAGTGGATATTTATCCAAGGCTCCTGTGTAGGAGCATAACAGAGCTTCCTTAATAATGTCATGGATTCAAGCTTTTCCATAATGTTGTCTCCAATTGGAAGAGTTTTCATTGGACATTCCTTCAGTCTATGTTCCAGCTTTACCCCTGCATTTCTTTTACACAGGACAAATTTTGTTCTGTGTGTCTGCTGTGTTGTGGTTGAACCTGATCCTTCAGCTTTGTTCTCATGCTCCCATACATTCACCATTTGGTCTCAGTCCCTAAATCATGGAAGATGCAGCATAAACATTTGCTATTCAATGCTAAGCTATTTTGCAAGCCCGGTGGTTTTATATTTTTAGCTTTATATATATTTTTTTATTTTCAAGACTAAATTTCTCTGTGAAGCACTTCCTATCCTGATTGTAGATATAGAAACCACTTAAGCCACCTGACATGTTTTTGTCAAATAAGCACATGCTTCTGTATACTTCTTCATCCACATCTTTAATTTTAAAGTTGAATCAAATATATAGGTTATATTCTATTTCTCAGGATAGCATACGTTCATGATATCAATACTGCCTGAGGCTTCAGAGTCATTTGATTCCAGGTGTATGTCCTTTTGCCTAACTCTTGTGTTTGTTCTGAAATTTTTAAATAAATAAGAGTATTATGCTTAGGTGCATCAATATGAATATCATGTGGGCCTCATCTTTACTGTTGTCAGAAGATGGCCTGAGTACCCTTGATCTAGAAGTAATTGGTTGTTGTTGATCCCCATATGAATACTAGAAATTGACTACCATTATGTTGGAAGACCAGCAAGAGCTTTCCACTCCTGAGCTATCTTTCCTGCCAACTGTTCCTTATTTCTGTTCAACAGATACTTTACTAATATTTTCATCTGTCCATTTTAACTGTTTAAACATGCATTCCCTTCTAGTAAAATTTAATTAATATTGCTGTTTAAACTGGTTAACTTCATGTTTTTGCAAGATGAATACAGAACTGCAGTGAATGTATAATTTTTTGTAGGAACTTCAGTAAAGAACCATGAGTTCTCTCTATCATTATCGTGTCCTTGGTTAATTTTTCAGGGGACTGAGCGTCTTAATATGTAACTTTTGCTGTCCTGCCACACATCACATAGACCATGCCAGCATCTAGCTCAATGACATACACCTGCTTGTACCTCTGTGATTATAGACATGAGCAAATACATGCAGCTTGCCCATCATTTCTGTAGTTAGTAATTGTTCATACAGTTTTTCACATGTTTGCTCAGTACTGTTGATCTGTTTCCCCCTGAATATCCCTCTTAGTTGTCATTTGTGTTGCAAGGCTATATGCTATTCAAAGGGATCTGAAGCCACACGGGTGAAACTTATAATTCAATTTCTTTCTAAAGTCACAGAATGATTAGAGTAGAACTGCTGTTTTGGAAATAAGTGGAGGAAGCACCAGAATTTCGTTATTTCATTGTCTGGAAAGTATACATTTATTTACAGTGATGTCACAGTCATGCTTTGTGATGTACACATGTATGGAATATTTTAGGATGCAGTGACTTATGATGATGTGCATGTGAACTTCACTGTGGAAGAGTGGAATTTGCTGGATCCTTCCCAGAAGAATCTCTACAAAGATGTGATGCTGGAGACCTACTGGAACCTCACTGCTATAGGTAAGACTGTGAATTTTCTTTTGCTTTTTAAAATAAGGGAAAAATGTTTCTTGGTTGCTGATGATTGTCTCTTATTTCATTAGAGAACAAGTAATATTGAATTTAATAAATTAGTTTCATTGCTGGGAAAATTCAGAGTAACTTGAATTTTTCCTAATTCCAATACCATATCATTCAGTTTTTGGTACTGTGTTTTAGGCTATAATTTGGAAGAGCATCATACTGAAGAAGAATGTCAAACTCCTAGAAGTCATGTAAGGTAATTTTAATGTTTAAGACAAAAAAAATATGCCTGTGAGGAAATTTTAATATGATCTGGAAGCTCTAAAGGAAAGCAAGTGTATAAAATATCAGTCCTTTTATTGTAGCTATGATGATAATATTCTCCCCAAACTATGTACCTCAATTTCAGTTATCTGATTGTGTTTGCAAGGCATTTCTGTAAGAAGGAAGAGAAGGAAACAATGCCTTAAGAGATTCCTTTATTTGATTTGTAGCTCCGTTAGAGCTATGTTGTGGAACCACCAATTTGTGTAGTCTGTTTAGATGTTGCAAAATGAATAGTAATAAACATGTATCCATAACCTTCTAATAAGCAAATACTCCATGATAGAGTTTCTGATACTCATATTCTTGTAGTCAATTTTTTTTGGTGGGGGGGCGGGTTTCGAGACAGGGTTTCTCTGTATAGCCCTGGTTGTCCTGAAACTCACTCTGTAGACTAGACTGGCCTCAAACTCAGAAATCCACTTGCCTCTGCCTCCCAAGTGATGGGATTAAAGGTGTATGCCACCACTGCCTGGCTGTAGTGAAATTTTTAAGTTTACGTCGAGGTCAGTTTATGAGAGTCAAGAATCTTGTCCTGAGGAAACATTAATCATATCTACAATGAACAAAAAGTCAATGTGTGTGAATTCGATGTGGAAACCTTTCATTTGTTCTTCTTTTTTAATGGGTATATCAATTGTCAGAATGGATTAAACCATGTGAGCATAAGGACCTTAAAAGGAACAACATACCTCTATTTATTTCAGAATAATGAGAAGATTTGTAGCATTCTTTCTGTGGTAGACTTTCTGAATATAATAGGTGTTTGCAATTAATTGGTTTTCTGACTTTACGGGAAACATCCCCAAAGTCACACTGCATAAAATCTCTATGGGTACTGGAAGTTTGGAAATTCTTTTGTTCATCCTGGTTCACAGGGCTCCTGTGTTGTGAGTTACACTACAGGAAAAACTAAGAATACGATCAGTGTTTTAATGCTCTGAGTTGTTCCATATTTCTTCAGACATGTGAAATACATCATATAGAAATCTCATCGAGAAAAAAGGATACTATAAATGTGAGCCATGTAATAAATGCTCTTACCATCACAGGTATTGTCAAAGATGTAAAGTAACCCACAGTGAGTGAGAACACCATGAACATCCAAAGTGATAAAATCTTAAGATCTGAGTGTTCTTTATTATTAGACCAAGTGTAAAATTTATTCATTTTGGTAAAATGATTGATCAGGCTAATGAATGTGGTAAAGCTTTCATATGTGCCCATTATTGTTGCAGGCATGAAAGAAGTCATACTGGAGAGAAACCTTATGAATGTAATCAATGTGGTAAAGCCTTTGCAATAACCAGTGCTCTCCAAATCCATAAAAGAACACATACTGGAGAGAAACCCTATGAAAGTAATCAATGTGGTAAAGACTTTGCAAGATCCAGTTGTCTCCAGTATCACAAAATAACACGTAGTAGAGAGAAACCTTATGAATGTAATCAATGTGGTAAAGCCTTTTCACGTCACAGTAGTCTCAAATATCATAAAAGAGCACATACTGGAGAGAAACTCTATAAATATAATCAATGTGGTAAAGCCATTATCACATCCAGTCATTTCCAATGTCATAAAAGAACACATATTGGAGAGAAACTCTATGAGTGTAATCAATGTGGTAAAGACTTTACACAACAAGGTCATCTACAATATCATAAAAGAAACCATACCAGAGAAAAACCTTAGGTTTGTAATCAATGTGGAAAAACCCATTTATAAGTGAGACTCTCCAAAGACATAAATGATCACATACTGGAGAGAAACTTTATGAATGTAATTATATGGTAAAAGCCTTTTCACAAAGTTTTTGTCTCCAAAACCATAAAAGGACCCATATGGAATGAAACCTATGAATGTAATCATTGTGGTAAAAGTCTTTCCATAAAGATTTTTCCCAGAAACATAAAAGAGCCCATTTTGGACAGAACTATGAATGTAATCAATGTCCTAAGCCTTTGCCTGTCCCACTAGTCTTGAAAACATAAAAGATCCCATACTGGAAGAAACTTCATGAATGTAATCAACGTGGTAAAGACTTTTCACAAGGCAGAGACAGGCAGATTTCTGAGTTTGAGGCCAGCCTGGTCTACAGAGTGAGTTCCAGGACAGCCAGGGCTACACAGAGAAACCCTGTCTCCAAAAACCAAAAAAAAAAAAAAAAAAAGACTTTTCACAAATTTAGAGTCTCCATTATTATAAAAGAACATGTACAAGAGAGAAACCTTATGAATGTAATCAGTGTTGTAAAGCCTAACCCTGACATAAAAGATCACATACAAGAGAAAAACCTGTTTGAATATTAACAATCTAGTAAAACCTTTGCATGTCACAATGATTTAAACATACAGAAAAGTAATCACACTGGAAAGCACCCTTTTTAAAGTGTGACTGTGGTAAAACCTTGGCAATTCACTTTAATATGTGACTACATAATAGAACACATTCAAGAGAGTAACTCATTGTAATCAATGTATTAAGCTTTTGCATGTCGCAGTCATTGGGCAATACATAAAAGGACACATACTGTAGAGAAACTGCATGAATTTCACGAATGAGGTAAAGTGTTTGCATGTTTCTGTACTCTCCAAATACTTAAAATTACACACACTTTAGAGAAATCTTATGAATGCAATGAATGTGGAAAAGCCTGTGCATGTCACTGTAGTCTCCAGAGACCTAAAAGAACACAAACTTTACAGAAATCTTGTAAGTGTATTCATGTTGGAAAGTTGTTTATATGCCATAGTAGTTTCTGAATACAAAAATGAACACATATGAGAGAAACCTTCTGAAAGTAATCAACATGTTAAAGCCTCTGCATGTCCTAGTCATTTTTAAAAGCATTAAATAATTCATAATAAAAATAAACTGCGGTGACTTGAATATGCTTGACTCTAAGAAGTGGCAATATTGAGAGATGTGCCTTGTGGGAGTAGATATTACCTTTCTGAAGGAATCGAACTACTATGGTGGTGGTCTTTGGAGCTCAGGCCAGTACAAATCAGACCCTCCTACCACTTGGCTGGAAGACAGTTTCTTCCTGGTTGCCTCCTCATGAAGACACAGAACTCTCAGCTCCTTCTCCAGCATCATGCCTGCCTGTATGCTGACATTCTTCCTGATATGATGATAATGGACTAAACATTTGAAACTGTAAGCCAGACCCAATTGGATAGTTGCCTTTAACACAGTTTCCTTGGTCACAGTGTCTCTTCTTAGCAATGGAAATTATATCTAAGACAGAAGTTGGGACCCCAGGCTTAGGTATTCTTGTTGGTAGGCCTGACCATGTTTTTGTTTGAAGCAATATGGAATTTTAGACTTTGGGTTTGTACATATGGAACCTAATGGGCCATGCTAGTAAAACACATATGTACTAAGGGTGGTTTGAACTTTGTATATAGTTATTATGTTGTTTTGCTGAAGAATGTTGCTGTTTTTTGCTCTCCTCTGAAGGTCAAGAGGTTGATGTTAATTGCGTTGAAAAGGAAGTCTCAGGGAAGCCAAGCACAGCCTTTGAGCTATGTTTCCTCTCATGGTGATTGTTTTGATCATGCTTAGTAATCTTAGAAAGGAAAAATACAAAATGTTAGGTTCAAAGAGAAAATCTCACCAGGAAGTTGATGGAGCTATATCCTGGGATCAAAGATACACCATGGTATTTAAGAAATGGTGATATTATGGCAAGATTCCATCTCCCTAAACATATGGCTGTGAAGTTGTATTAATGAGAACTGTATAATGCTAGGCATTATTATTTACTGGTTATTGTTTTTATGTGGACATAAGGAGATACAAGTATGTGTCAAATTGACAATGGACAGATTGTGATTACTATACTAGATTTTCAACTTAAAATCTAAAATGATATACTTAGATCCAGGCATGGTGGTACATGCCTTAAATCCCAGGAGATGAGAGTCAAGCAAATTTCTGGTTAAAGTCATCTTGGTCTAGAGCATGTTTTAAGTAAAGAAAATTTTAGGTACAGACAAAGTGTCACACACCTTTTATCCCAGCATTCAGGAGACAGAGCCATGCAGATGTCTGAGTTCAAGATTAATCTACTGAATAAGATCCAGTACAGCCAAGCTTAGGCAGTGAAGTTGTTGAAAAATAGAAAGCTAGTGATAGTGTAATAGAAGGGGCCATGTTCCAGTCCCATCAAGCAGAAGAACTCAGCAGCTTTGTCCATGTGGCTCTGTTTTTAGAGGAAATAATAGAAGAGACGACTGCCACAATTGATGCTGGTTGCCTGTAGTTAAAAAATTAGTGGGGATAAAAAAGAAATCAGCACCACTGAAGTGAAATCTTTTGGTAAGTGTTTTCTGAGAGGAGAAAGAAGTTGTATTCCAGGGATAGCAAAGGTTATACCTTGTTGTGCAGCTTGACTTGGTCCTATATAAGACTCACCCAGGTGACACTTGTTTTGAGGCATGAATGTTTCCTGCAGTGCAGTTAAGGCTTGTCACCATGAAGGGACCATATGAGAGGAACAAAGTGAAGACTGTTTATCACAGAAGAACCCAATAAATTGAATATGTCAGTACCACGGGATGAGCAGAAAGAACAGCAGCAGCAGTTGAGTGAAGTCAAGCAGAACCTAGTGTACTACAGAGGGAAGAGCTGGGGAAGTGACTCAGCTTCTTTCTTTTGAGGAGCACAGAAGATCATCTGTGGATCCCAGATAGTGGAACAAGAAGCTGTAATTTTGAAGTTACTTTGGATACCCAAAGATTTTTAAGTTCCAGAGCTATGGGATACCTTCTCATGAAAACTACTTTTAGGAAATAAAATCAGCCAAAAAGACAGAATTGTGCTGCAGTTAGCAGGGCAGGAAGGAGTTGGAGATCTGAAGAACACTTTGACATCAGACATAGAGATGCAGAGTTTGGAGATTGCCTTGCTGGCTTTTGTTCTTCTTTTGGCCCAGTATTTCCTCACAATGGCATTTAGGAATGGTGAAGTATATCCTGTGAATTTGGATGGATATGATTGGCTATTTGTTTTTGAAAGTATAGGGGATTATAATTACATGATTGGAATGATTTCAGAAGAGACTTTGAACTTTTAACATATATGAGACTGCTCTAGATGATTGGGGACTTTTTAATTTGAACCTCACATATTTTGTATTATGCTATTTTTAAATATGGTCTCCATATACTCATGTGTATGCACAATCATATGGGGCCAGGCAGTGGAATGTGGTAGTATAAATATATGTGGCTCAGGGAGTGGGAGGACGTTATTATGAGATGTGGCCTTGTTGGCAGAAGTGCATGACTGTGGGGGTGGGCTTTGAAGTTCCACCCAGTGCAGAATGGGCCATTTTACTAGCTCCATGACAGACAGCCTCTTCCTAACTGCCTTTGGATCAAGATGCAGAACCGTCAGGTTCTTTGCCAGCATCATGTTTTCTTCCATGCCTTCCATGCTTCCTGCTATAATGAAAAAGGACTAAATCTCTGAAACTGTAAGCCAGTCCCAATTAAATTGTTGCTTATTGGAGTTGCTTTGTTTATGATTTCTCTTCATAGCAATGGAAACACTAAAACAGAAACCCTGTGAGTGTATTTAATATGGTCAAGCCTTTGTACAATTTTCTAGTCTTCATTATCATGAAAGAATGTATGCTAGAGGAAAACATTATGAATATGTTTAGTATAATGAAGTATTTTCACACCTCTAAAGTCTTCATCATTATGAAACTATTCATCCTGAACAGTGGTTACATACTGTGGTAAAGGCTTTATATGATGGGATCCACTGAGATCCAACACAACTCAAACACAGGACAAGGCAAATGATAAGAATTTTATTGTAATGAAATCATTACTGATAAATCAGGGCCACAAAATTATACTCAGCAGCTTAGCTGCAATACCCCACCCTCATCCCCACCCTGAGCCAGAAAGTTATATACTTTCTAAAAGTCAAAACCATGAGGTCCTGTACCAAGTTACAGTTACATTTTTCTCCCAATCACGATTTTTTTTCTGTTGTTACTATATGTCAAATGATACAGAATGTAGGTTGTATGGTCTACATTATTATACTGATTTGTTCTTTGTGGTTAGGAACATGCATTATATTTTGAGGAATAAAACACAAATAAAAATTATGGGTAGGAACAATTGTTATGTTTTAGGTAACAAAACATGAGAAATGAAAGCTGGTCAGATATTGTTAAGTACACAGGTCCCCTATGACCTGGCACTTGAACTTAGTTTCAATTTATAGGTCATCTGAGATCATTGATATTGAGGGAGTCAATGAATGGTGATTGTTATGTTCTGGTATTTTATTGTTGTTGTTGTTGTTCCTGCTGCTGGTAGTGGTGGTAGAGTGTGTGTGTGTGTGTGTGTGTGTGTGTGTGTGCTTATCCTTCTTTTGCAGATAATACGAGGTTATTTACATGTTGTTTTCATGTCTATCATTAATCTCCTTGAGTTGGATTCTTCCTTCTATCACTTTGTGTAGGTCTGTCTGTATAAATAGATCAGGTTAGGGGTTAGGGGTTAGATTTATGGTTAGGATTAGAAATCCTCAAATAAGCCGGGTAGTGGAGGTGCATGCCGTTAATCCCAGCACTTGGGAGGCAGAGACAGGTGGATTTCTGAGTTCGAGGCCAGCCTGGTCTACAGAGTGAGTTCCAGGACAGCCAGGTCTATACAGAGAAACCCTGTCTCAAAAAAAAAAAAAA
>NW_021604687.1:4835629-4840071 GCF_004785775.1 Grammomys surdaster
GCAAAAATCTCTCTGACTTTGTTCTTAAAACAAACTTGAGCCTGGAAATCAAAATCCCTGATTCTATGGGTAGAGAAGTCCTCCTTAAAAGCATAATTTGTGAAGGCATGAATTCAGAACACCAGCTGGCGTGTCAGGGCTTGGAAAATGAACATTATGAATGATGGATTCTTGCCACTGAAGACATTGTGACCCCTTCCTATATGGCTGCCTCCTTTGCCAAGGCCTTCACAGAGGCTCTTAAAACAGAAGTAGAATGTTTTAAAGGTAAAAAGGAGGGACAGTTGAAAGGTAAGTGTCCCAGCGCTGCCCAATCTAAGGGCAGAGAAGCTGCACATCCTAAAAGCATTTGTCCTGGATGCCTTAAAGGATTTCATTGGAAAAAGCATTGCCGTTCTAAATACGATAAAGATGGCAAGCCCATTTTGCCTTTAAACTCCAAAAAGGGCAATCCGCAGCCCAAACAATAAGACAGAAAACCTATAACCATATCTTGTGGGTCATTAATATTTTTGAAGGCTCACACCCCAAACTCAACATAAATATTGGAGGAGAACCATTTAAGTGCCTAATTGACACCAGAGCAGACAGGACTCTGATTCAAGGTCACATAGCATTGGGACTAATCCCTGGGCCATAACTAATGGGCATAGAAGGCTTCTTCCGGGCGTATACCACAAAAGAGGCCTTCAAATGGGAGGATCCAGATGGTGTCATTGACCTTATCAGGCCTCATACCTTGGACATGGCCATCAACCTGTTGGGGAGAGATATCTTAGAAGCCCTAAATGTGGTCCTCTCAAGTAACATGGAAAGTGAGTGCACCTAGATAGAGGACTGACAAACGCCCTCCCAGGGGTCACCCCCAGTTCTAAGGGCCACTGTTACGTTTGATATACCCTGCCTGCACTGGGTCTCAGATGAGCCTGCTTGGTTTAACAGTGGCCTTTACCCAGGGAGAAATGGGAAGTTCTTAACTTAGCTCATATTCCAATATATTTGTCCTTCCTGTAGCCCCTGGAATACTCTCATACTTGCAATATAAAGGAACTGTAGGTGATGGCAGCTATTATAAGACCCACAAGCTATCAACCAGACCACTAGGATCTGGGGATCCCCTCAATGGGGCCTTCCCTTTTCTTTGCAATTCTGGCCAATACTCCACTATTAGTCATAGATATTAAGGACTTGTTTTTTCTCTATTCTCCTATACCCCAAAGACTGTCAGTGTTTTGCCTTTTCAAAAGTCCCCCAAATTAACAACTCAGGGCTAGCCTCCCGATTTGAATGGAGAGTCCTCCAACAAGGGAGACAACATCCCCATTATATACCAGGAATTGGTTGCTACCACCTTGAAACTATTTAGAAAAGGGAATACACATTATTATATGGATGATATCTTGGCCTTGGGAGATCAAAAACTTCACCATGACCTCAACGATTTACTGATCTCCTCTCGAGCAAAACAGGATTCAAAATAGCCCTGAATAAGATATAATTCATCATCTCTGTAGGACAAGTGGACTGTGGGAAGGTTGAATGGATTCAGAAACCCTGGTAACTCATAACCGAGAACGGAAGCCATATCTTCTACTCCTGACCCAGTTTCTGTCCTGGAGCATGTGACCACGGCACCCCACATGAGGACTGTGACAACTAGTCACAGAGCACAGAGTTCTCCTTGCTACTGAGGTGTCTAGAGGCCCTTAGGGTTTAGCCAATATGCTTCCCTTCCCAGGACATTCCTTCCTGCAAAAGGTATTTAATCTCTGGTCCACCCCTGAGTAAGTGGTATGCATCCATTTTCCACTGCTAATAAACAGTTTGGACAAGTAAGGACTGTCTCTTCTCAAGAACTGCTGTGGGAGAAGGCTTTGTCATATGGAGCCACAGAAGGCCCGTCTGTACTCACAAGACTCTCCACCAGATTCTCCACCTCTGAGCCAAGCTGGAGTCTCCACCCCCACTCCCCTCTTGCTCCTCAGCCTGAGGGCTCAACTCTGTTCCCACCTCCCTGTGACCTAGCAGCATCTGGATGTCTAGTAGTTTGGGAGCCTCCTGTCCCTAAGCATGTCCTCAGCCTGGGGGCCTCCTCCATTCTTTGCTCCTCCACATTTTGACTGGACACCTGAGAGTCAGGAGACTCCAGCTTCGGCCTCAGACTGTTTTCCTACTTTGCTTGAGCCCAGCACGTGATGGCAGCACAGGGTGAATGGAGTCCAGCACAGCAAGTTTCACCTGCCCAGTTCTTTCACCTGCCCAGTGGCATTACCACACCACAGCAGGAGGTGCCCTCCATGTAGGCAAAAGGAGCCTGCCAAACAAAGGCAATAGATCAAATCTTTTTTTTTAAAGACTTATTTATTATATATGAATACACTGTAGCTGTCTTCAGACACACCAGAAGAGGGCATCAGATCTCATTACAGATGGTTGTGACCCATCATGTGGTTGCTGGGATTTGAACTCAGGACCTCTGGAAGTGCAGTCAGTGCTCTTAACCACTGAGCCATCTCTCCAGCCCCAGATGAAATCTTACTGCTGAAAATTGAAAGGAAAACACACATACCACTTAAACCCTTAACCCCAAAATTTTCAGATTTCTTTGTTATAATGCTTGTTCTTCTCCCTAACAGGAACACTTGAAGCAATGTTCATGCCTTTCTACTCAAATTTTTCATGCTTCTCCCTAACAGGAATACCTAAAATTGTCTTAAAATTTCTTTTAAACTTTGAAAATCATATGTAATTTATTCCCACAGGTCAAACCATCTATGTTAATAACCATTATTTAAACCTTAACAGCTAGGCCCCTTTTACAGACAAGCTGTTATTGCTTATCCCAGATTCATAATTAACATATTTTCTTCTTCAGCCATCCAAAGCAGATAAATCCTCAACTCTTCCCTCTGCTTTCCGTAATACAACACAGTTAATTCCCCACTTAAAGGATTCCCTCCAGGACTAAATTCCTCAAACACCCTTGCCTTTGTTTTTAGGATATTACAACAGACCATGATGTGCTCCCAAGGAGATTGTTACAGGCTTAACATATACTACCACCCCATGCAGACATTCCCCTGCTGGGTTTCTGCTCCCATGTTGTGATTACTCTACAGGTTTATCTCTGCAAAAGGGAAAAAGACAGCACTGCCACCACAGGCCAGGAGACCCAGACCAAGCCCGAGACGTACCCAACATCTTGGACCTGCTTGGGGCAATGCTGCCTTTGTCCAGACACATCACCTAACTGAAGACTTCCAAGACAAGCAGACGCTGACAGTCTTGGGACCTTCCAGTGACAGATAAACTCTTGCCAGAGCCTAATGGCTACCAAACCTGGGGAAACTTTCATGATGTCTATATAGATGTTGTTTAAAAACCAATATTAATACCTTCACAAACTATACAAACTCACTCTCAGTTTTAATCCACTAAATATTTGATTCAGTAACCCCTTCTCTTCCCAGCATCCACCCCTCATTACCCCTCTGCTTATCTTGTGCTACCCCTCTGGCTTATGTTGTGTCTCATTTTGATGGTTACCACACCTGACCCAAAATTTTCACTGCAAATAACATAAGAGACAGTCGCTTCAGTGATGCTTCTCCTTTATAAAAAAAAAGAGAAGGCCTTGTGGAGTAGTGGACAGTGCCAGGAAACTTGGTGCAGTTCAGCAGGTTGGAAGCCCCGGAACCTCTGAGAGGATGGTAGGAGCTTCACCTGTTCCCAACCAGGCCCCTGTCATAGGACCTACCTAATGTATCCCAGATAGAGTTCTCCATGCTAATGAGGTGTCTATAGTCCTGAGGGTTTAGCCAATAATCATCCCTTCCCTGACATTTCCTGCAAAAGGTACTTAATCTTTGTTCCACTCTGAGCACATGATATGTACCCATTTTCCATGAGGAACAATCAATAAACAGTTTAGAACAAAGGACTTGTCTCTTTCATCAAGAACCACATGGGAGCATGGAGGAGTGCTTTCTTTACAGAGAGACACCATCTAATCCTCCTGGCAGAAGGCCCCTCTATGCTCCTGGACTCATCACCACTGAGCCAAGCCAGAGTTCCCCTACTCCCGGCCCAAGGTTCCTCTGTTGACTGACCCAAATCCTTTCCCAACTCCTTGTGACCCAGTAAAGTCAGGATGTCCAAGAGTTTGCCCCCAGCCCCAGGTACATCCTGAGCCTGCAGGGCTTCTCTATTCTCAGCTCTTCTGCTTTCCAGCAGCAACTGAACACCTGGAAATCGGGACCCCAAACTTCGGCCTCCCACATTTGATGCTGTGTTTTCTCATCCCCTGAGCAGTGTATCAGCGCTTCACTAGACAGTACCAGGGTGGCACAGAATGAATGCAGTCTAGCACTCTGCATTTCTTGTGCCCACACCCTATGGGATTTGGAACACAAAATCCCTGAACTGGTGTTGGGATTCAGCAA
>NW_021604687.1:4845071-4870686 GCF_004785775.1 Grammomys surdaster
ACACACACACACACACACACACACACACACACACACACACATTACTAATACTAGCCAAAATCACTGCCATCCAAGTCCTGGTACAATATCAAGCTATTCCCATAGACTATGCTGACACATGATGATATGGCCCCATTATAAAAAAAGAAAAGGGAAGATGTGGGTTCCCAAGCCAGGTAAAGAATGGTAGAGTGTTGGTCATGCCCCGGGCAATGCTCTGAGAGCAAGGCAGGATTGGGGCCACTTCCTACCCAAATCACGCTTGGGTCTACTCAACTCCAGAGACAAATGCCATGAAGATAAAGTTAGCATTTTGCCTTCACATACGTTCACCTTGAGTATGCCTGGTGCCAGCGGAAATCAGAAAAAGGCATTCAATCCCCTGGAGCTTGTAAGTTGGTATAATATAATCATTGAACAGGACCATTCAACAGACAGAAAAAGTTTATTGGAAACACACTGCAGGGCTGTGGGTTCCTTGCCCCCATCAGCCATTGCACATTTGGAGGAGCTGGGGAGCAGGATCTAGAGCTACAGTGAGTATAGCAGGTGTGAACCCCACAGGAGACTGTTTCGGAGGACAGCTCACTTATTGAAATAGATGGGCTAGATTATGTATCTTGAGTCATTGGGGAGGGGAGGAAAAAGGACAAGGCAGGAGGTGCTGCAGCGGGGCCAGGGCCTTCCAAACTTATCAGAAAGATTGCCTTTGCAGAATTTACCCTGTATCTATACTAGGAAGAGTCCTGGTCCTGATGTTCTGTGATACAGTTGTGGTTTACCAAAGCTCATACAATGAAGATTAAACCCTCCCTTGATGGAGCAATCTGTAAACTGCAAGGAACTCAAAGACAACCATTGATATCTACATCTCCAGAAGGCCTCCAGTCGAACTGAGACTAAGATCAAACTCAATCAAAAATATTTGTTGTATGTCAGTCATCATGATTTGTTTCTGGGGATAGCAGGATGTTGTAGTTGACAGAATGACACATGACACCATTAATATTGAACAGGTTCCCTGACCAGTATCTACAGCAGAGTAGCACCGGCCTTTTGACTTTTTGACCTACCATGGTGGCACTTAGGAAACCAACAGAGTTTGAAACTGTTTTGACATGGCAGCTACCAAGTATATGTGGCTATTCAATACTTGAAATGTCACTGGCACAAATTTGACTTGTGCTGTTTTTTTAGAACCAGAAATGGAATTAAAAATTTTAATGTTACAGTGATTGTCATTGGGTTGAATGAAATACAGTCTGAAATTAAGCAAGTCTTATTTGCATTCCATTTCTGTTAGACAGCACTGGTGTAAGATATAAAACAAAATAGCCATGGAAACAAAGAACTAGTAGCCCACATGTTGCTGTTCTACCATGAAGAACCTCAAGGAACAGTAAATGAGGACAGAAGATGAGGGATTAGCAGGGAAGCAGCTGTCTTTTCCAAGGGAAGAATTTGAGAGGCAAAGGAGCCAGTGCTACTTGGCACAAAATGTGCAGCCTGTAGTTCAGATGTTAAATAAAAAGATGTGAATATGTATTTGTTCAACATCCTTGTGTTCTGCACCCACACTCTGCATATACATGTCTGGGCTCAGTAGGGAAACCAACAGATTTAATGCATGACATCACATGAAAGCACAGGCTTGCCTGTAAAGACCAGATGATTTGTTCTCATTTCTCCATTTACTCTTTGGGGTGTGTGTGTAGTAATGTAGTCAGTAGACTATTAGACATTTTATGAAAGGAGAGAAATTGGGGGAGGTGGCACATGAATTCACCAGGACTTGTAGAAAATATTTTAAAGGGGGGAAGGAGCTTATGTTAAGCAAAATGTTTTACAAAATTCTTTAACTCTCATTCTTATGTAACCACTCCAAAAAGCAGTCTTGTGAAGGTTCCCTTCTATAGTGTTCTTGCTACTAATGAGATTCTGTTCAACAACATGGTGGGGATTAAACCCCAGGGCCTCAGGTATGCTACAGAAGTGATTTCCCATGAGCAAAATCCTCAGCCTCTGTCATTTTGTTCACAGTGGAGGATTCTACCTTGGTTTTCATATTTCTTTTATTGAACAGGGTTTCTTTCTTTCCTTTTTTCCATACCTTGTGCTATTTAAAAAATATTATTTTTATTTTATGTGCATTGGTGTTTTGCCTGCATGGGTCTGTCAGATCATGGAGTTATTGACAGTTGTGAGGTGCCACGTGGATGCTGGTATTTGAACCCAGGTCCTCCAAAAAATCAGTCAGTGCTCTTAGCTGCTGAGCCATCTCTCTACCCACTAAGCAGTATTTTTGGGTTTGTTTATTTTATTTTTCAAGACAGGGTTTCAATGTGTAACAGAGTCCTAGGTATCCTGGACTCACTTTGTAAACCAGACTAGTTTTGAATTCATAGAGATCTGACTGCCTCTGCCTTCTGAGTGCTGGGATTAAAGGTGTGTAGCATGCCTGGCCCTCTAAACTGAGGTTCTCAACTGGGGGCACCTTGGTAACATCTAGAGACACTTGATTATCACAAGTAGGTGTAGGATGTGGCTAGCAGCATCTAGTGAGTAGTGACAGGTGATACAAGGTATCACACAAGGTCCCTGCCACAAAGGAGGGCTGATCCTAAATGTCATTAGTGCAGAAGCTGGAACTTTCTGTCTTAGGAAATATGCCACCAGAAAGCCATGAAGCCAGCACAGCTGAGCCAAACACTTCAATCCCTGTCATTCTGTCTCTGACTTTTGGGGTTTGCTCTCTATGTTGCTTGCTTGTGGACTTTTTGCATTATGACTCATTTTATACTTCATCTTCCCAAGAAGATTATGTCTGAGTCTTTTTAGGAAAGTCCTAAACTTCTGCTTTTAGAGAAAAGACCTTATCTGGACATTGGAAGTGTTTCTTATGCCCCGGAGACAGTGATTGCCTTAAGCAATCTCAAGCAGTATCCTTGGTGCAGAGTAAGCCGACACAATTGACAAACTCTGACTGGCCAGAATAGTTAGTAACAGATTCTAAGCCTATTTTATAATACACTCAGAGCTCTCTGGAAATGTAGATTAAAGATAGGGAGTCATACAGGCTATACCTGGAGGAAAAGAATTCAGTGAATTGATTAAAATAAGATAGATTGATTAAAATAGCCTTTTTCTAGTTTACAGTATGAATGATGAAATGATAAAATAAAAGAAGCTACAGATTAGTATTTGCCACTCATAAAAAGACTGGGATAGATATTCTCTGTCTGGAGTGGTTTAAAACTGCAAATACTGCCTGTATTTAGTAGGCTGCGATATAATAAATCTGTTTCCTTTGACAGAGACCTTCTTTAGATTCTTTGAATTGGAGTTATAGGGCTGATAATAAAAATAAATTTGTTCCAGTTGTGACTGAAGTTGTGACCTCAGACAAGTAATGAAAAACTCAAAAACACATCCAGAAATAAGATGATATAGTCTGTACTTCTTAGATAATCATTTGTCTGTTTGTGAAACATGAAGCAAGCCAATTGCTGGTCATTCAAAGCTGCACGATTCCCCTGACCACTTTGCCTGACTCACCCTCCCTCACTGGCTCTTTATCTTCTCTCAAGGGACAGAACCCTGTCAACAAGCCCAGACTGGCACCAGGTACCCACCTGCCTGCCTAGGTACAAATGTTACAGGCTATTCCTGGCATGCAGACAGGTTCCGTGAAGTATGAGCCCTAAGGGGGCTCTATGGCTAGGTGTACTGCTTTCACTTCCAGATGACCTTATATAGCCCAACACTTACTTAGAAACTAGTTAATCACTAGATATCCCCTGGTTCAGTGCAAGGACTGTATTGACCAGTGTTTCCTGCTCACCATTGAGATGAAAGGAGAGTCAGGCTTCTCTTCCCCTTTTCAACACCATAAGGAGATTACATTCTAATACAATTCAGAAGCAGCCTGGGAACCTGATGCTCTATCCTCAAACAGGGTCAGAGCCACCATCTGTGCTGAAGATGATGCTGTCCCTCAATGGACACAACTTCTCTGGGTGTTCAGGCCTTTGGAGACCAACATTCCAGCTTCTTCTAGCATGATTGATTTCCCAGACAACTACCTTCTGGATTCTTCTCCAACACACTCAGCAGGATCTCCTGTTTGCCTTTATCCCAACTACTGGACTTAGCTCTGGATTCAAAAATTATATTGGAATAATATTCTTTTTTTTTTTTTTTTTTTTTTGGTTTTTCGAGACAGGGTTTCTCTGTGTGGTCCTGGCTGTCCTGGAACTCACTCTGTAGACCAGGCTGGCCTCGAACTCAGAAATCCCCCTGCCTCTGCCTCCCAAGTTGGAATAATATTCTATGCTTTCTGTTGTCTATCTCTGCAGACCCTTGCTCATGTAGGTGTTCCCAGGCTGGGCTGTCCTAACTATGTTGCTATGGTACCTACCACCAGCTCTGATGTTCTCCCTACCCCTTTGGGCTATCCTTTTTACAACCTATGGCCTCTAGATCCCCCAAGCTTGCTGGTGAAGGACATCACCCAGTGCTGAGCTGTGGTCGAGAGCTTAATTCCCCCCCCCCCCAGCCCTCAGCAAGAAATGCTCACAAAGATAGAAAGATGCGGCAGTGGTACAATGTTAAATGTGGGCTAATTATACACTGAGAATTAGTTCTAAAATAAGGGCATGGAGAATTACAATGCTTACACTTTAAAAAGCGAAGCCACTTGTACTGGTTGGGGTTTTTTATCAACTTGACATAGTTGGAGTCATCTGGGGTAAGGGAGTATCAGTTAGGAACTGCCTCCATTAGATTGGTGTTTGAATTCCTAATGATTGATGTGGAAGGCCTTGCTCAGCAGGTGGTCCTGAGTAGTATAAAAAAGCAAAGTGAGCAAGTCATGTGAGCACAACAGCAGACAGTCCTGCAGGTCACTGGCATGTGAGCACAACAGCAGACAGTGCTCCTATAGCCCAGTGCTCTAGCCCCCACTGCCAGGTTCCTGCCTTGGCTTCCTTAGGTTATGGACTATAAGCTGTTACATGAAATGAGCCCTTTCCTCCTCTAAGCTGTGTTTTGTCATGGTCTTTATTGCTGCAATAGAAAACTAGTTAATGTATCACTGCTAAGTGATGTGCTCAATCCTGTTGGCATCGTTCTGTAAGCTGGTCTCTTGGAGTTGAAATGCCTACTGAATAAATGCCTAAGATGGACCTTGTGTTTGGTGCTGCTCCTATCAAGGGGGCCATTGATCCTGACTCCCAGGTTGACTATAGTGACCATGCTGTCAGAGGCCTTTGCGTCCTTCTGGGCAGTGGTTTCTTAATGTTTATGGTTCCTGTATCACAGCACTGACCAACATCAAGGTTATCTGCATAATGGGAATAAATGTAAATGATACTTGATGGCATTGGGGGGAGGAGTCAGGAAGCCTAGGGGCCCCTGTATCTTGCTGCCCACTCCACACTTCACTGTCATATCGCAGCACTCATGAAAGCATTAAAATATAGTCACGACAGTAGTCATGACCAAGGACTAGAGTTAACAGTTGCAAAGCCCTATAGCTTTATAAATGCTGTGCCTACAGGAGTTATATCAAGACCTCCCTGATGGGGATGTACCACTGTCATTGTCCCACCTACTGATCAGCAAACAGAGACCAAGGTGCCTTGCTAACATCAGGCAGTGAAGCTCTAGGTCCTGAATGTCCCCTAAGAGAGTCAGGACAGCTCTGGAATCCTCATCTGGAATACAGTAAGAGGTGTTCTTGCTGGGGCCAGGGCTCTGGAGCACTAAACACACTCCCAGACGGCAGGCTCTGCTTTCAGCCTTTCCAGATGTGAACATTTCCTTTTCCTTGGTTAAGTTCAATCATCCCGGTAGGCAGGGGTTGCTAGGAAAGTTTCTTTTTCCATTTTCAAATAAATGCTTTTCACAATGTACTATGAATTACACAAATGTTTCCTGGCCAGTCTTCTCTTATTTGTGTTGTAGAAGGGTAGAAATGGAAGTTAAATAAAAAATAACTCACCTGTCAGGTACCTCACTCAAAATACTTGAGGGTCAAATAATCTCAGGATGAAATAACTGGCTTTTTGTTGTTGCTCTAGACAGGGTCTCCATGTAATCCTGGCTGTCCTGGATCTTGCTACATAGAGCAGGCTGGCATTGAACTCACAAAAATTGTCTTGTCTTTGCCTTCCAAGTGGTGGGGTTAAAGCTATGCACCACCATAACCAGCAAGAACTGGTTTAGAAGTGAAGTGGAGGCACACTTTTCTTTCCCTGCATATACATGACATTAAAGGAACAAGGTTCCATGACTAGCCCATTTATAGCAACCTGCAAAATTCGTTTCTTCTCTTTTAGTGTTCCCAAGCTTTAGCAGAGCATGGGATCTTGAAATCCAAGACAGAAGTCAGCCAGAAATGTTCCAGTCCCATGGTCCCATCCCCAGCAAGGCCCAGATATGAGAAGGTGATGCTCCAATACCCTAAAAGGCAAAGATTTCACGTTAGTTAAGTCCCTGAAAAAACATGTGGTATCCAGGGGAGGTCTGCACAAAGGAACAGGGAACTGGGTCTTTGCTTTACATCTTCCATGTCCCCTAGTTTCTGATCTAACAGGGACTGAACTGGACTTTGACTGTGAAGACTTTAAATTTGGAAACTTTTTGAATTTGGCAAAGAAATGACACTGCCTGTTTGGAGAGCTACTCACAGGTCTCCATTTCCAAGACTCTCCCAGCCAGGAACCTGTGGGTGTAATCACAAGAGCCAGGGTGTTGCTGATTGCTTTCTGTCACCATCGCCATTGATCTATGCTGACATTTTAGGGCTGTCAGGTATCAAAGGACCAAAGCTTAGTTATTTCCGTTTTAATAAACACCCCAACAAAAACAGGTATGTTCTTACTGCTAGGTATGAAAGGCATAATGTGATATCAAAGGGCAGTTAACAGTTGTGCAGGGAAGAGGAGACTGGTGGGAGAAGGGGTACTCTGACCTCTCCCCCATGTCCTTACCATCTCTCATCTCACCTCATCCCTGTTCTACAGAGAAGGGTTCAGTAGAAGCACAGCATTTCTGTAGATGCTGTCTGCATCACACACATGCCTGACATTCCAGGAAATAACTGTGGTGCCTCCACTTCCCCAAATCTCCAAGCTTTACTCGTCAAGCCTGTCTTCACACAACACTTTTTTTTATGACTGGTGCTGAAAATATATACAATGTTTCAGTGGGGAGACCCATACTTCTAAGATCACTTATCAGCATCACAGGCTCTAGAACCCCACACCCCATATGACCCACTGCTCACTCTTTGTTGCCAGGATCACACCTGAGAAGAGGAAGATGGCAGAGATGTAAGACTCAGGCTGCTCAGGATCCTGGTACCATCAAACAGGACTGTACTTGGGTTGGTTTAGGTTCCTTCCAAAGGTATAAACATGTACCTGGTCAACTTTTAGCAACTCATGGTTTGAAGGGGAGTTCTTATTTAATGGGAGGAAAAAGGAGAACAAAACCAGAAAACACATAAGAGTGTCAGTTTCCCTACGTGGAACCAACTGGCAATGATTCCTCTGGTGACCAAGTAATAATGCTTCCAAAGCCAGGTAAGGGGAATTGTTCCCACTAGGCCAGAGGGTTGTGAGGATGCTGAGCAGGGAGCCTCCAATGCCCTGGGTATCAGCATACCCCATGGCAATGCAGCCAATCCCCAGAACTGTCATGTAGGGGAAAGCCAAACCATCCAGATAGGATGAATGCCTGTCAGCATGTGTGGAGCAGCCTACATGTGTCTTGTAGGCAGTGGAAAAGCCCTTTGGTTGTGGCCTGCTATTCTTCAAGGCTAGAATTGTGGCCCTTTAGTCTTTCCGGGACTCTGGATTTGTTGATCAATCTATCCATAGCTTCCCAAAACTTTGTTTCACCTAAAATAAATCTAGATAAGCTTCAACTAGATATACAGCCATACCCCTTGGTTGTTCATGGCAGACTTCTCTGCTTCCGTGTTGGATGGTTCCTATGTGTATCTCTAGCTTCCCTCCCCCTGCTATGATGGACAGTTTGTGTGTGTGCCCTTGGCTTCCCTCCCTCTGCTTCTGAGTTGGACGGTTCTTGTGTGTACCTCTATCTTTTCTTCCTCAGGGATCTGGGACTTGCTACAGTTGCTGGAATGTCAGTGGTATTGTAAGACCTTAGGGAACAAATCTGACCAATGAGTGGCAGGAATTGCTGGATGAATACCCCCATCTTCCTGGCCTTCAATGGGACAGTCCTGAGGTACATGCTATAGTCTCTGAAGGCTCCCCACTCTCCCTACAGTCACACATTCATAACATTTCCTTTATCGGCTTCTCCCTGCCCTTTCCTGTCCCACTTCCCTTTCCCCACCCCACTACCCGGATCAGATTGTAAACACATCACTTTTTTCCCTAGAGTCTTGTCTGAAGATGGGTTCAGGAGAGGACCAAGCTAAGGCACAGAGGAAAGGGAAAGGGAGGAGCTAGTTCAGGGAATGTGAAGACAAAATTGTAACATGCTCAAAATGTGAGCTCTTGGAAATCAGCACAGGTACTCACTGGTTACTCTTTCTAAAGAAGCAGTCCTGCAAAATCTAGAGGAGCCAAGTAGGGCTCTGAAGGAAAGTGAGGCAAGGGGGCAAGAGGTGGGAGCTGTTCAGTGTACAAATGAATGTACTGCCAGGAAATTAGAAACAAAGATGATAACCAAACAACAATGATGAACAACAGAGAACATTGGCCTCAGCCCTACTGTGTGAGAGGGGATACAAGTGGGCTTTGTGTATACTACACTATTGAAATCTCAGAATATCTGGAAGAAATTGGTTCTGTAATTGTTCTGACTTTGCAAAGCAGAGAATATGAAATAAAGTAACCTTGAAAGTTCATATAGGCAACACATGGTAGATGAAGGGGGTGTTCCCCATCTATTGTGCTGAATATGAATATGCATTCATCTGTCCATTCAACATTTAAATTTGCACCTCTATATATTGATCTGTCATCTTGTTCATCAAATTGATCTAGTTGTCTTTATCTGAAAAATAAATTGGAAAAAATGTGTACTAATCATAAGCCCATATGGAGAAACTGAATCAATTAAGCAGATAAGCAACATTGTCAATAGGTGAAGATGGTTCTTACTTGACGATGTCACATTTCTTGGCTTCATCCCCATCACTGTTTATCCTCACATACATAGGGAACTTCTAATTTCTGAACAAATGTTGCAGGGGTACATTCTACTATCTTGATCAAAGGGTAGCCCATTCTCCTTGACACAGTTGCCTCTCAAGTTTAGGGGCTTTGGGGGAAGCATTTACAAGCAACATGGGAAGGAGCAATTTGTCTCCCAAGATGATGGGATAGGCTATGCAGGTTGTGTCCTGTAGTCCCATGGGCATGCTGCTTGCCCTGCACCTTCTCAGAATGGAGTCCCTAAAGTTATAATAATCCATTTAACTGTACAGAGCAACCCTGCCTGCCCCCTCAAATGTGGTAAAGCCATATGAACTTCATGACCATTGGCACAGCTGCAGTCACTGTTTGTGGGTACAATTGCAGACAGAATATTAAGATGTGGTTAGACACGGGGCCTGAAAAGCATAAATGAAACAGTAACATAGGAAGAGTAGACAGATTGAGAGCTCTGAGTTTGCATCACCTTGGATGTGCACAGCATCTTGCTGCCTCTCTAAGGAAGCACCCTGCTGTGTGATGCTGGGATTTTACAGCCAATTGGGGAACTAGCTGATAAACCCTGGACAGAAATAGAACCTCTACAAATGAAACCAAGATCCATCCGAGAATGAAACCATGCCCAGTCACATGAGATGCCCATGTTATCACCTAGCTCACTGTCAGGGGTGGCAGATATACTGATTACTTGGTCCAGCTGTCTCACTGCTATGTCGTTCCCTGCAAGGGGGAGGGGGAAAACACTGAAACTCAGTGGATGGATGCTGCCTTCCTTCTGCTGACCTTGACACCATGTGTTCCCTGGGCTTGTCCCTAGGGTCAGTGATGGGGACAGCAGGTTTGTCTGCAGATTAGCAATGGCCCTTTCCACCTGGATAACAACTGTAAGGTCAGCTGTACTGGATGTGAATGATCAGATTAGTAAACTGAGAGAGAGTGGGGTGTCCACAGTCCTTGTAATGCTGATGACAGTGATGGCCACCAATTTTCAACCAGCACAGTGGCGTGGGAAGGAAGGTCACAAGAGGATAGAGGCAAATGAGTAGAATTTGTACTCTGTGTCAGGCATACAGTCCCAAACCTTATACCTACACTCATCTCAGATAACCCTCACGATTCTAAGAAGCCAACCATCCTTCCGTTTTACAAACTAGGAAACTGAGGCACACAGACAAGAAACTATTTTCTCAGGTTGCAGAGAAAGATCATGATGGAGCCAAGACTCAAAATCCAGACCGTCCGACTCCAAAGCTTATGGGTTCTACCACCATTGAAGAAAATATTCACAAGTTCATTTTCTAACCTGTAATAAACTTGAGCCAAAATTTACCCTAAAGTCCTTTAAAATAAATTAACAGAGAGAAGGAAGGGTTTGTTGACCCCAAGCAGAGGACACACTGGAGTCTCACCCAGCTCTTCTTATTCTGGGTGACATTATTGAAACTGCAGTATATCTAAATAAGAGCGATTTGGAAAGAAAACATGATAAGGGGTTCTACTCTGCAAGGCACGTAATTTAGGCTCCTTAATAGCTTCCTTTATTTTGGCCGTCAAGACTCATGCACTACAACTGCTCAAGTATAGGGTAGCCTGAGATCTTCAGCTCTAAGTGGGCAATTAGACCACACTGCGCCAGAAGCTGCGTGTACTTAGTAACTGGAAGCAAAAGACAAGCTGTCAGACCATCCCACTGTCAGAGCATTCTGCTGCACTCCCCGCTTTACTTGAATGCTGATTTCTCGCCACCATCAGCATTAATCAAAGGTCACACTGGGGGATAATTTGGGGGGGGGGAATGTGGGAGGTTATCCCTGGCAAGAATTTAGAAATCTTCTCGTTCACTTATTTTCTAGGTCTAAAATGGCTCCAGAATGTCTGTAAGTGAAAATCTTCCCTCCAGAAACACAGTCTACCTGTGCTTTCGGTGATAGCAGTGATGGTCACTTCTTGGGCATTCCTTCTGTGCAGATCTGCGCTAAGCACTTTAAAAAACTGGATTTCATGAAATCCTTCCTTTCCCAAAGTGAGCTCAGAGCAAATAATCATGTACGTGGACACGTGCACAAGTGTGTGTGGGTGCCTGTGTATTTGCACCATGCTACAGATGAGGAAAGTCGAGTTCAGAGAGGTTAAGTCAATTGGACATGTAGCTGGTAAAAGAGATATCAGGTTTCAGCTGAATTCAATCCCAAATCTGTTTGGCTCCAAATGTCTTACTTCTACAAACTACAGTATTGCCTTTCCCGTAGCCCCAAATGGCTTGTCACCTCTACTTCTCTGCCCATCCGACTGGTGAGGGTGGCACTGCCCACAGCTGGCCTGTGTTGTCCCCTGTGAGGCTCACAATTCAGCCCCTGTGGATGGGTAATGCTAACTGCAGGTTTGCCACAGCTGCTAGGGTAACCACCACAGCATAGCAGGCCACCTACCAAAGGAGGGAAGAAGAGGCTGGAGGGAGGTCAACAATAGACCTTCTGGCCCAGGAAAGAACACACTTACTTATCTAACTGCTTGAGGAACATGTAAAGGGAGCCTGTGACCTTTGAGAGGAAAATGCCCTGTGTTAAGTCTAAGCCAAACCTATTTTATTCTTTTCCCCTGTCAGACCAGATGCAATGCTAATTTGTACCTTGCAGATGACTCTGCTGTTCCACTGCCTCATCCTCTGTGGGATTTGGGCTCCAATTCAGAAATTAGGGGCCTGGGAGTCACTGACGAAAGGGGCATAGTGAGACAGCTTAGGTAGAGAGTGCCTCCTGACAGACACCTGGATGTGTTGATAGCATGAACTCTTACAGCACGGGTGTGAGAAGGGAGACACTCTGGTGAGGCAGCCATGTCAGATTGGCTCTTCCTGTAGGCAAACACCAGCTTGAGGACCACTCTGCCATCGTTCTGAGTGAAGACCAAGACATGTGCAACTGCAAACGGACCCCCCCCCCCCCAGGGATGGGTATTTACTGTTGGCTTTAAGAGGCAGATCACAGCTGCGTCACCACCTAATGCAGAGCCTTTATGTCTGACCTCATGCTTGTGCCCACCAGGCTCATCATTTCCTTCAGCAGTCCCAGGCAGGGCTCAAGGCATGTTCCATGAGCACTAAAGCCTCTGCAACAAATTTAAAACCAAACCAAAACCAACCAAACAAAACCAGAGCTGAACTTTGCAAGTGAATGAAAGCAAACAAAACTGGGGTTCCAGCTAATTTATTATTATTATTATTATTATTATTATTATTATTTATTTATTTATTTTTTGGTTTTTTGAGACAGGGTTTCTCCATGTAGTCCTGGCTGTCCTGGAACTTACTCTGTAGACCATGCTGGCCTTGAACTCAGAAATCCACCTGTCTCTGCCTCCCAAGTGCTGGGATTAAAGGTGTGCGCCACCACCGCCCGGCCAGCTAATTTAAAGAATATGAGATTCTAAGGCTACATCTGACTCTCCTGGACTTAATCTCTAACTGAGTTCTAGCAACTGGGCCTAAGGAAGAACACTCAGGGTTTAAAAACAATTGGCTTTTCTATGACCTGTCTATCCACGTAGTGACCAAAAGTAGCCATGCTGACTAGTCATGGACAGGACAGTTAGGAAAGACTATGTCCTTTCTGGGCAAGGGAGATTTTATGATGATATTACCACTAAAAACTAAAAGATCTCCATTTAAGTAAGTAAGTCTCCCAGTACTGAGGTTAGATATTTGGTACAGGGTGTATCTTTTACACATAGAAATTGTCTTGACTGAAAATAAAGACATGTAAAGCTTGCACAAGAAATGTTAGATTTTAAGAAAAAAAACCAAAAACATGTTTTCCAGTAATTCAGTACTGAAAACTTGTACTTGGTTAGGATCTAAGACCCTAAACTCAGCAGTGGTGGTACACACCTTTAATCTCAGCCTTTGGGAGGACGATGGATATCTCTGAGTTCAAGGAGAGCCTGGTCTACAGAGCAAGTTCCAGGACAGCAAGGGATACACAGAGAAACCCTAGCTTGAAAAACCAACCAACCAAACAAACAAACAAACAAATCCAAAACCCTGTTTAAGGGCTCCAGTCTGCTGCTTGGTGGCAGAGTGCTTGTTCAGTGCCTGTGGGGCTCTGAGCTTGATCCACAGCACAATAATAACCAACTATCTAACTCACACTGATGTATTCAAAATGTAGAAATTGAGAGTATGACCCAAAGGGAAACTTCTCTTATAGTTTTGTGATTTTATTTTCGACTCAAAGTCCCAAAGTTGGTGAGGTCATAACTGGCCATATGTCATCTGCATCCCAAAGAAAAGCATTACCTTTATTTCTTGGTTTCCTGTTAATCCAATCATCAATTAAAATCCCAAGTATTAATACAGAGCTAGCCACCGCTAAGCCAAAGGATCCCATTGGGAGAAGATTATGTCCTTATAGCCCTATTAGGAACACAGACATAGCAAACTGCTGCATCCCATCTCCCCAAAAGGCAGAAGAGGCAAAGCTTTAATCACTGAGACAGATGGAAGAAAGTTAACTCCATCAAGATGCAGCTGACCCAAAGGGTGCACCAACTTTAAAATTAGGACATCAAAAGCATACTTTTATAGAGAATGACTGTGACTTTATCTTATGCAATGTATTTACGGCCATAAAAGTTTTTTAAAAATCAAAAGCACAAAAGAACAAATGATAAATTATTAAACACTTAGAAGAACATGAAACCACCATCACAAGGACACCCTAAGAACCTCTTCTTAGAAGCTAATAGATGAACCAGCCCTGTAGCCCTGTTTGCCTCAGACTATCAGCACAAAGAAGCACTTTCTACAGAGCCCAGAATGCTTGGAGCCATACCCTCAGTGAAAGGAGGGTGAATGAAAATCAAAGTAATCCTTATGAGGGCTCACAGATCAGCTGTTCCTATTTGCATGGTCCAGAAAGCCTCTGTCCTTAGACCTGGAGTAATCCATGCTCACCAGCTTTGTCATCCCCACCAGCAACTGCATCCTGAAGTCAGAGGCAAACATCTAGCCCCCTCCATGTGAAGATGAGGCAGTTACAGTGTGTTGAGTCCTGCCTGCTAGCATAGCTGTTGCCATTTCGTTCCATGCCTGACAGTCACACAGAAAAACAGCTTGACTCAGAGCAGGGTCATGACGACCACACAACCTATTATGTTCTGAGGTTGGCTAATCTTAAGAAATTACACAGCCATGAGCTCCACTTAGGACCAATAGGAATTAAGGTCAGTCAGAAATGTTCTGCCTAGCCAGCCAAAATAGCATGAGTCAGTACTGACCACCAAGCAGCACTTCCTGCACCTGCATATGAGCTCATTGTTGTTTCCTTTATAAGCTGGCTCTAAGAAATGTTCAAGGTCCAGACTTAAGTCCCAAGTCTAGGCTATGACCCTGATTGATCAGTCTTGGGATATGTGTTGAATAAACTATCACTATCTGACTGAGATCCATGTTCATGTGGTTTGTGAGGCAATTCCTGAGCCCCAACACAGGCCTTTGCAATGGAAAAGCTGTTATGGTAGGCCTCCCAGTACTCTTGCAGTCATTTTAAAACAGAATGTCCAGCACATAGTCAAAGATATCCTGTCGTAGGAGGCAAGGAAATCACCACAGATGAAATCTAAGCAACAGCAAAGACAGACCTACAGAGACTGCACAAATCCAGGTTAGTAACAGTGACCTAACTATTCCAGTTAAAGGCTAAGATTGACAAGTTGAATTTTAAAATAGAATTATATTCTATTTAAAGATGAATATTTTTTTAAAACACAAGAAAACACAGAAGTAAGTGGATGAGTAATGGTGTAGCATAAAACCCACGTCACTAAATGGACATCATGATTAAAGGCTTTACCAGAAACAAAGGGAGTTTCTTTATACTTATGAAAGCCAGATTCACTAGAAAGCTACACAAATCCAAGACTCCTTGTATCTACGAACAAGAGTTCAAATCCCTGACCCAAGGATGACCAGACCTAGGTGAGAAAAGACAACCACTGGAGGTGTTTTTCTTCCTTCCTTCCTTCCTTCCTTCCTTCCTTCCTTCCTTCCTTCCTTCCTTTCTTCCTTCCTTCCTTCCTTTCTTTCTTTCTTTCTTTTATTGGATATTTTATTTATTTACATTTCAGATGTCATCCCTTTTCCCTATCCCTCCCAAAAAACCTCTATTCCATCCCCCTCCTCCTTTTTGCTTTTATACCAATTATATGGAAGTATTAAGATAAGTTCTAGGTTGAGGAACTAACAATACAATAGATGCAAATAGTCAAGGAACAAGCAAGACAATAAACACAAATAGTCAAAGAATAATCAAGGCAATAAACAAAGTTCCATGATCACTCCCATGATCACTGTTTCTTTCTTTTTTTTTTTTTTCTCTCTCGCACCGTCCCCACTCGCTCTGGCCCTGCTTGCTCCGGCCCAAAGGTTTTTACTTATTTATTATATGTAAGTACAGTGTTGCTGTCTTCAGACACCCTATAAGAGGGTGTCAGATCTCATTATGGGTGGTTGTGAGCCACCATGTGGTTGCTGGGATTTGAACTCATGACCTTCGGAAGAGCAGTCAGTGCTCTTAACCACTGAGCTATCTCTCCAGCCCCGTGATCACTGTTTCTAAGGGCTTATCAGGATGACCAAAATATCTGAGCCTGCTTTCCTGTCCTAGCCCAAAGTCATTTTCATGTCTGAAGCCTACTTCTTTGTTCTAGCCTAAGATTTATATTCCTGCCTGAAATTACTTCTTTGTTCTAACCTAATGTCAGATTCCTGCCTAAAGCCCATTTCTTTGTCCTTGGCAAACGTCAGATTCTTGCCTAGCAGCCCCCAAAATTCTCTGCCTCTCCCCATTTTTTATTTCATAAACAAGACTGAGCTTGTTTTAGGTAATTCTGACAAGAATGACATTCTGACAAGAATGCCTTCATGCCATCATGGAATATGCATTATCAAAAATATTATGGAATGCCATCATGGAATATGCATTATCAAAAGCAATGCACTTTTGTCTCAGGTTAGTAAGACTCTGTGCAGAATCCTACCCGTCCTTGGCTTGCCAGCCTGTTAAATTAATAACTCCTTTAATCCCAGCACTTGGGAGGCAGAGGCAAGTGGATTTCTGAGTTCAAGGCCAGCCTGGTCTACAGAGTGAGTTCCAGGACAGCCAGAACTACACAGAGAAACCCTGTCTCGAAAACAAACAAACAAACAAAAACAAACAATATTAATAACTCTGTCTGAAGGTCCATTTTCAGTTTCAAGCCATCCCCTTTCTCCACTCCCAACCCTATCCCATCCCCCTCCTCCTTTTTGCTTTTATACCAATTATATGGAAGTATTAAGATCAGTTCTAGACATCTTTGGCTGCCAACATGTTGATGTTGTTAAAGACAAACTTTAACAAGATGGGCAGAAATAAAAGTATTCCCAGGACAAAAAGGGCAAGCATGATCAAGGTATATATGCCATTCTTGAAGCTTGACCAAAATAGAAATACTGACCTTAGGCCATGGGTAATTTTATCAACAGTATCTGCCACATTAACGCTCAGCAGAGCAGCATTCTTTAAATTCATAAGCTCACTATGCAAAGTTAAAACATCCAGAGAGGTGTTAGAATTATGCCAAATACACTGCAAGTGTCTTTAAACCTTTTCCTAATTATGACTATCATTGTACATTTTAGAAGTAACATAAATCCAATGGTATTGGATTGGCATGACACTCAAGATGGCTCCTTACTCTTAAACTCTGAACCTCCTTCCACTGATTTGAATAGAATAAAGAGCATCAATCCATTGTTGTTGTTGCTTTGTTTGTTTGTTTGTTTGTTTGTTTTTTGGTTTTTCGAGACAGGGTTTCTCTGTGGAGCCCTGGCTGTCCTGGAACTCACTCTGTAGACCAGGCTGGCCTCGAACTCAGAAATCCACCTGCCTCTGCCTCCCAAGTGCTGGGATTAAAGGCGTGCACCACCACCGCCCGGCAAAAGTAGTTGTCTTAACTTATTGTGTTAAAGCAATTGCAGAAGCAATGGTGCTAGCAATTAACGTAATACCAATAATAATCAAGCCCACTACCCTCTTGCTTCTGCCTAAAGCCTGATTCACTTCTTCCCATATTTGCAAGCCTTTTTCAGAATACCAAGGTTCTATAATACTCAGGGCAATAAAACAAAAGCTGGTTGAGTGTTTTTAAGTCCTGATCTCTCTCTTTATAATTGATAAGATAAGAAAAAATAGATGAACATGTGTTAATGTGTGAATTTGTGTCACATCACAAACGCTGCAACAAATTCATAATGCACATAGAATTCACACATAATATGTACAGAATTTGGTATATGAAGCACATCGTGGAATTAGACATATGATGGAGGTAAGATGGGGTGGGATATCTTGATGTTCTCTAACCTTAAAGCAATTAAAATAAAAATCACTACTTGAAGAAGCCAGAAAACTCCCATGGGCTTATAAATTAGTTTTTAACAAGTCCATAGGTTGAAATAATAAAATATTCTAACAAAATATAACAAAACTTGTCACATGCATGGTTAGAAAAAAAATTGTGATCGTCCATGTTTCTACTAGAAAGGAAAGGCTAAATTTAATAAGCAAATTACATGTGTTTAAAAGTTAGAAATGGGGACTGGAGAGATGTCTCAGTGGTTAAGAGCACTGACTGCTCCTGAGTTCAATCCCCAGCAACCACATGGTGGCTCACAACCATCTGTAATGTGATCTGATGCCCTCCTCCGGTGTGTCTGAAGACAGCTACAGTGTACTCATAAAAAAAAAAAAAAAGTTAGAAAAGGGCCAGACATGATGTCCCAAGCCTGTAATTTCATTAATTTTTAAGAGGCAGAGGCAGAAAGATTGTGAATTCATGGTCAGGTTGGGCTACACACACACACACACACACACAGAGAGAGAGAGAGAGAGAGAGAGAGAGAGAGAGAGAGAGAGAGGGAGAGGGAGAGAGAGAGAGAGAGAGGGAGAGGGAGAGGGAGAGAGAGAGAGAGAGAGAACGCGCATTGATAGCCTGCCACAAGAAAAAAAGTGAAAAAATGAACAGCAAATGAACCTCAAAGAGAGCAAAGGAAAGGTTAAATAAAAGTAAGAAATGGAAGAGCCAGAGGCTTGAACTGTTTGCTCTCGAGAGCAAGACAGTGGTTTCTGTCTCAAGCACAGAAAGCAAGAAGGAAGCAAGACTGCTGAGGAAGGAGAAAGGAAGGGAGAGAAGGAAAGGAAAGGGAGGGTGAGAGAAGGAGCAAAGGGGGGAATGGAAGGGAAGGGAAAATATTTTCTACACCAATACCAACCAGTGGAACTTTCTGGAATGGTGGGAATGTGGCCCCGTTGACTGCTGGGAAAGCACTGTGTGGCTCCTAAGAACAGGAAATGAGACTGCTGTGATAAGGAGCTGAACTTTTTATCATATGAGGAGCTCATGTGAAGGTCGGAGGATAACCTGTGGAGTCAGTTTCATCTTTCCAGTTTTATGTGGATTTCAGAGATGTGACTCAGGCTGTCCAGCTACACTGAGAGTCCTCACCAGCCTTGAACAACTTCTTCTCCTCCTCCTCCTCCTTCTCCTCCTCCTTCTCCTCCCCCTCCTCTCCCTCCTCTTATTCTTTTTCTTCCTCTTCTTTCTTCTCTGTGTAGCTGGTTATCCTAAAACTGACTTTGTAGAGCAGATTGGCCTCGAACTCTGAGATTTGTCTGCCTCTGCCTCCTGACTGCTGGGATAAAAGGCATGCACTGCCATGTTTAGCTTGAATTTTTCATCTCTCTCTCTCTCTTTTTTTTTTTTCAAGACAGGGTTTCTCTGTATAGCCCTAGCTGTCCTGGAACTCACTCTGTAGACCAGGCTGGCCTCGAACTCAGAAATCCGCCTGTCTCTGCCTCCCAAGTGCTGGGATCAATGGCGTGCGCCACCACCACCCGGCTAGCTTGAATTTTTCATTTTAACAGAACCTCTATTTTCCAACTTCAGCACCTACACACTTGCCATCTCCTTTGCTAGTAGTTCCTTACCATCTGTCAGTAATATACTACATGATTCTATATATACTACATTACACTATACTATACTACACTATACTACACTATACTGTGTAATTTAATTCTCTGTCATATTTATAATTTGCTCTTCCTGCTACAAAGTAAGCTCCCCAAGGAGAGAAGTTCACAGACAAGTTCTCAGCACCTAGGATAGATTCTGGCACATGGCCTATACTTTAAGAAGAATTTGTTTAGTGGATGATAAGACCTGTACACTCTGTTGTAACTCAAGCTGGCTCTTGGCTAACCAGTTCTGAAGCTCCTTTTCTGCCTGGCTGGTCTTACTTTCTTCCAGCCCCTGGCTGTGATGTGTCCATTCTTTCTTTTCTTTTTTTGTTGTTTTTGTTTTTTGTTTTGTTTTTGAGACAGGGTTTCTCTGTATAGCCCTGGCTGTCCTGGAACTCACTCTGTAGACCAGGCTGGCCTCGAACTCAGAAATCTGCCTGTCTCTGCCTCCCAAGTGCTGGGATCAAAGGCGTGAGCCACCACCGCCCAGCTGTGTCCATTCTTTCTAACACATTTTTTCTAGTTTCTCCATGATGAACTCACTGCCTGAACCTCAACACACCACCCTGGCCTCTGGGGCTTGGCTCACTTGAGACTTCCGCAGCCAGCCTCAGTTTACTGGGTTTCTTACTCATAATTCAGACAACAAATGGCCACAGGGCAGGAACAGCCTGGATTCCTGTCAGCTGCTTTTCTTTGTTGCTTCCAGAGAAGAGCACAGAGCTTCATGACAGTGCTCAGCTACAGACCAGGACAGACCTCAGGTGAACCCTGTACACTAGACCATCAGGCAGAAGTTGGGTGACAAAGGCCATCTGCCTGCTCAAAGGACTGTCTCCTCTGCACCCTCCCAAGACTCACAGACGTGCCTAATGGTTATGTGCTTAGTACTGATCTGATAATTCATCCCTGCACCTGTTCAATGAGTGGATTGCACCTTTTAGCAAAACGAGTCAAGGTAAGGGTATATTGGACAGATCTAGAGAAGATCTAGCTGTGATTCTTGTTATGGTCAATAGATAGAGCCCAGATGGTGTTGAAGAACTGCCTCTGCCATGCATGGTACTTGCAGCTTTTGCAGAAGACCTAGGTTCAATTTCCAGCACCCACATGGGAGCTCACAATTGCCGGCAACTCCAGTTCCAGAGTATCCAACACCCTCTTCTTCACCCTCCAAGGGTTCCCACACAGACACATGGTGCACAAGAACTCACACAGACACACATTCATACAGGCACAAATGCACATGCACATACACAGACACAAATAAATAAACAATTAATTTAAAAAAAGAGTCCAGGTGTCATGAGTTTCCAGTTGTAAGCTTACTTGGAATGGAGAGGAAGATTAGAATGGTTAGTGAAACTTTCATTTTTCTCTTAGTTAAAGAAATCACTCAGATTTAGTTTAGGGCTTTGTGGAACAGCCAGAAACATTCTTCTTGCATAAATGAAGGAACATACTCTGCCTAATACAGTGCCTTGTACTTAGAGGACACTTGACCAACTGTGGCTAGCAATGAGATCAGGAATAGCTTTCATTCTGAACGAACAGACTCCATTCTGTTCATAGAGTCTACCACAATGAGAACAGACTTTAAAAGTTCACTGTATTTGGAAATGGATTTCCAACAGAAGCAATACAAAGGTAGCTTCTGTGGAGGTTGAGTTTCCATTTCATTAGGTTCAAGAGACTACACACAGTTAGAAACCCAAGTTTCCTTTTGAGCCCCAGTTATCTGCAGTCAGCCATCTATAGGGACACTGTGCATAATGAGTTTAGGTTTTGGTTTCATCTAATACCACTTCACTATCTAGTGAAGCAATGCTATTTCCTTTCTAAGAAAAGGGGTGTCTATTCAGTTCAAGAAGTGACAAATGGCCATCACTTCCCCCTTTTCTGTGCAACAGAGGGCCAGTATGTACACATGAGAATGCAGCCCTGCCAGAGGCATTGAATCACAATGGACTCAGTCTTCCTAGGTGAGTCTAATTTCTGACTGCCTGGGAGCTGAGATCTGCTAGAGATTGTTCTAGACTCTGAGGGTGCCGCAGACTGGGACTTCTCGGCAAGAGTTTGCTTTCAGGTGCAAGAGGAACATTTTCTTCTCTCTACCCTACCACCTCTTGACCGCCACTGTGGCCAGTGCCTCTAGCTCCAGCAGCTGCCTGCCATGGAGTCATGACTGTGAAAAGCCAGTCTGCTGAGGAAACGCAGATCGACCAATCTCTCTCTCTCTCTCTCTCTCTCTCTCTCTCTCTCTCTCTCTCTCTCTCCCTTCTCTGCCTTTCTCTGTCTCTATGGCCCTCTAAACTACCCTTCCCATACCCTGAATAAACTCTATTCTTTACTATACTGTCCCTCAGGTCCCTCAGGGGGAAGGGATGCCTCACCATGGGCCCGCAGAAACACCCCCTTCCCCCACACCTGACTGCACATCCACCAAACATATTCCTTCTCTCCTTATCTTTTTTATAAAACACAGTTCTAATATTTTCCCAATATGCTTTGTGTGTACATTTGCATTTTATCTATATTATCATTTATTATTATATTATTGGTGTGTGTGTGTGTGTGTGTGTGTGTGAGAGAGAGAGAGAGAGAGAGAGAGAGAGAGAGAGAGAGAGAGAGAGAGCAGAGAAGACATTATATGCCTGTAATGCATGTAGAGGTCAGAGAAAGAGTCAAAGGAGAGAGTCAGTTCTCTCCTTTGCCTTTTCATGGGTCTGAGCAATTGGACTGGGCGTGTCAGGCTCGGACACAAGCACTTTTCAGTGCTGAGCCATCTCACAAGCACTACCTTTGCATTTCGAATGTGGGGAACAGGTTGGGGGTGACATGGTGCTCTACTCCCTCAGTGGTTGTCTCCTGAAATGAACATTTCCCTTCAAACCCACAATGCTTATCTTCTGCAGATGATATTAGTTCTTTGACACCATTTGGGGAACCTGCCCAGATTCACTTCCCTTTATTGTGATTTTGTGGTTGGAGAGACTTGTCATGTAAATGAGACAGATGGGTCTTGGGAAATTTTCACCTTTTCTTCTAAAGAGAAAAGGAAAATTCACTACTTCTTATGAGGTTAAAGCCACTTCCCAGTGCATGATGGCTTTTGAGGCCCAAAGAGCTCCTGTGAAGCCCAAAGACAATTTGTGAAAGGGTTGGAGTGAAGGCTGTAACTGATCTCCAGAGTGCACTGAGAAAGGAAGTTCCCACTTGGGAGGGTGGTATGCACTCCTTGGAAGTGCATGCTCTTCTCAGAAGGACACATAGACAGACATCTGGACAGACAGCCACAGAAAGCACCCCAAATGCCTAATGCAGAGCTAGGTGCCCTCTCTGAGCATGGGCTCTTTCCTGATCACACAGCCACAGGCTTCTACAGTTCCCAACAGTAACATGAAAACAGGACCAGAAGATGGTGTTTTTGATGCAGTGTTGGGGGTAATTATACTGCTAATTATGTATAAGGAACAGTCAGCGCTGTTTATGAATTTAATTAAAAAGTAGAATTAGCCCAAACTTTGGAAGAAAAATATGGGAAAACAAACCTAATTGTGCTGTGGCATTTAAATTAGTAAAAGCAATCACGATTTGTTTAGCATAGTCTTACCTAAAAGGACAAATGTTATTTGCTTATCTTTGCTTGTTTTTTTGTCTTTCGTTTTTGCATAGTCCCAGCTGCTGTGTTCAGAGCGACTGCAGCCTGGACAGACGTGCCTGTGGCAGTGTTGTCCACGCAGAGGCACAGATACCCGCTTTATGGATGCTACGGCTAACCAGACTTACCCATCTGTGCCTTCACGTGCTGTTGTCTGAGGCCTTAGTCCATCTTTCCTCATTTCTGGAATTGTCAATGTTGGTCAATTTTCCCACCATAATTAGATGCTAAGAGAAAACAGGTTTCAAATACAAGAGGTACATTCCACTGAGCACAACATGGCTGTGCACTGGAAGATGGAAACATGCTTAACTTAATTCCAACTGGATTCTGTTACAGCAATAAGAATCACCCTCATGTCACTGTGGAGAGGTAACTGTGTGATCCATTATAAGGGCTTTATTACACACAAATAAGATCATAGCAGTTTATTGTTATTATTAATTATTAATGCTCAAAGCCTATTATTTGGGGAAACATTCATCTAGCAGTAATGAGAGACTCAAGAGATTAATTTAATTTTATTAAATTAAATAAAAACATAAACAAAGGTTAAAGATAGATTCTGACCAAGTTCTCTGCATTGCCATCCAACCCAGAATTCACAGTCTATGCAATTTATCCTTCTTTAACAGGTTATTTTTTTCCAACTTTAAATTTCCAGCAGGGTAAATGTATTAAGGCCAGTGAATCATAACTAATGAAAGTTGTAAATAAAAGCTTCTTTTCCCTTAACATTTGTCCACAAGAAGAACATGCTTGTTTCTGCTAATGCCTGTTTTATTTCTAAGTAGGGCAAACACTGAGGCATTTTGCTTCCCAAACACAAACAGCGATAGGGCTCAAGTCTCTCACCAGAACACCAAATGCAAAGGCAGAAAAGTGCTCTGTGCACAGCTTCTAAACCACACACGAACTGTGCACCGCTTTGTACGGAAAGTGCTGGAGGTGCAAATGTGTCCTGTGGGCTGTGCAAAGAAAGGCCAGCAGTTTCTGCCTCCCTTGACTGTCCAGCATAAAACAGGGGTCCTTCTGGACCTACAGGTAAGTGGACTACAAGGATACCTGGAGCTCAGCTACTCCTGGCGGCTTAGACAAGGACATGCTCTTATAAAACCTGGATAGATTCTTAAAGAAAAAAAAAGCCTATTGGTACCTGGAAATATGCCAGAGATCTCTTAGAAGAAAATAGCTGGTCCTTGGTAGAGTCAGGAGGGTAGACAGCATGTCACAAGACATGCTTAGTGACTGCCTCCAGAGAGCCATAGATTCCCAGGCTCCCCAGAACAAGGTTACCTAGCACCCCTCCCCCACCCATTTCTGACTCTAAAATGTTGGGACTCACCCCTAAGTCAACTAAGCAGGCAGCCCCTGGGCAGATGAAACCTACTACAAGGCAATAGCCACAGGCTCTGAACTGGTTTTCCATGGGGAGAGTAGTACCAACCAAACCTAAAGAGTTCCAGTTTGAAATTGGAATTTCAGGAGCCAATATTTATTTCTGGTTACTCTTAGCACAGTATTTTGGGGGAGACATGGGACTAGAGAATGCAATGGTTACTTTAACACTGCTGTGACCTGACAAAATCAACATAAGGGCAGGGATGATGATGATGATGATGATGATGATGATGATGATGATGGTAGTGGTGGTGGTCTGTAGTTTCAGAAGGTTCTAGTCTAATATGGTAGTAGGTAAAGCACAAGTCAGAAGTTTGTAGCAGATACTGTTTACATCACAGAGGCCAGGAAGCAAAGAAGGAGAGTGGAATCAGGAGGTGGGTAGACAGTTCAAAGTTTCCACCTTCTTGCATCATCTATGCCTCTTTAAGGTTTCCAGAGCTTCCAAAATAGCATCGCCAGCAGGAGAAAGCATGAAAACCATGGCCTATGGGGGCTTTAGATTCAAGCCACAAACTGTCTCCAGGTCTTTGGGTCACAATATGGTGGGGAGTATTGTGTGGCACTGGGGCCCAATAAAAATATCTGTTCTATCCCCAGCATTCAGTATTGAGTAATGGGATGCCTTGATTCATTTCAATAATTACCTAAGATTGTCCCTTCAGGCACATATACACACCTAAGACTGCCTCAGGAAGGCTTAGTTCACCCATTCTGTTTGGAGCTAATGGGGAGTTAGTTGAGAAATTTAAAATAACAAAGTTTTCATATCATAAATGTTCTTACTGTTAGGACCTAGGTAAAATGCTAAGGCCTAGGTGACAGTTAATTGGCTAGCCTGCCATTATAAGGAAACGTTCTCATATGTTTCTGCTGTTACTAGGAAACTTTCTAAAGCCAAGATTGATTACATATTCTATTATGTTCTATGTTTTTGGAAACCAATCACACTAGAAGTCAGTAGATCTGGTTTGTATAGTTTCCCACAATAAGCTCGGACCCAAACCAACAACCCGACAGCACTTCCTGCACCCGTGTATAAACTTTTACGGTATAAGCTGCCCCTGGGATGGACCCCAACATAAGAGAGACACTTGCGCCAATATAAAAAGCTACTTGGAATAAGACTTTCATTTTGGGTAGGGGTTGAGTAAAGTTTATGTTCTCTCTGGGAACTGACACCCTACATGCCAGAAAGAGACATGCATGTTGGTGACTGACATCCTGGTTGGCAAGTTGAGACATGAATGTTAGACAAGTCCCATCCTGGTATACAAATTCAGACATGAATGTTAGACAAG